>NC_091318.1:16001512-16053355 GCF_038502225.1 Cherax quadricarinatus
CATCATTTCAAGATGTGTAGGGGTGGCAACATCTATGTGCTGGGCATGAACACTTTTAGAGAAGCACACAGCAACACCACCTCCTTGCCCTTGCCTGTCTCTTCTCATCCATGAGGTGTAGCCAGCAATTCTTGCAAAATTTTCTGGAGTCCTGTCATCCAAAATGTTTCAACAACAGCTATCATGTCTGGACGTCGAGTGTTCACAAAGCTATGTGTGAGCTCTCCAACATTAGTAATGAAACCTCTAATGTTGGCCGACAGGATGCTGATAGACTGGCTCCTCATGATGAAGTGGTCAGCTTGAGGTGGTGGGTGTGTAGGGAATGTAAGGTGCCTGCCCTTGAGAGAGGTAGGGTACTGAGGCAGCTGCAGGGATGTAGGTCTGTGGTCTTGTATAAGGCCCAATCCCACCTGCTGGGCTGGGATAGGAGTAGCTAAGTGGGTGACGTGTGAGAGTGTTTACCAATTCAGAGATCCTGCTGGTTTGTTCTGAGAACAGGTCTCTAAACAGGTGGCCCTGTCTGTCAAGTTCCTTTTTCTTCCGACACTGGTCCTCCTTATGTCCTTTCTTGTAGCAGTAGTTACACCTGGTATCTCGCAGGCAGTTGTTGGCAGAGTGCCCCTTCCGGTGACAGCGAGAGCACAGCCTAGGTGCCTGGGAGGGTGGACTAGGATTTGTTGCACCTCCTGTGTTTCGCAGATTTGTCCTCAGATTCTGCCGCTGGAACTGTGTTAGTGGAGGGTGAGACGGCTGTAGATGTCTTCCTCCACCACGTCCTCCTCCACGTCCTCTACCCCGCCCTCTACCAGTTCTGACAGATGTGTCCCTGCTGTTCGTACTTCGGCGCAGTAGGTGATCAGGTGCAGTGATAGTTCCCTGATCACTAACTGCACCGTTCTCTGGTGGAGAAACTCCTGGCTCAGAACTTGCTGTCGAAACACTACTACCAGATTCTAGAATAGTATCGGCAGGTGTGCTGACAGGTGTAGGATCAGAGATGGTATGTGCACTGTCAAGTAGACTGGCAGTGGCTGAAGCAGAGATGTCAGGTGTAGGAGAATTAACAGATCCAAGGCTTCCCACGTTGCTGGGAAGAGGATTTGTTCCCTCTGTGGTGGTCAGAGGGATTGTGTTAGAATTCCCAAAGGTAGTGTTTTGAACTCTGCCAGTCTGTGGGACCTTAGCGATGACAGAATTCCACCAGTCGTTTACCCCTGAGTTAAGCTCAGTGTGGGACTTCCAGTCTTTGTCAATAGTGTCGCCATCAGCTGAGCAGCTTATGTCACTTGATGCAGGCTTGCACTGACCTTCTACAATAGCTTGTAGGTTATCTAATGATTTGAGGAGCTCATGAAGTGCTTCCCTGTGATGGATTATCTTAGCTGCAACTTTACAACACAGCCCAAGAGGGCAGTCTTGATCTTTGGACAGGAGTCCCTGAGGTAGGACTTCTGAACCTTCCTCCTGTAGCTCCAGGCTTGTATCCACATATACCACAGGATTATGGATATCCTTAAATTTTCTGAAATTTTCAACCTGGCTGCAACAAAATTCTCCTTCTGGAGTGCAATCTGTGTGGCAGTAGTTGGAACAAGTAGGCTCCTTACATCCAAGAAGATCTTTGTCCCTTGTGGTATACCCACAAACACTGCAGTATCTACTGGGACAATAGCCAGATAGCGTAGATAATCTTGGTATTTTGCGGTGTGAAGTCATCTCTTTCTCTCTCTCTTTCTCTCTCTCTCTTTTTTTTACACAGGGTTTGACAGGACTTTCTCTCTCTCTCTCTCTCTCTCTCTCTCTCTCTCTCTCTCTCTCTCTCTCTCTCTCTCTCTCTCTCTCTCTCTCTCTCCTCTCTCTCTCTCTCTCTCTCTCTCTCTCTCTCTCTCTCTCTCTCTCTCTCTCTCTCTCTCTCTCTCTCTCTCTCTCTCTCTCTCTCTCTCTCTACTTTTTTTTTTTTTTTTTTTTTTTTTTTTTTTTTTTTTTTTTTTCACAGGGTTTGACAGGACTTTCTCTCTCTCTCTCTCTCTCTCTCTCTCTCTCTCTCTCTCTCTCTCTCTCTCTCTCTCTCTCTCTCTCTCTCTCTCTCTCTCTCTCTCTCTCTCTCCTCTCTCTCTCTCTCTCTCTCTCTCTCTCTCTCTCTCTCTCTCTCTCTCTCTCTCAACTATCTCTCTCTCTCTCTCTCTCTCTCTCTCTCTCTCTCTCTCTCTCTCTCTCTCTCTCTCTCTCTCTCTCTCCTCTCTCTCTCTCTCTCTCTCTCTCTCTCTCTCTCTCTCTCTCTCTCTCTCTCTCTCTCTCTCTCTCTCTCTCTCTCTCTCTCTCTCTCTCTCTCTCTCTCTCTCTCTCTCTCTCTCTCTCTCTCTCTCTCTCTCTCTCTCTCTCTCTCTCTCTCTCTCTCTCTCTCTCTCTCTCTCTCTCTCTCTCTCTCTCTCTCTCTCTCTCTCTCTCTCTCTCTCTCTCTCTCTCTCTCTCTCTCTCTCTCTCTCTCTCTCTCTCTCTCTCTCTCTCTCTCTCTCTCTCTCTCTCTCTCTCTCTCTCCTCTCTCTCTCTCTCTCCTCTCTCTCTCTCTCTCCTCTCTCTCTCTCTCTCTCTCCTCTCTCTCTCCTCTCTCTCTCTCTCTCTCTCTCTCTCTCTCTCCTCTCTCTCTCTCCTCTCTCTCTCTCTCTCCTCTCTCTCTCCTCTCTCTCTCTCTCCTCTCTCTCTCTCTCTCTCACTCTCTCTCCCTCTCTCTCTCTCTCTCTCTCTCTCTCTCTCTCTCTCTCTCTCTCTCTCTCTCTCTCTCTCTCTCTCTCTCTCTCTCTCTCTCTTTTCTCTCTCTCTCTCTCTCTCTCTCCCTCTCTCTCTCTGTCTTTCTCTCTCTCTCTCTCTCTCTCTCTCTCTCTCTCTCTCTCTCTCTCTCTCTCTCTCTCTCTCTCTCTCTCCTCTCTCTCTCTCTCTCCTCTCTCTCCTCTCTCTCTCTCTCCTCTCTCTCTCTCCACTCTCTCTCTCTCCTCTCTCTCTCTCTTCTCTCTCTCCCCTCTCTCTCTCTCTCTCTCTCTCTCTCTCTCTGTCTCTCTCTCTCTCTGTGTGTGTGTGTGTGTGTACTCACCTATATGTGGTTGCAGAGGTTGAGTCAGAGCTCCTGTGCGTGTGTGTATATAATTTATTTAGTTAGATTGCTTTATTCCAAAAAATCCAGAAACCTTCGAAAAAGTATAATTCTCATAATAATACTTCGTTTATGAGAATGTACTGTTTGTGAAACAACCATTCGCTTATAATTTTACAGTCTCAGTTTTAATTGACAAATAATTCATTACATGTGTAAATACAAGCATTGATATTCATGTAGAAAAAGACAAAAATTTACATATGTATTCAATATACATATCCATCTATCTTGTTTCCCGTGGATTGAGTACCATCATCCTGAATAAGAAAAGATGAGTTAGTATGTGGCCTATGATGATAGTGAGCAAGTGTGTACCTACTGAAGAGAGCAGCCGCCACACCATCATGCCAACAAAGACTGGCATTTGGAGTGTCAGCTAGTGAAACCACAATAGTACAAGGTAGGACTTAACAAAATTTAATTATTAAGGTGACAGTAGATATAAAGAGTGTTGCTAACCATCATGTTTAATGCAGGTATCTAATCATAAGATGCACACAAGTGGTTTTCTTGCCTTTGTACAAAAAATGCAAATCTGAGTTTTTTACAGTTTTATACTTATGAAGTTATATTTCACAGTAACAATTGTATTTAGCAAATGGACTACCTAGTAGAGTGAAGCCTGATAACACCTAGACTCATTATAATTATAAGATTTATCATTCCATACTGAAAATTACCCATTAGTGCAAAATGTCTCAACCTAGTATTTTTGTTTGTTTCCTTTTGATCATTAATTTCAAAGATTTTATATAATTTTTCAAAGAATTTGGCCATAAAGATTTCTGTCTTCAATTTAATTCAAATTCAAATTCAGTTCAAATTCAGATTTTTATTTCTTTGCATAGTTTACAATGTGTGACTGACATGTTATAAGGAGTCTATTTCCATGCATACTTTACATCGTATAATTACAGTATTCATTTGCTAACTGCAAAGAAAACCACTATCATGTTGAGGCATTTCTGGCATTTAGGTAATGATGTTAATATTTGTTGTAATTTTATTTTATAGATTAACATTTTGTGAAAATATTTTTTTTTCACTACCCTTATTTGTATGTGCCTGAGAAGTTGTAAAGCAAATTTATTTTACTGAAATTATTTACTATTTTATACAGCTATAAAGGTGCAAATAACATTAGTAATATAAAAAAATTATTTGATGTATGTAATCATGCTGCTACAAACAGGCAGTCGGTACACATACTGTACTTTGTTGTTATTTAGGCGTACTGCTAAAATAGCTAAGAATTTGGTCAAATGGAGCAGTGGAATGGGCTTCAAATAGGACTCATAGTTGGCAAAAGCACTGATACATAAATTGCGCCTAGACTTAACTTTGCACTTTCGTAATTCTATAAGTTTTCAATAAAATTTCATTCTTTTGATGTCATTACCTTCAGAAAAAGATTCTTGACCAAAGGACTTTTTTTTTTTTTTTTTAATTGGACATTGAGAGCAGAATTAATTTCAGGGTTCTGAACAGTGAAAGGGTTCAAGAGAGAAATAAGAAAAGGAATAAGTAAAGCCAAAAGAGATTATGAGTTTTAAGTCACCAGGGAATTAAAGACCAACCCAAAAGGTTTCTCTAAGGAATAGTATAGGAGTAAGATTAGGGACAAGATAGGCCCACTTAAAAGTTGCTCAGGTAAGTTTGCCATCAGTGACAAGGAAATGTATACACTCTTCAACACTTATTTCCTCTTAGTTATTACGCAGAAAGATACTAGGGAAATTCCAGAAATAAAAAATTATATGGGTCTGGATGAAAAAAGATTATGCACAATCAGAATCATAGATAAATTAAAACCAAGCAAATCCCTGGGCCCTGCTGAACTGTTCTCAAGGTATGTAATGAGATACTTAGCAAACCATTAGCTAGTTTTTTCAATATAGCACTACAAATTTATATAGTACTGGATGAGTGGAAAATGGCAAATGTAATATCTATCTACAAAACAGGAGATAGGTTGTTAGCTTTGAATTATAAACCAATTAGCCGGACCTACGTTATAGGAAAATTGATGTAATCTGTAATTGCTGAGGCTATTCAAGGCTACCTTGAAAGACATAAACTGAACACTGAATCTCAGCACAGTTTTACAAAGTGGTGTTCCTGTCGTACGAATTTACTAACTTTTTTCACTAATCAAGACGTACCTGAAATTTTGCATGTTTGTGAGACAGAAAAAAGGACACCAGCAATCCTACCATCATGTAAAACAATTACAGGCTTTCGTTTTACACTCACTTGGCAGGACAGTAGTACCTCCCTGGGTGGTTGCTGTCTACCAACCTACTACCTAGATACATGTATTTTATATACATTTTTTTTTCTACAACAAACTGGATATCTCCCACCAAGGCAGGCTGACCCCCAAAAAAGAAGACTCTTTCACCATCATTCCATTTTTTCTGCCATAACTAATCCTTTATCATTATTGATATTCCTTCCTTGGCTCAGATATCCCTGATCTCATCACATTTATTTCTCCCCACTGAAACTTTTCTACCCCCTTCAGCTTTGTTTTGCTTAGAGCCAGGACATCCAGCTTTTCATTAATAACATTCACAATCATATCTTTCTTATCTGCATTACATCCATGCACATGCAGCCATTCCCAACTTAAGTTTTTCTTCTTGTTATTTTTTTTAGTAATTTATGCAGGAGAAGGGGCTAGTAACCCCTGCATCTTAGTTGGCTTTTATGACATGTATGGCTTACAAAGGAAGGATTCTTATTCCACTTCTCCATGGAGATGAAAGGAAATGAATAATAAGATGATACTAAGAAAGTAGAAAACTCAGATGGGTGTGTGTATATATACACATAGTTTAGAAAGACACGTAAGCAAACACTATGACATATTTATTAGAAAACGTTTCGGTCCTGGGACCTTGATCACTTCTAACATACAGAGGTAGAAAGGCATTATATATATAGGCGGAGAGTGAGGTGTGACGCACGTGACCTGAGGAATGTCATAAGAACATAAGAATGGAAGAACACTGTAGAAGGCCTACTGGCCCATGCGAGGCAGGTCCTTATCAAAACAACCTCTGCCTATGATGAGGATGGGTAGACGATGAAATCATGTGACTCCTGTGTTGTTGGGTTGGTGGTGCTTAAGTATCATGTATGCCAATGTTTTTGAAATTTTGTAGTTTCCAGTGTTGCGTTCTATAGTGTCGGTGATGGCGATTAGTGAGGCTTCTAGGCATCGTCGGCGTCTGAGGTCTGGTTCGGTGAGAACGAGTTGTGCCTCATTCCAGTTCATCAAATGTCCCGTGGAGTCTCTGTGGAGGACACAGGCGTACCTTACATCGTCTCTGTTTGAGGCATTTCGATGCTCATTCAGGCGGACTGCAAGATCTCTGCCTGTCTCGCCTACATATTTCTTGGGACAGAACCCACAGGGGATAGTGTAGACGCCTGCTGTAGAAGTTAGAGGTGTGGGGCTGCGTTTCGTAGTGAGGTCTTTGATAGATGATGTGTTTATAGTGGAAACATTGATGTTACTCATAGCAAGTGCCCGGCGAGTATTCGTGGCAACATCACCACATGGGAGTAGTATGAACTGCTTAGGGGGCTGTTCCATGGGCGGTTTGTTGAGAATAGCTTGTGCCTTAAGTCTGCAATCTCGGATGAAGAAAGATGGGAACTGAAGACGTGTAAAGGCTTGTGTTATGCAAGTGCATTCTTCTTCTAGAAAACAAGGGCTGGAGATGCGAAGAGCTCTCAAGAAGAAGCCAATGAGGACTCCTCTCTTAGTGCGGGTGTCTTGGTGTGAATAAAAGTGTATAAGATCGTCCTTGTTGGTAGGTTTTCTATACACTTTGAAGAGAAGTTTGTCACTGTCGGGAGATCTGTACAGTAGAACGTCGAGGAAAGGAAGTTTGCCATCATTTTCGAGTTCAAGTGTAAACTTTATTGATGGTTCTACTGCATTGATCTTGTTGAGAAGGGCTTGGATATTGAGACGTCTTGGATAGAAAACCAATACATCATCAACGTATCTTAGCCAGGTAACGGTGTTGGGAATGAGGGTGCTGAATTTCTCTGTCTCTGCCCATGGAACAGCCCCCTAAGCAGTTCATAGTACTCCCATGTGGTGATGTTGCCACTAATACTCGCCGGGCACTTGCTATGAGTAACATCAATGTTTCCACCATAAACACATCATCTATCAAAGACCTCACTACGAAACGCAGCCCCACTCCTCTAACTTCTACAGCAGGCGTCTACACTATCCCCTGTGGGTTCTGTCCCAAGAAATATGTAGGCGAGACAGGCAGAGATCTTGCAGTCCGCCTGAATGAGCATCGAAATGCCTCTAACAGAGATGATGTAAGGTACGCCTGCGTCCTCCACAGAGACTCCACGGGACATTTGATGAACTGGAATGAGGCACAACTCGTTCTCACCGAACCAGACCTCAGACGCTGATGGTGCCTAGAAGCCTCACTAATCTCCGTCACCGACACTATAGAACGCAACACTGGAAACTACAAAATTTCAAAAACATTGGCATACATGATACTTAAGCACCACCAACCCAACAACACAGGAGTCACATGATTTCATCGTCTACCCATCCTCATCATAGGCAGAGGTTGTTTTGATAAGGACCTGCCTCGCATGGGCCAGTAGGCCTTCTACAGTGTTCCTCCATTCTTATGTTCTTATGTTCTTATGACATTCCTCCGGTCACGTGCGTCACACCTCATTCTCCGCCTATATATATAATGCCTTTCTACCTCTGTATGTTAGAAGTGATCAAGGTCCCAGGACCGAAACGTTTTCTAATAAATATGTCGTAGTGTTTGCTTACGTGTCTTTCTAAACCAACTTGTCGGTATTTATTACCAAGATTTATACCATATATACACATACATATCCATATATGGGTAATCTGACCCAAGTGTAAGTAGAAGTAGCAAGATGTACCTGTTATCTTATGTGTTTATGAGACAGAAGGAAAAAGACACCAAAAGTCCTACCATTATGTTAAACATTTACAGGTTTCCATTTCAAGCTCATTTGGCAGGATGGTAGTACCTTCCTGTGTACTTGCTGTCTACCAGCCTAATACCTATAAATAGTTATTTTGATATAATCCCAATAAAAGCAAAGTTAATAAGCTAGAAAGCTAGAAGTCTGACAAAGGAGGCTGAAGACCTTTCCTGTTGTAAGGACTAAGCTCATAGAACCAGTTAAAGACAAAGACTTAAGACTGTGGTAAACATTACTCCAGACTTGCTTTCTGAAGCATACTTTAGTAGAATAACAGCAGTAGCACAGCAAAATAAGAATTACATTAAGAAATCTCAACAGAGATACAGTACTCCCACAATGCACTGTACCTCATACGTGTATGTGTGAGCTATTCTTGAGTATACAGCAACAGTATAGGGCCGTCAGTAAAACACAAAGTGAAACTCAAAGAAAAATTACAGGGGAAGGCATTGAGAGCAGTGCCTGAGCTAAGAGAAGTGAGTGGTGACAAAAGAATGCAAAAGCTAAGCCTTCTGCCTTGAGAAGAATGAAAGAATAATATTAGATCATACAATAAATATTCTGGACATAAACATTGTGGACAAAGAGTGCATAGTTAAAAATTACACACAAATGAGCCATAGGGATGTTCTTCAACATAATTTGTTAAAAAAAAAAATGAACTGAGCAGTGATACAATGAAAGCAGACTGTAAAGGCTCAAAAGTATTTACTGTATGACTAAGCAATGTCACATCAGTCAGTTTAAAGTTAGGAATGGGACCAAGAGCTAGAGCTCACCCCACACAAACTATAGAGGTACATAATTGCAATATATTTTTTATAATCTTGTAAATTTGGGCTAACTTCTCATTTACTAGAATTTAGCATGGTTTAGATTTTTGTCTTACTGTTAATTGTAAGTTGGGAATCATTAAATTAATTATAAATGGTTATCTAATTAATACAAAATTACTGATAGTTTAATCAAAATTATTGTAGTGGCACCAAGAACTTTTTATTTTTCTTAATGCACTGGCCATTTCCCACGGAGGAAGGGTGACCCGACAAAGAAGAAAAAACTTTAATTGTCACTCGTTCAATCACTGTTTTGCCAGAAGGATGCCGATATTACAAAATACATAGTGTCATATTTGATGTACATTTTATTGTAATCCATATGCATGAATCAATGAATGTTTGGTTACAAACACAGTCAGCATTACTGTGTTTGTATTTATTATAAATCCACATTCATCATAAGTAATATAATTTAATGTTAGCAGGTGCCATATTGTTAAGTGTGTGCATGATATATGAAAGTGTGTTTTAAAGTTGTAGAATATTTTCAGATAGTTTTATGATGCATATAATGCAGTACACTAATGGTTTCTTTGATTAGAAGGATCTTATCTCTTATATATTATCTGGTGCCTTTGTACATCTAGTGCACTAAACTACAAATAATATAATGTCACATACAAATATGTATGTGTAATACACTGTATTTACAGTATTATTATATAGGATTAGTGTGCAGATTTTTTTCACCATATATGGACAAAATGATTTGAGGCATTTTTCTTATTGTAAATAATATTTGAATGTACTGTAGTGTAATGCAGTAGGGCCCCACTTATACAGCACTTATAAATGCATATAAATACCAGATAACAAGTTTACATTAACATATATTAAGTTAGAAATAGAAATAGGCATTAAAAAACAATAAAAAAGTAAAATACACATATAGTACACTCTTTCTTTCTTTCTTTCAACACACCGGCCGTATCCCACCGAGGCGGGGTGGCCCAAAAGGAAAAACGAAAGTTTCTCCTTTTGCATTTAGTAATATATACAGGAGAAGAGGTTACTAGCCTCTTGCTCCCGGCATTTTAGTCGCCTCTTACAACACGCATGGCTTACGGAGGAAGAATTTTGTTCCACTTCCCCATGGAGGTAAGAGGAAATAAACAAGAACAAGAACTAGAAAGAAAATAGAAGAAAACCCAAAGGGGTGTGTATATATATGCTTGTACATGTATGTGTAGTGTGACCTAAGTGTAAGTAGAAGTAGCAAGACATACCTGAAATCTTGCATGTGTATGAGACAGAAAAAAAAAGACACCAGCAATCCTACCATCGTGGAAAACAGTTACAGGCTTCAGTTTTACATTCACTTGGCAGGACGGTAGTACCTCCCTGGACGGTTGCTGTCTACCAACCTACTACCTAGGTATAGTACACTCATTACTTTAAAATATTTGTAGTCTTAATGTAGGGTGAGATGAGTAGTATTTATTTTAAGAAATCAGGTGTGGTAGGTAGCAGCCATGCTACCATACCAGGCCACCCCACCCACACATAATATACTACGACATTTAAAGTGTCCCAGAGCGATAAAATGCATGTACAGTTCACTCGCCTTAAAATATTTGTAGTCTTAATGTAGGGCCAGAGGTAAATAAATGAGATAAAATGAATAAATAGGAGAAAGAGAATGAGTACATGAGAGAGGACAGACGCGGAGTTATGTAAACAAACCAGGCGAATGCGTCACATTTTGGTTCACAAGTAAGTTAGTTTATTTGGATATACACAAATACCTGGAGAGAGTTTACCTGGAGAGAGTTTCGGGGGTCAATGCCCCCGCAGCCCGGTCTGTGACCAGGCCTCCTGGTGGATCAGCGCCTGATCAACCAGGCTGTTGCTGCTGGCTGCACGCAAACCAACGTACGAGCCACAGCCCGGCTGATCAGGAACTGACTTTAGGTGCTTGTCCAGTGCCAGCTTGAAGACTGCCAGGGGTCTGTTGGTAATCCCCCTTATGTGTGCTGGGAGGCAGTTGAACAGTCTCGGGCCCCTGACACTTATTGTATGGTCTCTTAACGTGCTAGTGACACCCCTGCTTTTCATTGGGGGGATGGTGCATCGTCTGCCAAGTCTTTTGCTTTCGTAGTGAGTGATTTTCGTGTGCAAGTTCGGTACTAGTCCCTCTAGGATTTTCCAGGTGTATATAATCATGTATCTCTCCCTCCTGCATTCCAGGGAATACAGGTTTAGAAACCTCAAGCGCTCCCAGTAATTGAGGTGTTTTATCTCCGTTATGCACGCCGTGAAAGTTCTCTGTACATTTTCTAGGTCGGCAATTTCACCTGCCTTGAAAGGTGCTGTTAGAGTGCAGCAATATTCCAGCCTAGATAGAACAAGTGACCTGAAGAGTGTCATCATGGGCTTGGCCTCCCTAGTTATGAAGGTTCTCATTATCCATCCTGTCATTTTTCTAGCAGATGCGATTGATACAATGTTATGGTCCTTGAAGGTGAGATCCTCCGACATAATCACTCCCAGGTCTTTGACGTTGGTGTTTCGCTCTATTTTGTGGCCAGAATTTGTTTTGTACTCTGATGAAGATTTAATTTCCTCATGTTTACCATATCTGAGTAATTGAAATTTCTCATCGTTGAACTTCATATTGTTTTCTGCAGCCCACTGAAAGATTTGGTTGATGTCCGCCTGGAGCCTTGCAGTGTCTGCAATGGAAGACACTGTCATGCAGATTCGGGTGTCATCTGCAAAGGAAGACACGGTGCTGTGGCTGACATCCTTGTCTATGTCGGATATGAGGATGAGGAACAAGATGGGAGCTAGTACTGTGCCTTGTGGAACAGAGCTTTTCACCGTAGCTGCCTCGGACTTTACTCTGTTGACGACTACTCTCTGTGTTCTGTTTGTGAGGAAATTATAGATCCATCAACCGACTTTTCCTGTTATTCCTTTAGCGCGCATTTTGTGCGCTATTATGCCATGGTCACACTTGTCGAAGGCTTTTGCAAAGTCTGTATATATTACATCTGCATTCTTTTTGTCTTCTAGTGCATTTAGGACCTTGTCGTAGTGATCCAGTAGTTGAGACAGACAGGAGCGACCTGTTCTAAACCCATGTTGCCCTGGGTTGTGTAACTGATGGGTTTCTAGATGGGTGGTGATCTTGCTTCTTAGGACCCTTTCAAAGATTTTTATGATATGGGATGTTAGTGCTATCGGTCTGTAGTTCTTTGCTGTTGCTTTACTGCCCCCTTTGTGGAGTGGGGCTATGTCTGTTGTTTTTAGTAACTGAGGGACGACCCCCGTGTCCATGCTCCCTCTCCATAGGATGGAAAAGGCTCGTGATAGGGGCTTCTTGCAGTTCTTGATGAACACAGAGTTCCATGAGTCTGGCCCTGGGGCAGAGTGCATGGGCATGTCATTTATCGCCTGTTCGAAGTCATTTGGCGTCAGGATAACATCGGATAGGCTTGTGTTAATCAAATTTTGTGGCTCTCTCATAAAAAATTCATTTTGATCTTCGACTCTCAGTCTGGTTAGCGGCTTGCTAAAAACTGAGTCATATTGGGACTTGAGTAGCTCACTCATTTCCTTGCTGTCATCTGTGTAGGACCCATCTTGTTTAAGTAGGGGCCCAATACTGGGCGTTGTTCTCGATTTTGATTTGGCATAGGAGAAGAAATACTTTGGGTTTCTTTCGATTTCATTTATAGCTTTTAGTTCTTCCCGCGATTCCTGACTCCTAAAGGATTCTTTTAGCTTAAGTTCGATGCTTGCTATTTCTCTGACCAGTGTCTCCCTGCGCATTTCAGATATATTGACCTCTTTTAGCCGCTCTGTTATTCTTTTCCGTCGCCTGTAAAGGGAGCGCCTGTCTCTTTCTATTTTACATCTACTCCTCCTTTTTCTTAGAGGAATAAGCCTTGTGCATACATCGAGTGCCACCGAGTTAATCTGTTCTAGGCATAAGTTGGGGTCTGTGTTGCTTAGTATATCTTCCCAGCTTATATCGGTTAGGACTTGGTTTACTTGGTCCCACTTTATGTTTTTGTTATTGAAGTTGAATTTGGTGAATGCTCCCTCGTGACTAGTCTCATTTTGTCGGTCTGGGGCTCCTCGCATACATGTCTGAACCTCAATTATGTTGTGATCTGAGTATATTGTTTTTGATATGGTGACATTTCTTATCAGATCATCATTGTTAGTGAATATGAGGTCTAGTGTATTCTCCAGTCTAGTAGGCTCTATTATTTGCTGGTTTAAATTGAATTTTGTGCAGAGATTTAAAAGCTCGTGTGAGTGTGAGTTTTCATCAGAGCTGCCTCCTGGTGTTATTACTGCAACAATATTATTTGCTATATTCCTCCATTTTAGGTGCCTTAAGTTGAAATCCCCCAGGAGCAAGATGTTGGGTGCAGGAGCTGGAAGATTTTCCAGACAGTGGTCAATTTTTAACAGCTGTTCCTGGAATTGCTGGGATGTTGCATCCGGAGGCTTGTAGACTACCACAATGACTAGGTTTTGGTTCTCGACCTTTACTGCTTAAACTTCCACTACGTCATTTGAGGCATTAAGCAGTTCTGTGCAAACAAGTGACTCTGCAATGTACAGGCCAACCCCCCCCTTTTGCCTGTTCACTCTGTCACATCTGTATAGGTTGTAACCTGGGATCCATATTTCATTGTCCAAGTGATCCTTTATGTGGGTCTCGGTGAAAGCCGCGAACATTGCCTTTGCCTCTGCAAGCAGTCCACGGATGAAAGGTATTTTGTTGTTTGTTGCTGGCTTTAGACCCTGTATATTTGCAAAGAAGAATGTTATCGGACTGGTGGTATTGTTGGTACTGGGGGGGGATTTTTTTTCCGGCATTAGTATCTGTATCTGTTGGTTTGGAGTGGAGGCCATCGACTGTGGTTCCACTCCAGGAATGACTGGATTTGGTGTACGATTTCTGCCATTTCCTGCCAGTTTTTTTTCCTTCCTGGCACTAAAAAACCTCTCCCTCTTGAGTGGCTGTGGCTACCCAGGTTTTCCCATGGCCTGGATGTTTTGTATCTTTTTGTCCCCTTTAGATGGTATGCCTGGCAATTTAAGTTATAGCACAGTCTTTCCTGTACTGAAGAGGTACACATTTCAGGGTGAAAAAGCTTACAGGAAGGGAG
Organism: Cherax quadricarinatus; assembly: GCF_038502225.1. NCBI lineage: Eukaryota > Metazoa > Arthropoda > Malacostraca > Decapoda > Parastacidae > Cherax > Cherax quadricarinatus. Next base: position 16,015,654 of record NC_091318.1, read on the forward strand.
TTTGCATTTTCCTGTTGTCATATGGGCATGGCATTTTCTAGGGTGGTCATAGTTGCACGTCCCATCTGTTTTTCCAGATTTCCCATGCCAGCAGATACCAAGTGCATAGTATGTGCACAGGCTTGGTTTCCGCTTGCCTTGGGTTTCTGTGACTGTATTCCCTGTTGGTGCATGTTTCCCTGTCTTACTTCTATCCTCCCTAGCACCAACAATGGAGCTCCCACCAGTTGTTTTTGGTAATTTATCCTCACTAATGCTATTGGAGTCCTCTTGTTTGCTATTTCCTGCGGAATTTCTAGTTTGCAATATTGGTTTTATCTTATCTTTGACTACACTTGTTTCCCTACTATGGCTCCTGTCCCCTATGAGGTCATTTATATGTATTCCTTCCTGCGTATAATTCCCGACTACCTGGACAAAATCTCCAGCTTCACCATTACTGTCTTCCAGGACAGTATCTCCAGCTTCACCATTTCTGTCTCCCAGGACAGCACCTGCAGCTTCACCATTACTGTCTCCCAGGACAGCACTATCAGCCCCACATTTACTGACTACCAGGACATCATCTCCAGCCTTACAGTTTGTGACTACATGGCCAGTATCAAGGGCAGTACCATTCAGCCCAGACTTTTTATGTTCCCATCTGTTGTAGAAAGCTTCCAGGTTTTCTATGAAAGCAGCTTTGATGTTGTCCTCTTTTAATACCCTTGTGATTTTAGTCCACAGATTTTCCTCATTTGGGCATACCCAGAAACACTTCTCTGTTTTAATACTGCTTGTAGCTAGTTCTGGGATATCTGCACAAGGGGCGTGACACCAATTTCCACAAAAATGACAGTTTATCCATGTGGAAGCCCGTTTGTTTGACTGACCACAGACTACACACAGCTTCATAATGATTTGAATGGTTGATTTACTGCAATTCTACTAGCAACCTCTTGAATATTATATTAATAACCTTAAATGAAGCTATATAGATTTTCATACATAGCAGCATATGTGTAAAGAACCTAGGATAACCCAAAAAAGTCAGAGTGACTTACAGTGGAACACCGAATATCGGCTGTAATCCGTTCCAGTAGATTGGCCTAAATTGGAAGCAATATTTCCCATAAGAATTAATGTCACTACAATTAATCCTTTCCAGACACCCAAAAATAATAGTAAAAATACATTTTGTAAAGTTTAACTATAGTTTTACATACACAATCTAATGACAATTACATATAAATGAACATTTAAATCATTATTACATACCTGTATTGAAGACACTTGTTGGTGTATGGAAGATAGAGAGGAGGGGAGAGGGAGGAGGAGAGGTTGTTTGGAAGGGGAATCTCCCTCCATAATGACTTAGGTATCAAGTCCCTCTCTGGAGTTACTTCCCTTCTTTGTCTTTTAATGGCACTAGGACCAGCTTGAGAGTCACTGGATCCCTGTTGCACAAAAAAAAACTGCCCAGAGAGGTCTGTTTCTGGTGCCTCTTTACCACTTAAACTGTCCAAACGTAGATCTACGTCCACGTGCGGGAGGGGGCTCCGAACGTAGTTCTACGTTTCTTTTACATGCTTTCAAATGGGGAAAAATCAAGGTTGGAGCACTACGCACGTGAACATAGATCTACATTTGGACAGTTTAAGGGTTAAGATTTGTCTGAAGTGGGCCAAGGTTTTGTCATGGAACATGTTGCAGATATGGCTTGTTTCAGCTTGGTCAGGGTGATATTTCTCAGCAAAAGCTTGCACCCTACTCCACATTGCACAAATCTCCTTAATCTTTGAAGAAGGCACCTCCTTCCCTCTCTCTTCCTCCTCTTCTGAAGCAAGTTCCTCAGCTGTGGTCTGTTGCTGTTCCAGTTGAAGGTCTTGCAACTCTTCAATGGTTAGCTCTTCCCTGTGGTCGTCCACCAACTCTTCCACATCCTCCGCACTCACATCCAACCCCATGGACTTCCCCAAAGACACTATAGATTCCACAACAGGCGTAGGGTCCTCAGGGTCAGCCTCAAACCCTTCAAAATCCTTCTCGAGAACACAGTCTGGCCACAATTTTCTCCAAGAAAGGTTCAAAGTCCTGGAAGTCACTCCCTGCCAAGCCTTACCTATAAGGCTTATGCAGTTGTAGATATTGAAGTGATTACTCCTGCACTCTCTTAGTGTCAATTCAATGTCTGAGGTAACTTCAAAGCACCTTTGAAACACCAGCAGGTCATTTCTAACTTCAAAAAATGCTACACAAAGTAGCATTTTTTGAAGTTAGAAATGACCTGCTGGTCCATGGGCTGGATGAGAGGAGTGGTGTTAGGAGGCAAAAACTTCACTGTAATAAAACTGAAATCCATAGACAATTGGTCTACCAAGTTTGGAGGATGAGCAGGAGCATTGTCCATTACCAGGAGGCACATGATTGACAATTTATTTTCCTGGAGGTATATTTTCACACTCGGGCCAAACACTTCATGGACCCAGTCAATGAAAAGTTGCCTCATGACCCATGCCTTACGATTAGCTTTCCGCATCACACACAATTTACTCTTGACAACATTGTTTTTCTTGAACACACTGAGATTTTCAGAGTGACACACCAGTAAAGGCTTCACTTTGAAAGCCCCACTAGCATTACCACACAACATGAGAGTTAGCCTGTCTTTCATAGGCTTGTGTCCTGGCATTGCCTTTTCCTCCTGCGTCATGTAGGTCCTTTTGGCATTTTCTTCCAAAAGAAGCCTGTTTCATCACAACTGAACACTTGTTGGAGGTGGAATTCTTCAATCTCTATGTACCCCTTGAATTCCTGCACAAATTTTTCAGCTGCATATTTGTCTGAACTTGCAGCCTCACCGTGCCTTACAACACTTTGCATGTCACTATGCTTCTTAAATATGTCAAACCAGCCTCTGCTGGCCTTAAATTCACTAACATTAGCACTAGTTCCAGGCATTTTCTTTACGAGATCCACATGTAACTGCCTTGCCTTTTCACAAATGATCATCTCTGAAACACTATCTCCTGCTACTTGTTTGTAGGTGATCTACAACAACAACAACAACTTCTCCACATCTTCCATTGTTTGTGATCTCTTTTTCGTTAACATGTTTACCCCTTTCTTCACATCAGCTTCTTTGATTTGTTCTTTCTTTGCCAGGATAAAAGTGATTGTTGATTTACTTTTTCCATACATCCTGGCAAGCTGGAGCACACGCACACCACTCTCATATTTTTGAATAACTTCTTTCTTAAATTCCATCATGTTTCTTACTTTCTTTATGAAAGGAACTTTACTAGGAACTTTCTTTGGGTCTAAGGTGGCTTATTTCAAATTCACACTTAATAAAGAAGCACAAAAACCAATGGATTTTAAGGAAATGTTTGGATGAATGCACAGAGTATATACTCATTCACCAAGAGACACAGGGAGACTGACTCGCCTGCGTGCAGCATCTCAGTGGGAGGCGGGCTGACACGTATAATACGGCCGATTTGCAAGGCACTGGCTGAATTATGGAGCAAAATTTCAGCCGAAAAACCGGCCTAAATACGATTCGACCGATAAATGCAGTGGCCAGTATTCGGGGTTCCACTGTATTTCCATTGGGAGTGACTTATTTTTCACTGTATTATACCATATTACAAACACTTTGCATTGTGTACAAGTTGTCTCTACATTGATACAGTAGAATAATTAAAGAGCAACTCTCCCATTCTCATGTAGCACCATTTTTAGAAGAAATGTAGAATAATTTTCTACAGTTACCTCAAGTAATACTATAGTGTACACGTTTTCTCTGAAGTTGGACTAGAAAAATCGTAATTCTTGTCACCCCTACAAGTCACCTGGCTACTACATCTCATATTTATGTTAATTTATTTTACTGTGGGGTATATTTATCATGATTATATGTTATGCAGCGTGTTTATTATATAATTTTGAAAAACTACCATAGATTGTTTAATGAAAATGTGTATATTAACGTAATATATGACAGTTAATGTGCCTCAGTGATTATTATTGAATACATATTATCATTATTATTATTAATATGGCACCTCGAGACATAAGACACTCTTACTGATTTTAATGTGTACCTGCATGCCAGCACAGTGTGTAAGTTTACTTAGGTATAGGTATACATAAGCATAATTATCAGAGTACATTTTTTTTTTTTTTTAACAAGTCAGCCGTCTCCCACCAAGGCAGGGTGACTCAAAAAGAAAGAAAATCCCCAAAAAGAAAATACTTTCATCATCATTCAACACTTTCACCTCACTCACACATAATCACTGTTTTTGCAGAGGTGCTCAGAACACAACAGTTTAGAAGCATATATGTATAAAGATACACAACATATCCCTCCAAACTGCTAATATTTCGAACCCCTCCTTTAGAGTGCAGGCATTGTACTTCACATTTCCAGGACTCAAGTCCGGCTATATAAAAATAACCGGTTTCCCTGAATCCCTTCACTAAATATTACCTGGAGAGAGTTCCGGGGGTCAACGCCCCTGCGGCCCGGTCTGTGACCAGGCCTCCTGGTGGATCAGAGCCTGATCAACCAGGCTGTTACTGCTGGCTGCACGCAAACCAGTGTACGAGCCACAGCCCGGCTGGTCAGGAACCGACTTTAGGTGCTTGTCCAGTGCCAGCTTGACTGCCAGGGGTCTGTTGGTAATCCCCCTTATGTATGCTGGGAGGCAGTTGAACAGTCTCGGGCCCCTGACACTTATTGTATGGTCTCTTAACGTGCTAGTGATACCCCTGCTTTTCATTGGGGGGATGTTGCATCGTCTGCCAAGTCTTTTGCTTTCGTAGTGAGTGATTTTCGTGTGCAAGTTCGGTACTAGTCCCTCTAGGATTTTCCAGGTGTATATAATCATGTATCTCTCCCGCCTGCGTTCCAGGGAATACAGGTTCAGGAACCTCAAGCGCTCCCAGTAATTGAGGTGTTTTATCTCCGTTTTGCGCGCCGTGAAGGTTCTCTGTACGTTTTCTAGGTCAGCAATTTCACCTGCCTTGAAAGGTGCTGTTAGTGTGCAGCAATATTCCAGCGTAGATAGAACAAGTGACCTGAAGAGTGTCATCATGGGCTTGGCATCCCTAGTTTTGAAGGTTCTCATTATCCATCCTGTCATCTTTCTAGCAGATGTGATTGATACAATGTTATGGTCCTTGAAGGTGAGATCCTCCGACATGATCACTCCCAGGTCTTTGACGTTGGTGTTTCGCTCTATTTTGTGGCCAGAATTTGTTTTGTACTCTGATGAAGATTTAATTTCCTCGTGTTTACCATATCTGAGTAATTGAAATTTCTCATTGTTGAACTTCATATTGTTTTCTGCAGCCCACTGAAAGATTTAGTTGATGTCCGCCTGGAGCCTTGCAGTGTCTGCAATGGAAGACACTGTCATGCAGATTCGGGTGTCATCTGCAAAGGAAGACACGGTGCTGTGGCTGACATCCTTGTCTATGTCAGATATGAGGATGAGGAACAAGATGGGAGCGAGTACTGTGCTTTGTGGAACAGAGCTTTTCACCGTAGCTGCCTCGGACTTTACTCTGTTGACTACTACTCTCTGTGTTCTGTTAGTGAGGAAATTATAGATCCATCGACTGACTTTTCCTGTTATTCCTTTAGCACGCATTTTGTGCGCTATTACGCCATGGTCACACTTGTCGAAGGCTTTTGCAATGTCTGTATATATTACATCTGCATTCTTTTTGTCTTCTAGTGCATCTAGGACCTTGTCGTAGTGATCCAATAGTTGAGACAGACAGGAGCGACCTGTTCTAAACCCATGTTGCCCTGGGTTGTGTAATTGATGGGTTTCTAGATGGGTGGTGATCTTGCTTCTTAGGACCCTTTCAAAGATTTTCATGATATGGGATGTTAGTGCTATCGGTCTGTAGTTCTTTGCTATTGCTTTACTGCCCCCTTTGTGGAGTGGGGCTATGTCTGTTGTTTTTAGTAACTGTGGGGCGACACCCGTGTCCATGCTCCCTCTCCATAGGATGGTAAAAGCTCGTGATAGGGGCTTCTTGCAGTTCTTGATGAACACGGAGTTCCATGAGTCTGGCCCTGGGGCAGAGTGCATGGGCATGTCATTTATCGCCTGTTCGAAGTCATTTGGCGTCAGGATAACATCAGATAGGCTTGCGTTAACCAAATTTTGTGGCTCTCTCATAAAAAATTCATTTTGATCTTCGACTCTCAGACTGGTTAGTGGCTTGCTAAAAACCGAGTCATATTGGGACTTGAGTAGCTCACTCATTTCCTTGCTGTCATCTGTGTAGGACCTATCTTGTTTAAGTAGGGGCCCAATACTGGACGTTGTTCTCGACTTTGATTTGGCATAGGAGAAGAAATACTTTGGGTTTCTTTAGATTTCATTTATGGCTTTTAGTTCTTCCCGCGATTCCTGACTTCTATAAGATTCCTTTAGCTTAAGTTTGATGCTTGCTATTTCTCTGACCAGTGTCTCCCTACGCATTTCAGATATATTGACCTTTTTTAGCCACTCTGTTATTCTTTTCCGTCGCCTGTAAAGGGAGCGCCTGTCTTTCTATTTTACATCTACTCCTCCTTTTTCTTAGAGGAATAAGTCTTGTGCATACATCGAGTGCCACCGAGTTAATCTGTTCTAGGCATAAGTTGGGGTCTGTGTTGCTTAGTATATCTTCCCAGCTTATATCAGTTAGGACTTGGTTTACTTGGTCCTACTTTATGTTTTTGTTATTGAAGTTGAGTTTTGTGAATGCTCCCTCGTGACTAATCTCATTATGTCGGTCTGGGGCTCCGCGCATACATGTCTGAACCTCAATTATGTTGTGATCTGAGTATATTGTTTTTGATATGGTGACATTTCTTATCAGATCATCATTGTTAGTGAAGATGAGGTCTAGTGTATTCTCCAGTCTAGTAGGCTCTATTATTTGCTGGTTTAAATTGAATTTTGTGCAGAGATTTAAAAGCTCGTGTGAGTGTGAGTTTTCATCAGAGCTGCCTCCTGGTGTTATTACTGCAACAATATTTTTTGCTATATTCCTCCATTTTAGGTGCCTTAAGTTGAAATCCCCCAGGAGCAAGATGTTGGGTACAGGAGCTGGCAGATTTTCCAGACAGTGGTCAATTTTTAACAGCTGTTCCTGCTCACACTCCAACAGATCGTCAGGTCCCAAATACCATTCGACTCCATTCACTCCTATCGAATACGCTCATACACGCCTGCTGGAAATCCAAGCCCCTCGCCCACAAAACCTCCCTCACCCCTTCCTTCCAACCTTTTCAAGGACGACCCCTACCCCGCCTTCCTTCTCCTACAGATTTATACACTCTCCATGTCATTCTACTTTGATCCATTCTCTCTAAATGACCAAACCACCTCAACAACCCCTCTTCAGCCCTCTGACTAATACTTTTATTAACTCCACACCTTCTCCTAATTTCCACACTCCGAATTTTCTGCATAATATTTAAACCACACATTGCCCTTAGACAGGACATCTCCACTGCCTCCAACCGCCTCCTCGCTGCTGCATTGACAACCCAAGCTTCACACCCATATAAGAGTGTTGGTACTACTATACTTTCATTCGTTCCCTTCTTTGCCTCCATAGCTAACATTTTTTGTCTCCACATATACCTCAATGCACCACTCACCTTTTTTCCCTCATCAATTCTATGATTAACCTCAGCCTTCATAAATCCATCCGCCAACACGTCAACTCCCAAGTATCTGAAAACATTCACTTCTTCCATATTCCTCCTCCCCAATTTGATATCCAATTTTTCTTTATCTAAATCATTTGATACCCTCATCACCTTACTCTTTTCTATGTTCACTTTCAACTTTCTACCTTTACACACACTCCCAAATTCATCCACTGACCTTTGCAATTTTTCTTTAGAATTCCCCATAAGCACAGTATCATCAGCAAAAAGTAACTGTGTCAATTCCCATTTTGTATTTGATTCCCTATAATTTAATCCTGCCCCTCTCCTGAACACCCTAGCATTTACTTTTTACAACCCCATCAATAAATATATTAAGCAACCATGGTACATGAGTACATATATATAAAATATGAAATAACTTTGAAACACTTGAAATTTTGGAAAGTTTCCAGCCATAATGGTAGATGCAGAGCTCACGGAGAATGTAAACAAACTAGGTGGGGCAGGGTGACCATGTTAGAAAGTCAGGTAGGGGAGCCTTATAGCGAGTTTTGGTCATAATTTGCAGTGTTTGTATTAGCGGAATGCCGTAAAGCTGGACCCTACTGTATATATTTTTTATTAACATGCTGGTTGTCACCCTACCTTTGTGGGAGACAGTCTGTGTGCTAGAAAAACCATAATATTAGATTAGAAATATAAACTTATAAAGAAAATTAATTGTAGCTTTTCAATGGAGGTTTTATGGTTCAGTGAAACTTGTTACTATATATCGAATGTTTGTATCTTATTGCACTAGACTACCATGGTTCACATCTTGTACTGCATTTAATATACATTTTTGTTCTTCCCATAAAAACAATTTGGGACCTGCACTTGGCCACCCTCCCATGCAGTTACAACCTTTGTCCTCTGCATTTGTTTGTGAGTTGACTTTCTTTGTTTTGAACGAATATTTGTCAGACTAAAGGTCCTGTATATCTGACATGGCCAGTATCTTTAAGGACAGACATAACTCATTTCATCATACAGTATATGTACATTATACAGTACATGTACAGTACATTATACAGTACATGTACATTACACTATACAGTATATGCACAAAAAATATGTTTAGACAAAAAATACATAACAGATCAGTTAGTGACTGTCATTACTTGTTGTCAAGCATTAAAACTTAGTTATTATTTACTACCTGTCATTGATTTCAAGGGTATTTACTGATGTCTCCTCTAACATTTAGTAATTCAGCAAAGTATATTATCAGTATTTTAAGTTGGTGTTAAATATTTTGAATATGAATAAAAGTATATATCGTGTAATTAAGAGTACATAATTGTTCACTGAACTTTATCTACTGCCACAAATAAAGGGTATTTCAAGAAGTTTAGTGAATTTTTTTGATGAATATCAATTTTATATACTATTACTGAACTAGCATTACACTATATATTATTGAACCAACATTACACTGTACCAAATAAAGTGTATTTCAAGAAATTTAGTGAAATGTTTTGATGATTATCACTTTTGAATATTATTGAACCAGCATTACACTGTACTGTAAGCAAGTGTAGTTTATTATAAAAAAGTTGAATATTTTTTTTGTTTGGAAATATAATATTCTGAGGTGTATACTTCATAAAGAGGAATTTTGAAAGCTGTCAATTTATTCTCTTGTTATGGTGTATAGAAATATACATGGTTGGATGAATCCTGATGGAACCAGCTGCTCCAGTGATGTACACGCACTGGCCTGAGAGTTTTAGTATTCACCTGCTGCTCCAGTGATGTACACGCACTGGCCTGAGAGTTTTAGTATTCACCTGCTGCTCCAGTGATGTACACGCACTGGCCTGAGAGTTTTAGTATTCACCTGCTGCTCCAGTGATGTACACGCACTGGCCTGAGAGTTTTAGTATTCACCTGCTGCTCCAGTGATGTACACGCACTGGCCTGAGAGTTTTAGTATTCACCTGCTGCTCCAGTGATGTACACGCACTGGCCTGAGAGTTTTAGTATTCACCTGCTGCTCCAGTGATGTACACACACTGGCCTGAGAGTCTTAGGACTCACCTGCTTCTCCAGTGATGTACGCACACTGGCGAAGCAGACCTACTGCTCCAGTGATGTACACTCACTGGCCTGAGAGTTTTAGGACTCACATGCTGCTCCAGTGATGTACACACACTGGCCTGAGAGTCTTAGGACTCATCGGCTGCTCCAGTCACGTACACACACTGGCCTGAGAGTCTTAGGATTCACCTGCTGCTCCAGTGATGTATACACGCTGGCCTGAGAGTCTTAGGACTCACCTGCCCTGGGTTAGAGGCAGCTGCTCCAGTTATGTATACACACTGGCCTGAGAGTCTTAGGAGTCACCTGCTGCTCCAGTGATGTACACACACTGGCCTGAGAGTCTTAGGACTCAGGTGCCCTGGGTTTGACTCCCATCCATTATGTGATTTGTTTGTATTCGTGTTATTACTGTTGCATGGGACATGATACCATGGGTAATAATGAAATGTGAGAAATATTATGAAAAGGAGACCTGTACATTGTCTCTAGATGATGATATGCATATAAAAGTTTCTAAGGTCAGATCACCAGCAAGGTCATCATAATGACACTGTAGTGAGCTGAGCAATATTTTTGTGTTAATGAATAGCCAAAATAAATATAATAAACTCTTATCAACACTTAGTAATAATCCTCATGGAGACAAACACACACTCCCAAACTCATCCACTAACCTTTGCAATTTTTCTTTAGACTCTCCCATAAGCACAGTATCATCAGCAAAAAGTAACTGTGTCAATTCCTATTTTGTATTTGATTTCCCATAATTTAATCCCACCCCTCTCCCGAACACCCTAGCATTTACTTCTTTTACAACCCCATCTATAAATATATTAAACAACCATGGTGACATTACACATCCCTGTCTAAGACCTACTTTTACCGGGAAGTAGTCTCCCTCTCTTCTACACACCCTAACTTGAGCCTCACTATCCTCATAAAAACTCTTTACAGCATTTAGTAACTTACCACCTATTCCATATACCTGCAACATCTGCCACATTGCTCCCCTATCCACTCTATCATATGCCTTTTCTAAATCCGTAAATGCAATAAAAACTTCCCTACCATTATCTAAATACTGTTCACATATATGCTTCAATGTAAACACTTGATCTACACATCCCCTACCCACTCTGAAACCTCCTTGCTCATCCGCAATCCTACATTCTGTCTTACCTCTAATTCTTTCCATAATAACCCTATCGTACACTTTTCCTGGTATACTCAGTAAACTTATTCCTCTGTAATTTTTACAATCTCTTTTGTCCCCCTTCCCTTTATATAAAGGGACTATACATGCTCTCCGCCAATCCCTAGGTACCTTCCCCTCTTTCATACATTTATTAAACAAAAGTACCAACCACTCCAACACTATATCCCCCCCTGCTTTTAACATTTCTGTCATGATCCCATCAGTTCCAGCTGCTTTACCCCCTTTCATTCTACGTAATGCCTCACGTACCTCCCTCACACTTACATTCTGCTCTTCTTCACTCCTAAAAGATGGTATACCTCCCTGGCCAGCGCATGAAATTACCGCCTCCCTTTCTTCCTCAACATTTAAAAGTTCCTCAAAATATTCTCGCCATCTACTTAATACCTCCCTCTCCCCATCTACTAACTCCTCTACTCTGTTTTTAACTGACAAATCCATACGTTCCCTAGGCTTTCTTAACTTGTTTAACTCACTCCAAAATTTTTTCTTATTTTCATTAAAATTTCTTGAAAGTGCCTCTCCCACTCTATCATCTTCTCTCCTTTTTCACTCCTTCACCACTCTCTTCATCTTTCTTTTACTCTCCATATACTCTGCTCTTCTTATAATACTTCTTATAACTTCTTATAACACTTCGAAGTTATATTCTACATTCTCTTTCTGGGTACTCTTCTTGGCTAACATATCCAATATGTGATGGGATCCATAGCAATTGTACATTAATTCCTTTGTCCCTGATTTTTGAGTATCTATACCTGGCTTCTCCAATGAGTATGTTGTTGGAGTCATTATATGAGTTAAGAGCATTCAGTGATGACATAGAATCAGTAATGATGATAGAGTCAAGCTAAGTGTCATAAGTTAGCTTTAGCACCATTAGGATTGCAAACAATTCAGTTTGCAATGTAGACGCCCAGTTGTAATTCTTATGCCTAGTTCAACAAGTTTATTATGGATCTTAACTAGGGAGGTGGCAACAAGAGCAGATGCAGTCCTGCCAGAAGACTCCTGTTTAGATCCATCAGTGTACATAACTTGTGATAACTTATTACTACCAGCTAGGCGAGAAGTTTCTTCTTGAGCAGTTGCTTTAACAAGTGATTAAACCCTTAAACTGTCCAAACATAGATCTACGTTTGTGCACGTAGCGCTCTGACCTTGATTTTCTCCATAAGAAAGTATGTAAAAAAATGTAGATCTACGTTCGGAGCGTTATGCGAGCAAACGTAGATCTACATTCGGAGCGCAATGCGAGCAAACGTAGATCTACGTTCGGAGCGCTATGCGAGCAAACGTAGATCTACGGTTGGACAGTTTAAGGGTTAAGGAAGTGATTACTAGCAATGAGCTTCTTGGGAGGGACTTGTAGGTATGTGATATTAAATGAACACATCTTCCATGGAGGGGTGAAATGCTCTTGTTGTCTACAGTGATACAGTTCATGCAGGTTATAAAACTTAATGCAATTGCATGACTGTCGCCGTAAAGTGGAAATCGCCATAAAGTGGAACACCCTTTTTTTCCACTTACAAATGCATATAAATACTAGATAACAAGTTTACACTAACATATATTAAGTTAGCAATAGAACTAGGCATTAAGAAACAATAAAAAAGTGAAATACACATATAGTACACTTATTACTTACATTAAAATATTTGTTTTCTTAATTAAGCTAGGGTGAGGGTAAGAAATCAAGTGTGGTATGTATGGTAGCCAGCCAGGCTACCATACCAGGCCACCACACCCACACATAATATTCTATGACATTTATGCGTACCAGAGTGATACAATGCATATACAATTCACTCATTACTTAACTTAAAATATTTGTAGTCTTAATGTAAAGTCAGAGGTGAGTAAACAAGATAAAACGAATAAATGAAAGAGAGAGAATGAGTACACGAGAGAGGACAGGCACGGAGTTATGTAAAGAAACCAGGCATACACGAGTTTTGTAAACAAACTAGGCGTGCTCGTCTGGTTTGTGTACAAGTTGTGTCTATATTGATATGGTAGAATAAATAAAGATGAACACTCTCATTCTCATGTAACACCCTTTTTAGAAGAAATGACGCTCTGAGTGAAAGCATACGAAAGGAATAATTTTCTACAGTTACCTCCAGTAACACATTTCCTCTTATGTTAGACTAGAGAAAACGTTATTCTTGCCGTCTCTCACACAAGTCATCTGGCTACCACATCTCAAATTTATGTTAATCTGTTCTACTGTGGGGTGTATTTATCATCTCCATATGTTACATATCATGTTTATATAATTTTGAAAAATTATCATAGATGGATTAATAAAAATGTGTATATTAACGTAATATACGATACTTAATGAGACTCGTTGATTATTTTTGAGTATTATTATTATCATTACTAATATGGCATCTTGAGACATATGACATCCTTACTGATTTTAATGTGTACCTGCATGCCAGCACAGTGTGTAAGTTTATTTAGGTACAGTTTTACTTAAGTATACCTGTACCTAAATAAACTTACTTACACAGAGTATATATAAAATATGAAATAACTTTTAAAAACACTTGAAATTTTGGAGTTTGCAGACATAATGGTTTCCTTAAAACTCACATTATCGCAACACTCAGAATACATTGTTTTTCCATGAAAACCCATACCACTATCTATTTCTAGTTTAAAGACCTAGTTTAAAGACCCAGGGCATTTGGCTGCAAGGGTATGATGGGTACCCTTGCAGTTGAGGCATGTTGGAGTGGCATTGGTAATTGTGCAGGCTTCGAAGACATGACCTTCTTTTCCACAGGTAGAACAAATTCTTACATTCGCCCGTTGTTGTTTATATCAGTGATCTTGATGAGGGAATCACAAGTGATACGAGCAAATTCGCCGATGACACAAAGATAGGTAGGATAATTGATTCAAACGTAGATATCAGGGAACTTCAGGAGGATTTAGACAAACTCAATACCTGGTCAGAAAAGTGGCAGATGCAGTTCAGTGTAGATAAATGCAAGGTTCTGAAGCTCGGGAGTGTCCATAACCTACCACTTATAAGTTAAATAATGTAGAACTTAGCCATACAGATTGCGAAAAGGACTTGGGGGGGGGGGGCAAGTTATGATAAGCAGTAATTTTAAACAAAGACAGCAATGCCTAAGCGTATGTAATGAGGCAAACAGATTACCTGTACTTAGCTCATTGAGGACGTGTCAAGTGTGTGTCTCCAGTCTGAACCAAGATGTCCTCCATCGAGCAACTTTACCAGCAGCTTAAGGAAGAATTGAGGGTGGTGAAGATGGAGATATACAGCGATTGACTGAGGAAAACAAGAGGATTCGTAGTCCTCCTGTTGTGAGTCCTCAGGTCAAGAAGGGAACCTGGACAGTGGCTGGACAGCATGGAACAAAGTTGAAGATCAAGAAGACTAATGGAAAGGTAGAAACGATGAAGAAGAAAGAGACTGCTGTGGAAACTGTTGTGGAAACATCTAATGCATTTTCCGTGCTACTTGACAAATGTGAGTCGACTACTGGGAACGTCACAATGAATGATACCAAGGATGGTAAGAATGTTGTTGTTGGGGATAGCCAGGTTAGGTACAAGGATAGGACCTTCTGCTTGAAGGACAAGAGTAGGAGACAGAGGGTTTGCTTTCCTGGGGCTGGGATGGAGGATATTGTTAGCCAGCTTGACAACATCATGAATGGTAATGGGATCAATCTTATTATCTACCTCAGTGCTGGAGGCAATGATGTAGGCAAGCGTAGAAGTGAGGATTTAGTTAGGAGGTTCAGGACAGCAATAGACATAATTAGGAAGAAGTGGCACCCTGTTATATGTGGCATTTTGCCAAGAAGAGGTGTTGGAAATGAATGGTTGTCCAGAGCAATTGGTACTAATTGTTGGCTGGATAAACACTGTAAGGATAATACAGTACCATTCATTGACAACTGGGACAACTTCTATGGCCGAAATGACATGTATGCCAGGGATGGTTCACTTATCCAGGGCAGGTGTGGGTTTTCTTGCTAGCTCAGTTGAGGGGGTTGTTATGACTTTAAACTAGGATTAGTTAGAGGTATGGGTTTAGAAATGATAAATAATGAGTATGGATATATTGACGTATTCTCTGATATTAAGAATCTTAATAGTAACTGTCATGGAGTAACTCTGGGTAATGATAATTTCAGTAATTGTGTAAAAACAAAGGTGAATAGGAAAAGTGTGCAGAAGAAAAAACATAGGATTGTATTTTATGCTAACAGTCGAAGTGCAAGAAATAAGATTAATGAACTACGTTTGGCAGCATGTGCTAGGAACTTTGATGTCACTGCATTAACTGAAACGTGGTATGATTTAAAGAGTCGGGATATGATTGCTGAGTGCAATATTCAAGGGTTTAAGTTGTTCCATGTGGATAGATGGAATGGGAAGGAGGAAGGAGTTGCATTATATGTTCGAAAAATATTAATTGTTGCATAAAAACAGGTATAAAAATAGATGGAACAGTAACAGAATCTGTTATGGTAGAGTTTGTAGAAGGTCAAGAAAAACTAATTCTAGGTGTAATATACCGACCTTCTGGTTTGGATCACGATAGAGGGAGACTTCTTTTGGATGAAATTGTTAGAGCCTCTAGACACAATGACATAGTGATAGTAGGGGATTTTTAACTTAGTCAAATTGACTGAATTTCTTTGACCGGTAATCTGGAGTCCAGTGACTTTATGGAAACAGTTCAGGACTGTTTTCTGAAGCAGTGTGTAACAGAGCCTACCAGGGGTAATAATTTCCTAGTCTTGTCAAATAAGGAAACACTAGTAAATAATCTGGAATCACTGAAGAGCTTGGCGCAAGTGATCACAAATCCATCACTTTTAGCATTAATTGGGAATATAAGAATAATGATAATACGGTAAAAATCCCTGATTTTCGTTCTGCCGATTATAATGGACTTAAGGAACACCTGTCTAATCTTGACTGGGGTTGTCTAGCTAATGTTTCTATTGATGATCATACTTATGATTACGAAGGGATCTCCATTTATGATTTTTTCTTAATAATGTACACCGTGCTCAGGGTATATACACTCCCCAGAGAGAAATTTGGTCTAATAATAACGATCCTAAATGGGTTAACAGGAGGCTAAAGCATCTGTTAGGGGAGAAAAGGGGAATTTATAGATGCATCAGAAGAGGAGAGGTTAACATTACTGACCAATATGTTCAGCTTAAAAGAGAAGTAAAAAAGGGGATTAGAAAGGCTAAACGTGACTATGAAATTAGAGCTGCTAATGAATCAAAGACCAATCCAAAGGGGTTCTTTCAAGTGTATAGGACAAAGGTGAAGGAAAAAGTAGGACCTCTGAAAATTGGGAATGGACAGCTGATGGATAACGAACTGGAAATGTGTTCTATATTTAATGATTATTTTTTGTCAGTTTTTACACAAAGATATAAATGAGATTCCAGAATTCTGACGAATTCAAATTGACTAATATTACTGTCACGAGTGACATGGTTATCAAACAAATAGACAAACTGAAGCAAAATAAGTCCCTGGGGCTCGACGAGTTGTTTTCCAGGGTACTTAACCCTTTGAGGGTCCGTCCCGTAGATCTACGGCTTTACGTTCAGGATCCAAACCGTAGATCTACGTCATGAGCTCAGCTCACTCTGATAAACTGTGAGTGGTACATTTGGGCCTAGATAAGAGAGAATACATCTATGTGGTATGTGTGCACCACATAAAACAGATCCTGCAGCACACTGTGTATAATGAGAGAAAAAAACTGAAATCATGATTTTTCGATTAAAACAGCGACTTTGCAGTGTTTTTTCGTATGTTTTTTATAGTTCTATTTGCGATTTCTTGGTCTCATTTGATAGAATGGAAGACATATTACAGAAATAGAGATGATTTTCATTGGTTTTCGCACTGGAAATGGCTTGAAACTGAGCTAAAAGTAGCAGAAATGTTAAATTTTTGCCGATATTCAAGAGTAAACAAACGACCTCACACGTCTAATACACGCCAGCTGGTGGGTCTAACATGCACTCACAAATGTGGTGGTGATATTTATACAATTATTACAGTATTGCATAACAGTAAATCTTCTATTTTTTGGTGTGAATAAAAATTCTTTATGTGAATAAAAATCAAAATGGAATTTATTTGTAAAGCCTCAAAACGTAACTAATGAACAGAGGAAATGTTAGTTTAGTTCCAGGAATACCTACATTGTTTATTCTGGACCCTATTTTGAAATTGGAATATTTTGAACTTTGTGTTAAATTGGCCAAATTAACAATTTCCGATCACTTTAATTTGTAGTTGAAACAGTTGATTTGGCGATTTCTTGTGCTCAATCGATAGAATAGAAGTAATACTAGTGAAATAGCTAAGAATTTGGTTGACTGGAATAATGTAATTGGCCTAAAATGGGAGTCAAAGTCGGCAAAATCGCCGATTCGTAAATATCGCTGACACATCAAAATTCGCGAGAGCATAATTTCGTCAATTTTCCATCAAATTTCATACTTTTTGTTTTATTACCTTCACAAAAAGATTCTCTACCATTTCATAAGAAAAATAACAAATTTTTTTATGAAAATTCTTGGACACTGGAGCACCACTTCAGATTTGGGCCTTGGACCCTGAAGGGGTTAAGGAATGCAAGATGGAACTTAGCCATTAACGAGTGTGTTTAATGCATCCATCCTTATTGGTGTTGTGCCAGAGTTGTGGAAGATGGCTAATGTGGTTCCTATATTGAATATTCAAATCAAGGGACAAGTCCGTGCCTTCAAATTACTGTCCAATAAGCCTGACATCTATAGTGGGCAAGTTACTAGAATCAATTATAGCTGACATTATTAGAAGTCACCTTGAAGAGCATAACTTGATAAATGAATCTCAGCATGGGTTCACGAGAGGTCGTTCCTGCCTGACAAATTTACTGATGTTCTTCAGTAGAACATTTGAGGCAGTAGACAGTGATAAAGAATATGATAGTGTTTATTTGGATTTTAGTAAAGCCTTCGAAAGAGTACCTCACAAGAGAGACTTAAGAAAAGTGGCAGCTCATGGTATTGGAGGTAAAGTTCTAGCATGGATAGAGGCATGGCTTACCAACAAAAAGCAGAGAGTTTCGATTAATGGGGTCAAATCTGAATTCAAATTCAAATTCAAAGTTTATTCTCTGTAAGGATTACAATGCTGAGTTTACAGAATTTGGTTATTGTGTGGTTTACATGTAGTAAAATAATGATTACAGAGTGTACCACTAGAACACCTAGCATGGCTAGGCATTTCGGGCAGACTTAGTTTAATTCTTAATTTTAAAATATTACAAATTATGAGGTAAGTTGGTATTATGGCTAAGTGACTAAATACTAGTTTGTGAGTGTAGCAATGTGAATGCTTTTGTTTTGGCACAGTACATAGTTTCAGTATTGGAGTATCACAGGATTCATTATTTTAAGATTGAGATTAATATTTCTGTTTATGGTCAATTGGGTGAGTGAGTGTAAGTGTGAACCACCAGGTGGTATTCGTGCAGTTAGTTGACAGGGTGTATCACGGAGATAAGATGTTTTCTAATGGTAGTTTTGAAGGTGATGAATGTGTCTGCAGTTCTAGAGTTCTCAGGTAGGGTGTTCCAGATTTTAGGGCCTTTGACATACATTGAATTTTTGTAAAGGTTTAGTCGGACACGGGGAATGTTGTAGAGATGTTTGTGTCTAGTGTTATGCCTGTGGGTTCTGTCACATCTATCAAGAAAGCATTTTAGGTCAAAGTTGATATTGGAGTTTAAGGTCCTGTAGATGTAGATTGCACAGTAGTAAGTGTGGATGTACTGAACAGGGAGTAAGTTTAGATCTATGAAGAGTGGGGGTGTGTGTTGCCAGGGATGGGATTTAGTGATTATTCTTAATGCAGCTTTTTGTTGGGTTATTATTGGCTTTAGGTGTGTTGCTGCAGTTGATCCCCAAGCACAAATAGCATAGGTGAGGTATGGATAAATAAGTGAGTGATATAGTGTGAGAAGGGCATTTTGCGGCACGTAGTATCGTATCTTGGAGAGGATCCCAACCTTTTGGATACTTTTTTGGTTATGTGTTGGATATGGGTGCTGAAATTCAGGTTGTTGTCAAGGTATAGGCCTAGGAATTTGCCCTCATTATGTCTGGTAATTAGAGTGTTGTCGATCTTAATGTTAATTTGTGCATCTCCTGCTCTGCTACCAAACATAATACGTATAGTAGGTTTTGTCAGTGTTAAGCGTAAGTTTATTGGCTGTCATCCAAGTCGATATTTTGATTAGCTCCTCGTTAACAATGGTGTTGAGGGTGGCAAGATTAGGGTGAGAGATGACGTAAGTCGTGTCGTCAGCAAAGAGAATGGGTTTCAGGTGTTGGGATACGTTTGGAAGATCATTGATGTATATGATGAAGAGCAGGGGACCAAGGACACTTCCCTGCAGAACTCCAGTATCAAGTGGCAGTGTTGTTGATACTGTGTCTTTAATGGTGACATACTGATACCTATTAGTAAGGTAAGATTTGAAATAAGCAAGCGCATGGCCTCTTATACCGTAATGGTCAAGTTTGTGGAGTAGGATGCCATGGTCTACTGTGTCTAAAGCTTTTCATAGGTCAATAAAAATTCCTAGTGGATATTCCTTATTTTCCAATGCTGTGTAAAGCGGATCTAGCATTTTTATGTTCGCATCATTAGTGCTTTTATTTTTCCTGAATCCAAATTGGCAGGGGTTGAGTATGTTTTGTGCCGTTATAAATGAACATAGTCTCCTGTGCATGAGTTTCTCAAAGATTTTGGATAGCAATGGTAAGTTTGATATTGGCCTATAGTTGTTTAAGTCTGTAGGGTCACCACCTTTATGTATTGGTGTAACCCTTGGCATCTTGAGTAGTTTCGGGAAGGTGCTAGTTTCTAGTGACTTGTTAAAAAGTAATGAAATAGCATGCAAAAGGACATGGGCCGCTCGCTTGTACAGTAATGGTGGGACATGAGACAGATTCCCTGAGTTATTTTTAAGTGACTTTATAATCTCTGTGACTTCTGTGGGCTCAGTTGGTGCAAGATAGAAGGAATTTGGGAAATTCCCATCTAGGTAGTCCCTGGCATGGGCATTGGTATGTGGGATTTTATTGGCGAGATTAGATCCTATGGTTGAGAAGAAGTCGTTTATCTTGTTAGCTGTGTCAGTGGGATGTAGTGGTGTTTCATTAGGTTTAGTTAGGACAATATTCTTGTTTTTTTTCAGTTTGTGGGTACCTAGAATCTGAGTGTGTTTTCCAGGTCTTTTTTATATCTCCTCTATTGTCTGTGAATCTACTGGAGTAGTATAGTTGTTTGGCTTTCTTTATTACTTTGGTGAGAACTGATGAATAGTGTTTAAGAATATCTTTGTGTATTAAGCCCTGTCTATATTGCTTTTCATATTGGTGTTTCTTGTCAATGGATTTCAGAATGGTGCTGGTTAGCCATGGGCAACCAAGCAGTTTGTTTGTGATCTGTTTCGTTTTTATAGGACAATGTTTGTTGTATAGTCTAAGTAATTTGTTAAGAAAAATGTCTGTCCAGTCATCAATACCATTGGCCTTGGAGAATTCTGTAGGCCAGTCAACAGTCTCTAGGTCAACTGTGAACTTCCTTATTGAGGCCTCGTCATGGAGTCTAAATGAGACTTTGTTGTATTCAAGTGGTGGTTTACTAATGTTTGTCAGGAGGAAGGTAGGGTAGTGGTCTGTAGTGCTATCTGTGATTATCCCTGATTTAAGGAGGGCTAGTATATTGGTCCATATGTGGTCTATTATGGTTGCACTTGTCTCAGTGAGCCTGGTTGGTTTAGTTATTGTTGGTATGAGAAGTGTGTTGTTCATATTGTTGTTGAAATCAGTTACAGGCTGATCATCTAGTATGCCAAGGTTGATGTTGAAGTCTCCAGCTAAGAGAAGGTGGTGCTTATTCATTTGTCTGTTTGTTATTAGTGACTTTAATTTCTCACCGAAATTTGGGATGTTTGTGTGAGGTATCCGGTAAATGGCACCGATTGTTACAGGTGTCTTAAGGTTTTTTACAGTAAAATTAGCAAAAATGTATTCCCCGTATTCATCACTAAAGCAAATGGTGCTAATACAAGATTAGTCACTAGTGGCGTTCCACAAGGATCAGTTTTAGGCCCTCTCTTGTTCATAATTTACATTAATGACCTTGATGAAGGGATTACGAGTGACATGAATAAATTTGCTGATGATACAAAGATAGGCTGTATACAGTGGACCCCTGGTTATCAGCCGTAATCCGTTCCTGAAGGTCGGCTGATAACCAAAATGGCCGATAACCGAATTAATATTTTCCATAAGAATTAATGGAAATAAAATTAATTCATCCCAAACAAAAATATTGACAAAAAAAAAATATTTTTTTTGTATGGGCCAGTAGGCCTTCTGCAGTGTTCCTCCATTCTTATGTTATGTTCAAGAATGCACTGTAATTGAACAAGTATTTTCCAAACTTCACTATCCTCGTCACTTCATCAGAGACTGCAGACGATGGGTATTAAACATCTTCAACACACTGCCGAGAAGAGATACATAGTCCTCCCCACCAACTCCATTGCCAAACATGTTTCCAACATCTTTTCCAATACCTCATTCCAGGTATCTACCTCCACAACCACGACCATCAAGGACATTACCAGTAATAGATAGGACAAGCTTCCACCCTCTGCAGGGGTATACATAATCCCTTGTAATGAATGCAGCAAATTATACATGGGCGAAACATCAAGAGACCTCTAAACACGTATTTCAGAACACCAATACACAAGCAGGTCTGACGATCCAAGGAATGCCTGTGTACAACATTGCAATTCACACAACCATTTAATCAACTACAGAAACTCAAGACTTATTGCCAGAGAAGACAACACTCAATACTGAAGAATCCTGGAATCATCGCTTATCTCTATGTCCAACAACTTCGACCAGAAAAATGGCTTCTGTAACATAGCTGAACAACTTGCCAAGAAACTTCTTCATCGCTATCCCACATAAGAACATAGGAATGGAGGAACACTGCAGAGGGTCTACTCACATACTTATCCAATCTCCCTTCCAAGCTACCCAAGATTTTAGACTCTATAACCCCACTCGGTAGATCATCACATGCAGCATTCTGAACCTGACTATAAATACTTGTGTACCTTCCACCCCAGGTAGATCTGTTTGTGACTTGAAAAAACCCACTCTGTGGGCAAAATGTTGTCAATAAAGGATCACATTGTACTGCATACATGTTTATATTTCCACATGGGTAAGTACTGGTTTTCTAACAGATTGTGGATGCGTGGAACAATCTTCCCAGTAGGGTGATAGAGGCTAGGACCTTGGGTAGCTTTAAGAAGAGATTGGACAAATATATGAGTGGGAGGGGCTGGGTTTGATTGGTGTCATTGGGTACGGGAGTTAATTCTTGGGTAGCTTTGGGTAGAAGTCATTTTGATAAGGACCTGCCTTGTATGGGCCAGTAGGCCTTCTGCAGTGTTCCTCCATTCTTATGTTCTTATATATATATCAAGAAGTGTAAGCAATGGTATAAAATACCAACAGGTTGTTAGGTAAGACACACATGCAACAGTTAGGCATCTTTATCTCGAAACGTTTCACCTACACAGTAGCCTTCTTCAGTCGAATACAGAAAAGTTGATAGAAGAGATGTGAAGACGATGTAATCTTGAAGTGGTCAGTCCCTCAGTCTGGAGAAGAGTTGTTCCATAGTCTGAAACAATATAGAGTTGAAGTAACGAACGAACGAAAGTTCAGGTAAGATCCCAAATGGGATGAGAGGGGAAGACGGGACAGACGAACAATAGTGCTGGAGAGGAGTGTTCTTAGTCATAGAAATAGAGCCAGGGCTTAACCCAGCAGCGAAGGCGATTGTGGGACAGATATTGAGAAGAGAAATTCAGGCTCTTCTGTTGGGACTCCGGTGGGGTGAGCGGGGAGGAAGGGACATGCGACGTTTAGCGCTAGAGAAGAGTGTAGAACTGGGCCATGTCTTAACCCAAAAGCTAAGACGAATATGGGTCAGAGAATGGTACCTGTCATAGACGGTACCTGCCAGCGAATCTAAGGTTGTTTGTAAATAGGGTTAGGAGCAGGATCATGCAAGGAGTAGAAAAGGTTGTGTTGGTTTGTAGGTCTGCGAATGTCTTCGTCAAGGAGAGAGGTCCAGTAGTCATGTCGTGTCTCAAGTTTGTCTGTCTGTCTGTCACTGAGCGTCTTCCAGTACAGATTCAGCACAGGGATGTCTAATTGGGCATGGAGAGACTCGCTTGTGGCGAAGTCCTCCCATCTGACATCAAGCACCCAGCGCAGCGCCTTGTTCTGGACACGCTGCAGTTTAAGTAAGTTTGTTTTTGCTGCAAGAGAGAGGGCTAGAGGAGAGTAAGTTATCAGAGGACGTATTAGGGATTTGTAGAGGTGAAGTTTGGTGCGTTGAGAGGCATGTTTCAGTTTGTAGAGGCCTGCAAGGGCATTACTAGCTATTGCATGCCTTGAGTGAATATGTCCATGTAAACGAAGAAGGTAGTCAAGATTAACGCCAAGGACAGTGACAGATTGTGTGATGGGGATGTAAGTGCGGGTGTCAGCTGTTCTGAGCTCGACAGGTAATGGAGGATCACGTTTCCTGTAGTTAAAATATGTAATGCTGGATTTAGCTGCATTGGTTTTGATCCTCTTATTTTTGTTCCCAGATGGCTATCCTGTCGACCTCATTTTGTGTTTTGTGTGTGAGTGTATCTATATTGGCATGAGTGATAAGTTGTGTAATGTTGTCTGCATAGGCTAGTGTGATGGAGTTGTGGTGTACAGGTGTTGGAATGTCATTAGTGTATAAAATGTAGAGGGTAGGGGAGAGGACAGATTCCAGGGGTACTCCGGCATTTAGTGTGAAGTAGTCAGAGTAACAGCCTTGGAATTTGATTCTCATGGTACGGCCGTCTAGGAAGTTGCAGAGGAGTTTACGAGTAGTGAGAGGCAGGTTGAAGTTAGTGCAGAGTTTGTACTTGAGCCCTTCGTGCCAGACAGTGTCAAAGGCTTTTTCAACGTCTTTTGCAACCAGGGCTGTCCTGTTTCTCTGTTTTGTGTTGATGTGGATGTAGTTGAGAATGATGTTAATGGCATCCTGTGTGGATCTGTGTGTTCTGAAGCCAAACTGGCCATCAGAAAGTAGAGAATTGTGTTCCAGGTATCTGCGAAGGCGATGACTGATAAGTTTTTCAAAGAGTTTTCCTACAGTTTCGAGGAGGCTGATAGGGTGATAGTTTCTTGGGTCAGAGTGGTCTTTATTGGGTTTAGGAAGGAGGATAGCAGTAGCAGCTTTGAAGAGGGAAGGGAAGTATCCAGAGGCAAGGGAGGCATTGAGGAGGTTTGTGTAGGCAGTAATGATAGAGTCAGGAAGGTGTTTCAGGATAATATGGTTTAGGCCAGAGGCACCAGGGGCCTTGGGAGGAAGGTGTCTGAGAAGTTCAGTGGTGACGTGTACTTAGCTCAGTGGTGACGTGTACTTAGCTCTGTGAAGACCTGTTTGTGTGCTCTCTGTGAATCTGAACCAGGATTCCCTCTCTTGAGCAACTTTACCAGCAGCTGAGAGAAGAGCTCAGAGTTGCTAAGATGGAGATACAGTGATTAACGGAGGAGAACAAGAGGATTCGTAGTAATCCTCCTGTTGTGAGTCCCCAGGTTAAGAGGGGAGCTTGGTCAGTGGCCGGGCAACATGGAACCAAGCTGAAGATCAAGAAAACGGTTGGAGAGGCAGAAACAACGAGAAACCAAAAGACTACAGTGGAAACTTCCAACCCATTCTCGGTGCTACCTGACGAATGTGAGTGTTCTACTGGGAATGCCACAACGAGCACCAAAGAAGCATTGGCAGACGTGAGTGAGACATCCCTAGAAACCCCAACGAAGACCATCGAGAACGTCTTGATGAATTCTACAAGTGGTGTAATGCTACCTGGCGAATGTGAGTCGACTACTCGGAGCATCACGATGGACGACGCCAAGGAAGGTAAAAACATTGTTGTTGTTGGGGATAGCCAGATTAGGTACATGGATAGGGCATTCTGCTTAAAGGATAGGAGTAGGAGGCAGAGAGTGTGTTTTCCTGGGGCTGGGATGAAGGATATTGTTAGCCGTCTGGATGACATCATGAGAGGTAATGGGAGCAATCCTATTATCTGTCTCAGTGCTGGAGGCAACGATGTTGGCAGACGTAGGAGTGAGGACCTGATTAGCAGGTATAGGTCAGCAATAGAGATAATTAGGAGGAAGGGTGGAAACCTGTCATATGTGGCATTTTGCCAAGGAGAGGAGTTGGAAATGAATGGTTGTCCAGAGCAATTGGTGTCAATTGCTGGCTGGACAAATACTGTAAGGAAAATGCAGTAACATTCATTGACAACTGGGACCTCTTCTATGGCAGAAATGACATGTATGCCAGGGACGGGGTTCACTTATCTAGGTGTGGGGTGGGAGCACTGGCCAACGCAGTGGAGGGAGCTGTTAGGTCTTTAAACTAGGAATAGTTAGTGGTATGGGTTTTTGCGGGAAAACTGTGAAGTCGCAGGGTAGTAATATGAGTACTAGGAGAACTAGTAATAGGCAAAATGAGGTGGATATTGGAAAGCCAGTGGCACTAATTGACAAGGACAGTAATAGGTTTAGTGGAAAAACAGAAAGGAGCAGGAAGGGTAAAGAGAGAGGAGGGTCTTTAAATATTTATTACACAAATAGTCGCAGTGCTAGGAATAAGATGGACGAGTTGAGACTAGTTGCTAGTGCAGGTAACATAGATGTATTTGCCATTACTGAGACATGGTTTAATTCAAAAAGTCGGGACATGCCTGCAGAATGTCACATCCAGGGTTTTAAATTGTTCCAAGTAGATAGAAGTGTCGGAAAGGGGGGTGGGGTGGCATTGTATGTCCGAGATCGCTTGAACTGTTGCATAAAAACGGGTATTAAGTCTGAAGTAACACATACAGAATCTGTTTGGATAGAATTTTCAGAGGGGCATGAAAAATAAATTTTACCTGGAGTTTACCTGGAGAGAGTTCCGGGGGTCAACGCCCCCGCGGCCCGGTCTGTTTTAGGTGTGATATACCGTCCCCCAAATTTAGATAGGGACCAGGGGAGACTACTATGGGAGGAAATTGTTACGGCCACAAGGCACGATAATGTAGTAATTCTAGGAGACTTTAACTTTAGTCATATTGATTGGAATTTCTTGACTGGGAATTTAGAATCATACAACTTCTTAGAAGTAGTTCAGGATTGTTTTTTGAAGCGGTTTGTGACAGAACCTATAAGGGGTAATAACCTGCTTGACTTAGTTCTGGCAAACAACGAATCCCTTGTTAATAATTTAGAAGTTTCAGAGGAACTGGGTGCTAGCGACCACAAATCAATTACATTTAGCATTGAATGGAAGTATGATAGTAGGGATAACTCAGTAACAGTCCCAGATTTTCGCTTAGCAGATTACGATGGGCTTAGAGAACACTTATCATCTGTTGACTGGGGTAACGAAGAGAGCTATCAATATGACAGTTTTCTGAACACAATACATGCTGCTCATAGAACGTTTATCCCTTACAAAGAAATTAGATCAAATAGAAATGACCCAAAATGGATGAATAATAGGCTGAAATATCTACTAGGGCATAAGAAAGGAATTTATAGGCATATCAAAAGAGGCGAGGGTCATCTTATGAATCAGTATATTGACATTAAGAGGGACATTAAAAAGGGGATAAGAAAAGCTAAAAGGGACTATGAAATTAAAGTTGCTAGGGATTCTAAAACTAACCCAAAAAGTTTTTTCCAGGTATATAGAACAAAAGTTAGAGATAAGATAGGTCCCCTTAAAAATAACTATGGGCATCTTACTGACAAAGAGAATGAAATGTGCTCGATTTTAAATAATTATTTTCTCTCGGTTTTTACACAGGAAGACACTAATAATATTCCGGTAATTAATTTTTATAGTGGGCCAGAAGAAGATAAATTATGTAACATCACAGTCACTAGTGAAATGGTTGTGAAGCAGATAGACCGACTGAAGCAAAATAAGTCACCGGGTTCTGATGAGGTTTTTTCAAGGGTTCTTAAGGAATGCAAAATGGAAGTCTGTGAACCATTAACTAATATTTTTAATTTATCTCTTCAAACAGGTGTAGTGTCTGATATGTGTAAGATGGCTAATGTAATTCCTATTTTTAAAACAGGGGACAAGTCGTTACCGTCAAATTACCGCCCAATAAGCCTGACCTCAATTGTAGGCAAATTACTAGAGTCATTTATAGCTCAGATTATAAGAAGCCATCTCGATAAGCATAGCTTGATTAATGATACTCGGCATGGATTCACAAGAGGCTTTAGAATATTTACTTTGTTTTATACTTAATTCTAACTATAGATTCACTACAAATCTTATGATTACAAGCATTGATCCTGATACCAACCTCTTATTTAATGACTTAAATGATTCAAACAGTTACTGTAATTACTACACAGCAGAACAATCAAAGGCACTTCTCAGAGCCAACAACAACATAACTATCTTTAACTACAATATCAGATCTTTAAGCAAGCATTATGATGACCTCCTAGCATTACTAAATTCCTTGCATGCCAATATGTCCATCATTACACTAACTGAAACCTGGCTAAAGCCTGATACTACAGATGTCTATGCCATTCCTGGTTACACAGCCATACACAACTGTAGGCCAGACCAACAAGGGGGTGACACAGCTATATACTACTCAGACCAACTAGAATGTATCACTAATACAGGAGGGCCCCGCTTTACGGCGTTTTGCTTTACGGCGTTCCGCTAATACGGACATTTCAAATTATGACCAAAACTCGCTATACGGCTCCCCCCACCTATCTTTCTAATACGGTCACAGCGGCCCACCGAGTTTGTTTACATTCTCCCTGAGCACATCTCCTTATTATGTCTGGAAACTTTCCAAAATTTCAAGTGTTTTAAAGTTATTGTATATTTTATATGTATTGTACTTGATAATTAAATTTGTGTACACCTGTACCTAAATAAACTTACACACTGTGCTGGCATGTAGGTACACATTAAAATCACTAAGAGTCTCTCTACTCTTGATGCAATAATAATAATAATAATAATAATAATAATAGTAATAATAATCTCTTGGGCGCAATAATGTCGCATATTACGTTAATATAGACATTTCCCTTAATCTATCTATGATATTTTTTCAAAATTATATAAGAAACACATTATGTAACACACAAACATGATACATGCACCCACAGTATAAAAATTTATACAAATATATATGAGATGTTTACCAAACGGTTTGTAGAAGTGTCGGAAGAATTACGTTTTCTCTAGCCCGTCACCTGTTACTAGGGATAACTGTAGAAAAATATTCCTTTCGTATGCCTTCACTTTATAGCTATAATTCTGTACTAACTTGTACACAGTGTAAGAGTATTTGTTTTGTGATTTAATTATTATAATAATAATAAAAATATTATAAGGTAAAAGTTTCACAAACTCTTACAAATGTACACGAATGAACTAAAACTGGACACGTATTAATACCGTCTATTTCGCCTGACCGAGTGATCGTCCACAACCTGTTCAGTTTGTTTGTTTACGCTGTCTGAGCTCGGTGTATCATTAAATGTTGTATATTACGTTAATATACACATTTTCATTAATCCATCCGTGATATTTTTTTCAAAATTACAGTGGACCCCCGCATAACGGACGCCTTGCATAACGGACAATCCGCATAGCGGACGCTTTGATCGCTAAAATTTTGCCCCGCATAGCGCCCAAAAACCCGCTCAGCGGCCTTCGTCCGAGACGCGTCCAATGTGCGGCCTGAGCCACGCTCACATGTTCCGCGGGTGGCATTGTTTACCAGCCAGCCTCCGCGGTAACATCCAAGCATACAATCGGAACATTTTGTATTATTACAGTGTTTTTGGTGATTTTTTTCTGGAAAATAAGTGACCATGGGCCCCAAGAAAGCTTCTAGTGCCAACCCTACAGCAATAAGGGTGAGAATTACTATGGAGATGAAGAAAAAGATCATTGATAAGTATGAAAGTGGAGTGCGTGTCTCCAAGCTGGCCAGGTTGTATAATAAACCCCAATCAACCATCGCTACTATTGGTGGTACAGCTGCTGCTGCTGCTGTATCACCGTCAGCTGCTGCTGCACTGTCAGCTGCTGCTGCTGTACCACCGTCAGCTGCTCCTGCTGCTGTACCGTCTGCTGCTGCTGTAGCATCGTCTGCTGCTGCTGTAGCATCGTCTGCTGCTGCTGTAGCATCGTCTGCTGCTGCTGTAGCATTGTCTGCTGCTGCTGTAGTACCGTCTGCTGCTGCTGTAGCATCATCTTCTGCTGCTGTAGCATCGTCTGCTGCTGCTGTAACATCGTCTGTTGCTGCTGTAGCATCGTCTGTTGCTGCTGTACCACCGTCAGCTGCTGCTGCTGCTGCTGTAGCACCGTTGTTGGTGTGGCTTATTGAGAATACCAAGAAACAATTAACCCCAGAGGATTTGCCACCCAGGATAGCCCAAAAAAGTCAGTGTCATCGAAGACTGTCTAACTTATTTCCATTGGGGTCCTTAATCTTGTCTCCCAGGATGCAACCCACACCAGTCGACTAACACCCAGGTGAACAGGGAAAATGCCTGGAACTAGTGCTCATATTGGTGAATTTAGAGCCAGCAAAGGTTGGTTTGAGAGATTTAAGAATCGTAGTGACATACACAGTGTGATAAGGCCTGTTCTGGAAGAAAATACCAAACAGGACCTACAGTACTCAGGAGGAAAAGGCACTCCCAGGACACAGTGTCTCATCAGTCATTGCTGCATCTTCAATAAAGGTAAGTGTCATTTATTCTTCATTTAGTAGAGTAGTACATGCACAATATATATTGTGCATGTACTACTCTACTATTGTGCATGTATCCTTCTCTTTGTGTGTAGGAAAATGTATATTTCATGTGGTAAAATTTTTTTTTTCAAACTTTTGGGTGTCTTGCACGGATTAATTTGATTTCCATTATTTCTTATGGGGAAAATTCATTCACATAGCGAACATTTCGCATAACAGCCAGCCCTCTTGCACGGATTAAGGTCACTATGCGGGGGTCCACTGTATATAATAAACACAATACATAACATAAATACATAACATGTGTAGAGAACCTAGGATAACCCAAAAAAGTCAGTGACTTACTTCCATTGCCTTCACTCAGAGCATCATTTCTTCTCAAAATGATGTTACATGAGAATGGGAGTGTTCTTCTTTATTTATTCTACCGTATCAATGTAGAGACAACCTGTACACAATGTAACTTGTACACAAACCAGACGTGTACACTTCGTTTACAAAACTTACCTTCGCCTGGTTTGTTTACATAACTCTGCACCTGTCCTCTCTCATGCACTCATTCTTTCTCTCTGGTATGGTAGCCTGGCTGACTACCATACATACCACACTTGATTTCTTACAATAAATACTACTCATCTCACCCTATATTTTAAGGTAAGTAATGAGTGAACTGTATATACATTTTATCGCTCTGGGATGCTTAAATATCATAGAATAGTATGTGTGGGTGGGGTGGCCTGGTATGGTAGCCTGGCTGACTACCATACATACCACACTTGATTTCTTACAATAAATACTACTTGTCTCACCCTAGATTAAGACTATAAATATTTTAAGGTAAGTAATGAGTGCACTATGTGTGTATTGTACTTTTTTATTGTTTTTTGATGCCTGGTTCTATTGCTAACATAATATATGTTAGTGTAAACTTGTTATCTAGTGTTTGTATGCATTTGTAAGTGGAAAAAAAGGGTGTTCCACTTTACGGCGGTTTCCGCTTTACGGCGGTAGCCTGGAACCTAACCTGCCGTATAAGTGGGGCCCTCCTGTACTTGCACAAGGGATGAACATGGGGAATATATAATAGTTAAATTCAAATCCAAATACCTACAAAAACCTCTCACAGTGATAAACATCTACAGAGTTCCACAATCAAACATTAGCCAATTTAGTCAAAACCTAGGAAGTATGATAACTGATGCACGCATGAACAAAGATCACTTACTACTCTCAGGTGACTTCAATATAAATCTCCTGCAAGACCAGGACCCACACGTTACTGAATTCACAAACACAATGAGTAACTGTATGTTACTACCAACAGTAACAAAACCTACAAGAGTTACAGAGACTAGTGTTTCCCTACTTGACCACATCTGGACCAACACCATATCCCCTTTAAAATCAGGCATAATTACAGATAATACCACAGACCACTACCCTACTTTCCTCATAACAACTCTTGGTAAAATACCCCAAGAAACTACTAAAGTCACCTTCAGACTTCACAATGAGGCAGCCATTAATAACTTCACAACAGCAGTAACAAACATTGACTGGCACACTGAGCTAGAAATCTATACAGATATTGACGAATGTTTTAATAATTTTCTAAAAAAGACCCAATACCTTTATAACAAGCACTGCCTTAAAAAAACTAAACAGATGACAGCTAAGAGACTGAACAGTCCCTGGCTAACACCCAGCATTCTCAAATCCATAAATACAAAACACCGATATGAAAAACAGTACAGAATGGGTCACATAACCAGAGACCAAACAAAACGTTACTCGTCAATCCTAACCAGCCTGATAAGAAGGGCAAAAAAATTGTATTATGAGAACAGATTATCCAACTTACGAGGTGATATAAAAAAGACCTGGAAGACCCTATCAGAAATTCTGGGAACAAAAAAGATATCACGACATAGCGAAATAAAATTAGCAAAATCAGATGAACCCCAACTCCCACCAACAGAAACAGCAAACAGACTCAATGATTTCTTCTCCACTATAGGTCAAAACCTTGCCAATAAAATCCCAAGCTCAGATACCCCACCAAATGACTACCTCACTGGCAACTACCCGAACACACTGTTCCTACCTCCGACTAACCCATACGAAGTCTCCCTTATTATCAACGCACTACAAAACAAGGCAGGAGATTTAAATACCTTACCACTCTTTATATACAAAAAAGCGTCACAAGTACTATCACCAATCATTGCAACACTCTTTAACAAATCCATTGAATCCTCCACCTTCCCTACAGTTCTCAAAATAGCAAGGGTCACCCAGATCCATAAAGGAGGAGACCAAACAGAGTTGAATAACTATAGGCCAATATCCAATTTACACCCTCTCTCAAAAATCTTCGAAAAATTAATTCATAAACGAATCTACTCCTACCTCATCTCCCAAAACATTCTCAACCCCTGCCAATTTGGATTCAGGCCAAATTATACACATGCTATTATACACATGCTAGAACATATATACAATGCAATAGAGAAAAAAGAAGTCCCACTGGGGATCTTCATTGACTTACGTAAAGCTTTTGATACAGTTGACCATGACTTGCTCCACGTAAAATTGTCACACTATGGTATTAGAGGGCACTCCCTCAACTACCTCAAGTCATACCTCGGCAACAGAAGCCAATATGTGTATGCAAATGGGGCAAGCTCTTCCGCTCAACCAATTACAGTTGGTGTCCCACAGGGAAGTGTCCTTGGCCCTCTTCTCTTTCTCCTACACATAAATGACCTACCAAATGCTTCGCAATTACTCAAACCCACACTTTTTGCAGATGACACTACATACGTCTTCTCTCACCCGAGCCCAGTCACGCTAGCCAATACTGTAAACACCGAATTACAGAAAATATCTACCTGGATGAGGACTAACAAACTTACACTAAACATTGACAAAACCTACTTCATTCAGTTTGGTAACAGAGCTACAGATGTACCTCTTAACATAACGATAAACAGATCACCTATCACAAAGCTAACAGAGGGAAAATTCTTAGGAATCCACCTTGATAATAGACTCAAATTTCATACACATATACAACAAATTTCTAAGAAAATTTCCAAGACTGTAGGCATACTATCGAAGATACGGTACTATGTTCCACAGTCAGCCCTCCTGGCCCTTTATCACTCTCATATTTACCCCTCCAATATTCAAAACACTCAACCTACTCACCATACAAAACATCCATACTTATTACTGCACCTATTACATACATAGAACACTTAACTCTGATATTAACCCTCCCCTCAAACATCTCCTTGCCAACCTCAACAGAACACATGACCATAACACAAGGCACAGATCACTCTTTGATGTTCCTCGTGTCCATCTCACGCTATGCAAAAACTCAATGCACATAAAAGGCCCTAAAATCTGGAATTCATTACCTGTAAATATAAAAGAAACACTACCTGTTTATAAATTCAAGTCTCTTCTCAAAGATCACTTACTCACTCAAAACCAAATAAATACTGAATAACTGAACCTTATAAATTGTATAACCTATATGTTACTCACAATTATATCACACAAATGTTAAACCTAGGACCCAATCTAACTTTGTTATTTTTTTAAATACACTACCTAACAGAATACTCCATTAGACTGAATGTACAGCAATGCATGCAACCATATGACCTGTCTTTGTAATACTCATTTGTGCTTTATAGTTACCTGTTTACAATAATGTTTTATCACTGATTTCATCATTGCTTAGTTAATCTTAAGTTAATTTTAAGCCAGCCCGTAATGCTATGCATATAAGTGGCTTTGGCATGCTGCTCTTACCTGTATTTTTTTGTAGCTCTGTATGTATGCTAAAATTACTAAATAAATAAATAAATAACTTTCTTCAGTAAAGCTTTTGAGGCTGTTGACCACGATAAAGAATTTTATATTATTTACTTAGATTTTAGTAAGGCATTTGATAGAGTTCCGCACCAAAGACTGTTGAAGAAAGTAGCAGCTCATGGCATTGGGGGAAGGGTGCTCTCGTGGATCGAATCATGGCTCACAGACAGGAAGC
Source organism: Cherax quadricarinatus (assembly GCF_038502225.1). Classification (NCBI taxonomy): domain Eukaryota; kingdom Metazoa; phylum Arthropoda; class Malacostraca; order Decapoda; family Parastacidae; genus Cherax; species Cherax quadricarinatus. The sequence goes on from NC_091318.1 coordinate 16,049,672, forward strand.
AGAGTGTGTCCATAAATGGGGTTAAATCCGAGTGGGGTTCAGTAACAAGTGGCGTTCCACAGGGATCAGTCTTGGGCCCGTTGTTGTTTGTAATATATATCAATGATCTTGATGAAGGAATTACTAGTGATATGAGCAAATTCGCCGATGACACGAAGATAGGTAGGATAATTGATTCAAACGTAGATGTTATGGAACTTCAGGAGGATTTAGACAAACTCTACTCTTGGTCAAAAAAGTGGCAGATGCAGTTCAATGTAGATAAATGCAAGGTTCTGAAGCTCGGGAGTGTCCATAACCCTAGCACTTATAAGTTAAATAATGTAGAATTTAGCCATACAGATTGCGAAAAGGACTTGGGGGTTATGGTAAGCAGCAACCTTAAACCAAGACAGCAATGCCTAAGCGTATGTAATAAGGCAAATAGATTACTGGGATTTATATCAAGAAGTGTAAGCAACAGAAGTCCAGAGGTCATACTGCAGCTTTATACATCATTGGTAAGGCCTCACCTAGATTATGCAGCTCAATTCTGGTCTCCATATTACAGAATGGACATAAATTCGTTAGAAAACATTCAGCGTAGGATGACTAAATTAATACATAGCATTAGAAATCTCCCTTATGAAGAAAGATTGAAGACTCTTAAGTTACATTCACTTGTTAGACGAAGAATGAGGGGAGACCTGATCGATGTGTATAAGTGGAAGATAGGTATTAATAAAGGGGATATTAACAAGGTCTTGAGGATATCTCTCCATGAGAGAACCTGCAGTAATGGATTTTAATTAGATAAGTTTAGATTTAGAAAGGACATAGGAAAGTATTGGTTTGGAAATAGGGTAGTTGATGAGTGGAACAGTCTACCTAGTTGGGTTATTGAGGCTAGGACTTTGGGTAGTTTCAAATTTAGGTTGGATAAGTACATGAGTGGGAGGGGTTGGATTTGAGTGGGACTTGCACATCAGAGCTTATTTCTTGGGTAGCATTGAAAATTGGGTTGGTCAAATGTTTGTTAGTGGGATGAATTGTAAAGGACCTGCCTAGTATGGGCCAACAGGCCTCCTGCAGTGTTCCTCCTTTCTTATGTTCTTAAGAGTTTTAACGTCAGTGTTGGTGAAAGGAGTGTCAAGTTCTTGGGAGGAGGTAAGAGAGTCCAGATGGATGTGGCTGTCTGGTGTTGTTTCGTGTGTGTGTGTAGTGTTCCAGTGTTCTATGTTCTGAATGTGTTGAATAGCGTTAGGGTAAGGTGGGTGAGAGTGGAAGATGTTCTCCCAGATGTGTTTGAAGATGTTAGTAGCAGCCTGCGGGTCTGAGATGTGTGTGTTGTTGTGGGTGATGTGTTTGAATTTGTTGGTGGGAGTGGTGCCTCTGATTTTTTTTATAAAGTTCCAGAAGGCTTTGGTGCTTTTGATACGCTGCTTGTCAGCTTGTAGTATGAGCTGTGACCAGTGATTGTTGTGGTCTTGGTCTAGAGTGTGTAGAATGTTGTTTCTGAGGTAAGTGAGATCTAATCGGACTTGATTAAATCTATGTGTGTTGTAGAGAAAGCGGTTGTGGTAGCAGATAATTAGTCTTCTTGTAAAGTAAAAGGACACAAGTGCAACTAATGGGACATTTATTGTGGCAACGTTTCGCTCTCCAGGAGCTTTATCAAGCCATTACAAACAAACAATACATGGACACAGAGGGTATATAAAGACTCAGAGTGAGGTGCAATACTAGTGAGGTACCATATCGATGTTCACTAGTGGTAGTAGTAGTAGTGGTAGTGACAAAAGTAATACAATAAGGTAGAGCAATTAATTCGTACACGAGTAATAGCTTTTATATCCTTTTACTCATGTACGAATTAATTGCTCTACTTTATTACAATTAGTCTTCTTGTTCTGATTGAGGGTTTGAAGGAATAACGAGTGGTGTGGGTTTTCTTTGGTATTGCAGTGTTGGCTGCTTGTGTAATGGTGTCTTGGATGAGAGCAAGTTGAGTGTCAATGTCAGAGATGGGTTTGTTGTTGTTGTAGTCATAGGTGAGGTTAGTATTATCTATGTGTTGTTTGAAGGCATCCCAGTCAGTGTTCTTGTAGGAGAAGGAAGGTGTGGCCGGGATGAGGATAGGGTTGGAGGAGATGTGTAAGATGACGGGAATGTGATCAGAGCCTGTAATAGGGCCAGGTGATATGTAGTGTTGAAAGAGAGAGCTGGCTCGGTTTGCCAGAATGATGTCGGGTTTGCCTTGGCCAGTGTGATTGAAGGTGTTGAAGTCTGGACTGAGGTGAACTAGGTGTTTGTGGTTTGTGAAGTTGAGTAATTGGTGACCAAGTTGGTTGTTACTGTTTGGCATTCATATCAGCTAGTAGGTATGTTGGTGTGTTGGTGTAGTTGAAGACTAAGGTAAGGTCGTGTATGTTGAGTGTGGAAAATTTTTTTATTTTCCTAAGCTATAGCGCCTAATAGGTGTTTAATGTGTCGATATGAGGCAAAAATGTATTTGACAATAGGATAGAACCAAGAGTTCCCTTTGCGCATGCACGGATGTGCGGGGGTATAGGTCGAACTGGGGCACAGGGAGGTGGGAGTGTTTTGAATGTAGTGAGGAGGCTGTGAAAACCTGGGATCAGGAAATTGGCGTTCACGGCGGCCTAAGGATTAATATGGGCCTCACTTCATAATAGGAAGTGTCGTAACTGTTCCTGGTGAAGAGTGAGGGAACGTGATTTACGGGACCACCGTAAAAAGGTGGTAAAATTAGTGAATAATGGTTCGACCGGGTGTGACTAGTGCGCGGCCATGGTGTGTGTCCAGGGGAAATACCCGTGTGTTAATCCTCACTCATCGGCCTCAGATCTTAATGGAGTGACCTCTAATGTGTAATAATTATGAGACGTTAAATCGTCTTGTGAGTGGTAATGTAATCAGTGATAATAACATTGAGTTAAGAGAATGCGTGAAGTGAAATAGATCGCCCTGCTCCGAGTGAACGCGTGATTCTCGTACCGAGGATAGTGAAGCTTTATGGAATCACGACTTCTAAACCGGGACAAACCGACGGATACCTCGTCCTGCTGGAATAAGAACCGTGTCGGTGTAGCAGGACATCGAAATGAGATGGTGAATGGAGGAAATAAGGAGTATCAATCACCCACAGTTAAGTAACCCTTCTAGTTATAGCAGACTGATACTGGCCAGTTAGGTATGTTGTAATTGGATAGGTTATGGGTGATCCAGCTACATCAAGTGACCACCAGAGAATATCTGGTAAGTGGTGAGATTATGTACAAGTGTTTTCCTTGATGGATATATCCATGTGTAACCTACCCCACCCCCCCTTCATTCAGTTAAACTAATATAATCTATACAGTCCACAATTAATTAGTAGCACCGTACTTGTGGGTGCTATCCAATCCATACTGGTCTCGGATAGATATGGATAAGATTGTGAGGTCGAAGGAACCACTTGCCGTGACCAGGGGTGGTTAAGTTTTCTCACATGTCTACACGGGGTGACTACGGTAAACTATATGGTTGTCTCCCAATGAGTTTACTTCTATGTATATAATATTGAGGTACATACAGGTAATCACCCCTAGAAAATTTTCCATATTGAGAGTAGTGTTTGGGCGAGCATAGGTGGTGAAAAAGATAAAGGGACCAAGGTGGGTGTGTATTCTGACTGCAAGACAG
>NC_091318.1:16053455-16093455 GCF_038502225.1 Cherax quadricarinatus
AGCCTCAAATATTCAACTCAACATACTGTTAAATGGTTCCCTTATATCAAGACACACGGACGGCAAATTTCTAGGTCTTCTCCTTGACTGTACTCTTAAATTTCAGTCCCATACCCATCACACAGCCAAGAAAACTTCCAAATCAGTAGGAATCCTTTCCAAGATACGCTACTAGTAATGTACCCCAAACAACTCTCCTTACCCTGTACCACTCTCCAATATAGCCTTACCTCCCCTATGGTATCTGTGCCTGGGGCTCAACCACAGCCAACCACCTTAGACCCTTAATTATCCAACAAAAAGCTGCTGTGCAGGTGATAACCAGCTCCTGTGCTAGACAGCACACCCCACCACTTTTCAAAAGACTCAACTTGCTAAATATACAAGACATACACAATTATTATTGTGCCTACTACATTTACAGAACTTTAAACTCCACTGTAAACCCTGCCCTAAAACTACTCCTCGACAGTTACAACAGAATGCACAATCATAATACAAGGCATAAGGCCCTTTTCAACATCCCTCGATTAAGACTCTCATTATGCAAGAATGCTATGCACATAAAAGGTACAAAGATCTGGAACTCGCTACTGGAACAGGTCAAGGATCCCCAGACAACTTATAAATTTAGGACTCTGCTAAAAAAAAATCATCTTATCTCACAATATTAACCAAATCAACCAAACGTCTACTGACTAGTTTTATCATGTGACCTCCTGGCTTTTAACTCTGCCACTCCATAAAATATTACCACCTGCACCATTCCTTGTAAATTAGATTTTGTACTAACTATACATAAGATTTAGTAAGTCGAAATAAGATTGTAAAACAGCTAACCACTATTCTGTTTAGTTTTAAGTAATAATTACTATGTACTATTATCTTTTCTAGTTTTAATTAGTTACTATGTATTAGGATTAGTTTGCCCGAAATGCCTCGGCATGATAATGGCTATCTTTGTACTTAGCATATCAAAATTGTAATTACACATTGTAACCTTTACAATGAAATAAAATTATTATTATTATTATTACTTTTTTATTATTATTATTATCACACTGGCCGATTCCCACCAAGGCAGGGTGGGCCGATTCCCACAAAGGCAGGGTGGCCCGAAAAAGAAAAACTTCCACCATCATTCACTCCATCACTGTCTTGCCAGAAGGGTGCTTTACACTACAGTTTTTAAACTGCAACATTAACACCCCTCCTTCATTATTATTATAAGAGAAGTCGTGAAGTGCTTCCCACATACATACCTATCATAGGTATGTGTGCAAACAAAATATGACACACTGAGTTTGCTACTATCTGCAGTTTCAGGTATCAACAGTAAGTCTCAGAACGTTTCCCCTACAGATATTGGAGTCCTTCTGTACTCACTTTTAGCATAAATTGTGAAAAATCTACAGTACAAATTCATGAATCTCATTATTGCAGATTCTGAACTAAGCAACAAAAGTTCAACAGGAATACCAAATTTCAAGATAGTTACTATTGTGTGCCACAGTAGCCTGTGAAACTTAGACTGCTCACAAAAGCATCCACACCATGTGAGGCAACCCCCACATCAAGGGCCCTGGTGACCAAGTTATAAAATACCTGGATCTCAAAACTCTACAGAAATTATTTTCAACCCAACATGGATCTACACACCCAGTTTCTACAAAAGCAGATACTGTCGGGTGGAAACCATTGATACAGTTGACATGGAATGAGCTTCTAGAAAGACAGTCTAATGGAAGATGGCTGCAGTTACAACAAATTTTCTTTCAAAAGATGTAATATGAAGGGACATAGATTTAAGATGTGGTACTGCACTCACCTGACTGTCAGTGAAATTCTGTGGCTGAGGTCCACCAGGGGCAGGCAACAGGGTGGGCGAGTCCATGGGCATACTGGTGGCCATGTTATTGTAGTCATGTCCTGCAGGGGATGAGAAGGGACCACCAGCTCCACTCATGCTAGGGTCTAACATGCCTGCAGGGCCCCCCATGCCACCAACAGCTCCACCGCCCACACCGTCAAACCCCGGATGATCAAGATGCCCTAGAACTTGTGCCCCAGGACCACCCATTACCACGCTGCCACCCACCAGCTCAGGCTCCTTGACACCCACACCTGGCACCATGCCATTCTTGTTGATGTCTTCTTCCGATGGTGATCCCTGTCTACTCCCCGGCGTCCGGCTGTGGGATTGCAACACACTACTATCATTAAGCATGCCTATTAATTTCTTATGAGGACCTGTTTATAATTTCCCCATATGCTACTTGATTCCTAAGCAGTGACTTTAATTTACCAGGGTAAGGCCCAAAAAAATGATTTTTTTTTTAGTGTCCTTCTGGTAGAATAGGATTGTCAAGTTTCCACAATTGCTTGTTCATAAAAACTTTCCTTACTGGTCAGGCCTGCCTTTCATATGCTTAATTATATATGTTATTACAAACTGAATTGGCTTGTTAAATATTCATTATTTTTTTACCGTTCTTCAATCTTGAGTCATCTCCATGAGGAATAGAGTGAAGAAATCTGATACAAATATTTTTCACTCACTTTCAAAAAAGTGAGCCATGTCGGTGCCTCCTAAAGTGATTTGACTGTTGAAACTCTTCAAGTGTGTTTCATTATAAAATTTTATCTTCCATACAATAAGCCCATAGTCGATTGTAGGCACACAGCACACACACTTGCCTCCATTACTTAATAATTCCTTATAAATAGGAAGGGATTCAAGGAAATCTTAGCACAATAATTTAAGCAATACAGAATAAAACTGTATCCAGCATTATCAGATCAAAAGAAACGAAGCTACAGGAAAGTGAGCCTAATTTTTTTTTAATGAAAACTGAAATGACCAAAATTATTACATAAAAGACAACACCACTGAGCAACGTCACAAAAATATAATGAGTGAAAGATATTTTGAAGATGGAAATAAAAACTATGTATCAATAGAAATTACTAGCATTCCTTTTGATTCACTAAAGAACAAGAGGAAGATACCAGTGCATACAGGGTAATTTAAAAAACGAGTAACAATAATTAAAACCTTAAAACACACAGAGTGCAAAATAACTAAACATGAACATAATTACAGTGAACAAGATTTTGCATATTTACAAAGCCAAATGATGCAAAAAGAAACATAAATATGGTCGGTCAAGTTAAACAAGTTGCTAAGGTTGGTGGATGAAACTGGGAAGGTATGTTAACCCTTTCAGTGTCGAGACCCCTGATCCTTAACTCACCGAAAAAAAAAGCAATGATAGAGAATCTTTTTTTGGTGGTAATGACACCAAAAGTACAAAATTTGATGGAAAACTTACAAAATTATATTCTCATGCAGTTAGTGATCTCAGTGATATTTACACATCAACGATTTTGCCCAATTTGAGCCCTACTTTCAGCTAATTCCATTGTTCCAGTCGACTCAAATCATAGCTATTTCACTAGAACTCCATTTGTTTTATCATTTGAATACAAGAAACTGCCCAATAATTACAAAAAAGGCACAATACCGTGACTGGAACAATACACAAATAACCCGCACATAAAAGAGAGAAGCTTACGACGACGTTTCGGTCCGACTTGGACCATTGACAAAGTCACACTGACTTTATCAATGGTCCAAGTCGGACCGAAACGTCGTCGAAAGCTTCTCTCTTTTATGTGCGGGTTATTTGTGTAAACTGCCCATTAACCGGTTTCAAGTACCCAATAAGGTGATCAGAAATTGGCAATTTGGCCGATTTCACACAAATTTCAAAAGATGCCAATTTCAAAATAGGGTCCAGAATAAACAAGGCAGACATTCCTGGCACCAAAATAACATTTCCTCTGTTCATTAGTAATGTCTCCAGGCCCCTCTTATATTACTCTTGTTTTCCATTTTGAATTTTTATTCTCGCAAAAAATATAAGATTTACTGTTTGCAGACTACTGCATTACAGCCTCTCCTCACTTAGCGACGTACAGTGGACCCCCGCATACCGATTTTAATCCGTGCAAGAGGGCTCATTGGTATGCGAAATAATCGCATACAAGTGATAAGGAAATGTGTAGAATTTTTAACACATACTTCCTCTCAGTTTTTACACAGGAGGATACCAGCGATATTCCAGTAATGATAAATTATGTAGAACAGGACGATAATAAACTGTGCACTATTAGGGTCACAAGTGACATGGTCCTTAGGCAAATAGATAAATTAAAACCTAACAAATCCCCAGGCCCTGATGAACTGTATGCAAGGGTTCTAAAGGAATGTAAAGAGGAGCTTAGCACACCTTTGGCTAATCTTTTCAACATGTCACTACAAACTGGCATGGTGCCAGATAAGTGGAAAATGGCAAATGTGATACCTATTTTCAAAACAGGTGACAGGTCCTTAGCTTCGAACTATAGACCAATAAGCCTGACCTCCATAGTGGGAAAATTTATGGAATCAATAATTGCCGAGGCAGTTCGTAGCCACCTTGAAAAGCATAAATTAATCAACGAATCTCAGCATGGTTTTACAAAGGGGCGTTCCTGCCTTACGAATTTATTAACTTTTTTCACTAAGGTATTTGAGGAGGTAGATCATGGTAATGAATATGATATTGTGTATATGGACTTCAGTAAGGCTTTTGACAGGGTCCCACATCAGAGACTGTTGAGGAAAATTAAAGCACATGGAATAGGAGGAGAAATTTTTTCCTGGATAGAGGCATGGTTGACAAATAGGCAGCAGAGAGTTTGCATAAATGGGGAGAAATCAGAGTGGGGAAGTGTCACGAGCGGTGTTCCACAGGGGTCAGTGTTGGGCCCCCTGCTGTTCACAATCTACATAAACGACATAGATGAGGGCATAAAGAGCGACATCGGCAAGTTTGCCGATGACACCAAAATAGGCCGTCGAATTCATTCTGACGAGGACATTCGAGCACTCCAGGAAGATTTGAATAGACTGATGCAGTGGTCGGAGAAGTGGCAGATGCAGTTTAATATAGACAAATGCAAAGTTCTAAATGTTGGACAGGACAATAACCATGCCACATATAAACTAAATAATGTAGATCTTAATATTACGGATTGCGAAAAAGATTTAGGAGTTCTGGTTAGCAGTAATCTGAAACCAAGACAACAGTGCATAAGTGTTCGCAATAAAGCTAATAGAATCCTTGGCTTCATATCAAGAAGCATAAATAATAGGAGTCCTCAGGTTGTTCTTCAACTCTATACATCCTTGGTTAGGCCTCATTTAGATTATGCTGCACAGTTTTGGTCACCGTATTACAGAATGGATATAAATTCTCTGGAAAATGTACAAAGGAGGATGACAAAGTTGATCCCATGTATCAGAAACCTTCCCTATGAGGATAGACTAAGGGCCCTGAAACTGCACTCTCTAGAAAGACGTAGAATTAGGGGAGATATGATTGAGGTGTATAAATGGAAGACAGGAATAAATAAAGGGGATGTAAATAGTGTGCTGAAAATATCTAGCCTAGACAGGACTCGCAGCAATGGTTTTAAGTTGGAAAAATTCAGATTCAGGAAGGATATAGGAAAGTACTGGTTTGGTAATAGAGTTGTGGATGAGTGGAACAAACTCCCAAGTACCGTTATAGAGGCTAGAACGTTGTGTAGCTTTAAAAATAGGTTGGATAAATACATGAGTAGATGTGGGTGGGTGTGAGTTAGACCTGATAGCTTGTGCTACCAGGTCGGTTGCCGTGTTCCTCCCTTAAGTCAATGTGACCTGACCTGACTAGGTTGGGTGCATTGGCTTAAGCCGGTAGGAGACTTGGACCTGCCTCGCATGGGCCAGTAGGCCTTCTGCAGTGTTCCTTCGTTCTTATGTTCTTATGTTCTTAAATTAATCCGTGCAAGACACCCAAAAGTATGAAAAAAATTTTTTTACCACGTGAAATATACATTTTCCTACACACAAAGAGAAGGATACATGCACAATAGTATAGCAGTACATGCACAGTATATATTGTGCATGTACTAGTCTACTAAATGAAGAATAAATGACACTTACCTTTATTGAAGATGCAGCAATGACTGATGAGACACTGTGTCCTGGGAGTGCCTTTTCCTCCTGATTACTGTAGGTCCTGTTTGGTATTTTCTTCCATAACATGCCTTATCACACTGTGTATGTCACTACGATTCTTAACCCTTTCAGGGTCCAAGGCCCAAATCTGGAGTCACGCACCAGTGTCCAAGATATTTCAAAAAAAAAATTTGTTATTTTTTCTTATGAAATCGTAGAGAATCTTTTTGTGAAGGTAATAAAACAAAAAGTACGAAAATTGGTGGAAAATTGACGAAATTATGCTCTCGCGAATTTTGATGTGTCAGCGATATTTACGAATCGGCGATTTTGCCGACTTTGACTCCCATTTTAGACCAATTACATTATTCCAATCAACCAAATTCTTAGCTATTTCACTAGTATTACTTCTATTCTATCGATTGAGCACAAGAAATCGCCAAGTCAACTGTTTCAACTACAAAATAAAGTGATCGGAAATTGTTAATTTGGCCAATTTAACACAAAGTTCAAAATATTCCAATTTCAAAATAGGGTCCAGAATGAACAATGTAGGCATTCCTGGCACTAAACTAACATTTCCTCTGTTCATTAGTTATGTTTTGAGGCTTTACAAATAAATTCCATTTTGATTTTTTATTCACAATGAATTTTTATTCACACCAAAAAATAGAAGATTTACTGTTATGCAATACTGTAATAATTGTATAAATATCATCACCATATTTGTGAATGTATATTAGACCCACCAGCTGATGTGTATTAGACGTGTGAGGTTGTTTGTTTACTCTTGAATATTGGCAAAAATTTAACATTTCCGCTACTTTGAGCTCAGTTTCAAGCCATTTCCAATGCTAAAACCAATCAAAATCATCTCTATTTCTGTAATATGTCTTCCATTCTATCAAATAAGACCAAGAAATCGCAAATACAACTATAAAAAACATACGAAAAAACACTGCAAAGTTGCTGTTTTAATCGAAAAATCATGATTTCATTTTTTTTCTCTCATTATGCACAGTGTGCTGCAGGATCTGTTTTATGTGGTGCACACATACCACATAGATGTATTCTCTCATATCTAGGCCCAAATGTACCACTCACAGTTTATCAGAGTGAGCTGAGCTCATGGCGTAGATCTACGGTTTGGACCCTGAACGTAAAGCCGTAGATCTACGGGACGGACCCTGAAAGGGTTAAATCTCTCAAACCAACCTTTGCTGGCTTTAAATTCACCAATATGAGCACTAGTTCCAGGCATTTTTCCCTGTTCACCTGGGTGTTAGTCGACTGGTGTGGGTTGCATCCTGGGAGACAAGATTAAGGACCCCAATGGAAATAAGTTAGACAGTCTTCGATGACACTGACTTTTTTGGGTTATCCTGGGTGGCAAATCCTCTGGGGTTAATTGTTTCTTGGTATATTCTCAATAAGCCACACCAACAACAGTGCTACAGCAGCAGCAGACGATGCTACAGCAGCAGCAGACGATGCTACAGCAGCAGCAGCAGCTGACAGTGCTACAGCAGCAGCAGACGATGCTACAGCAGCAGCAGACGATGCTACAGCAGCAGCAGCAGCTGACAGTGCAGCAGCAGCAGCTGTACCACCAACAGTAGCGATGGTTGATTGGGGTTTATTATACAACCTGGCCAGCTCGGAGACACGCACTCCACTTTCATACTTATCAATGATCTTTTTCTTCATCTCTATAGTAATTCTCACCCTTATTGCTATAGGGTTGGCACTAGAAGCTTTCTTGGGGCCCATGGTCACATTTTCCAGATAAAATCACCAAAAACACTGTAATAATACGAAATGTTACGATTGTATGCTTGGATGCTACCGCGGAGGCTGGCTGGTAAACAATGCCACCGGCGGAACATGTGAGGCTGGCTAAGGCGCACATTGGACGCGTCTCGGACGAACAGCGGTGAGCGGGTTTTTGAGGGTATGTGAGGCAAAATTTTTGCGATTAAAGTGAGCGGTATGCGGAATAAACTGTATGTGATGCCAACGGTATGCGGGGGTTCACTGTACTTGTTTACCGACATCTCGGACTTACGACAGGCTCTCTGACCAGTATTCATACCTAAATACAGTGGACCCCCGCATAGCGACTTTAATCCGTGCAAGAGGGCTCATTGTTATGCGAAATGATAGGTATGCGAATGAATTTTCCCCATAAGAAATAATAGAAATCAAATTAATCCGTGCAAGACACCCAAAAGTATGAAAAAAAAAAAATTTTACCACATGAAATGTTAATTTTAATACACACAAACTGAAAAAGGCATGCACAATTACATGACACTTACTTTTATTGAAGATCTGGTGATGACTGATGGGATGGGAGGAGGAGAGAGAGAGTGTTAGTGTTTAGAAGGGGAATCCCCTTCCATTAAGACTTGAGGTGTCGAGTCCTTTTCTGGGGTTACTTCCCTTCTTCTTTTAATGCCACTAGGACCAGCTTCAGAGTCACTGGACTTCTTTCGCACAACATATCTGTCCATAGTGGCCTGTACCTCTCTTTCCTTTATGACTTCCCTAAAGTGTTTCACAACATTGTCAGTGTACAGGTTGCCAACACGGCTTGCAATAGCTGTGTGAGGGTGATTTTCATCCATGAAGGTTTGCACTTCAAGCCACTTTGCACAGATTTCCTTAATCTTTGTAGTAGGCAACTTCTTCAATTTCTCTCTCCCCTCCTCTGAACCAGTTTCCTCAGGTCTGGCCTCTTGCTGTTGAAGTTGATCTATCAGCTCATCAGTGGTTAGTTCTTCATTGTCCTCCTCCACCAACTCTTCCACATCCTCCCCACTAACCTCCAACCCCAAGGACTTTCCCAATGCCACAATGGATTCCTCAACTGGCATAATCCTCTCAGGGTTAGCCTCAAACCCTTCAAAATCCCTTTTGTCTACACATTCTGGCCACAGTTTCTTCCAAGCAGAGTTCAAGGTCTTCTTAGTCACTCCCTCCCAAGCCTTACCTATAGGGTTTACACAATTGAGGATATTAAAGTGCTCTCTCCAAAACTCTCTTAGTCAGTTGAGTTTCTGAGGTCACTACAAAGCACCTTTCAAACAGAGCTTTTGTGTACAGTTTTTTGAAGTTTGCAATAACCTGCTGGTCCATGGGCTGCAGGAGAGGAGTGGTATTAGGAGGCAAAAACTTCACCTTAATGAATTTCATGTCCCCATAAAGTCGCTCTGCCACGTCTGTAGGATGACCAGGGGCATTGTCTAACACCAGGAGGCACTTAAGTTCTAATTTCTTTTCAGTTAGGTAATCTTTCACATTGGGGGCAAATGCATGGTGTAACCAGTCATAGAAAAAGTCCCTAGTGACCCATGCCTTACTGTTTGCCCTCCACAGCACACACAAATTCTCCTTGAGGACATTCTTTTGCCTGAACGGTCTGGGAGTTTCAGAGTGATACACTAATAAAGGCTTCACTTTGCAATCACCAGTAGCATTGGAACACATCAACAAAGTAAGCCTGTCTTTCATAGGCTTATGTCCTGGGAGTGCCTTTTCCTCCTGAGTAATGTAGGTCCTGCTTGGCATTTTCTTCCAAAACAGGCCTGTTTCATCACAATTAAACACTGGTTCAGGTTTCAGTCCTTCACTGTCTATGTACTCCTTGAATTCCTGCACATATTTTTCAGCTGCTTTGTGGTCCGAACTGGCAGCCTCACCATGCCTTATCACACTATGTATGCCACTACGCTTCTTAAATCTCTCAAACCAACCTTTGCTGGCCTTAAATTCACTCACATCATCACTAGTTGCAGGCATTTTTTTAATTAAATCCTCATGCAACTTCCTAGCCTTTTCGCTTATGATCGCTTGAGAGACGCTATCTCCTGCTAGCTGTTTTTCATTTATCCACACCAATAAGAGTCTCTCAACATCTTCCATCACTTGTGATCTCTGTTTCGAAAACACAGTTAAACCTTTGGCAAGAACAGCTTCCTTGATTGCCTTTCTGTTGCCCACAATAGTAGCGATGGTTGATTTGGGTTTCTTGTACAACCTGGCCAGGTCGGCGACACGCACTCCACTTTCATACTTATCAATGATCTCTTTCTTCATCTCTATAGTAATTCTCACCCTTATTGCTGTAGGGTTGGCACTAGAAGCTTTCTTGGGGCCCATGGTCACTTATTTGGCAGATAAAATCACCAAAAACACTGTAATAATACGAAATGTTCCGATTGTATGCTTGGATGTTACCGCGGAGGCTGGCTGGTAAACAATGCCACCGGCGGCACATGTGAGGCTGGCTAAGAGCGCACATTGGACGCGTCTCGGATGAAGAGCGGTGAGCGGGTTTTTGAGCGGTATGCGAGGCAAAATTTTTGCAATAAAAGCGAGCAGTATGCGGATTGTACGTTATGTGATGGCGACGGGATGCGGGGGTCCACTGTAATGTATATTAGAGCTGATTTCCTCTATTATGTTTATTTCAATATACAGTACATTACTGTATCAACATTTAAAAATATACTAGAAATGTTATAAATGGTGCAAAGATGACATTAAAACACTATCAAAGATGTTTGACACAAATTCAATACCATTATAGCATGGTCCTCACTTAGCGACGAATTCAATTAACCTGGAGAGAGTTACCTGGAGAGAGTTCCGGGGCTCAACGCCCCCGCGGCCCAGTCTGAGACCAGGCCTTAGGTCTTAGGAACAGAACTCCGTTGTTAAGCAAGGAGAGGCTGTATTATAATAATTGTATAAATAATGTCAACCTATTCGTGACTGCGTATTAGACTGGCCAGCTGGACACATATTGGACAGTGACGTCATTTATTTACTCTTCAACATCGGCAAATATTGAATATTTCCGCTACTTTGAGCTGAATTTCAAGGTACTCTTCACCGTGAAACCAATCAAAATCACCTCCATTTCTGTAACGTATCTTCCATTCTATCAAATAAGACCAAGAAAACGAGAATACAACCGTAAATACACTGCAGTCGCTGTTTTAAACCAAAAACGGTCAGTTTTTTTCTCATTATGCACTGCGTGCTGCAGGATTTTTTTTGTACTGCGCACAGTGACCATGCAGACCCATTCTTTCATATGTAGGCCTACCAGTTTTCTTCCACCAGATGTGAAGGAGCTAGAATTTTGGCATAGTATTACAGGACCGACACTGGCTCTCAAGTCATAATATTACAGGACCGACACCGAAAGGGTTAAAGGAAATTTTTAGTACACAGAGAAGAGGAGCAATGCGACAAGGTTAGGAAAAAAATCCTGGCAATGAAAAACTGAGTATCAGATTGGAAGAAGGCATCACGGAGAAAGTGGACGTATTTACATATCTGGGAGTGTACACGTCAACAGACAGGTTTATGGAAGATAAGTTGAACCTCAGAATAAATTATGAGATAGGCATGTTGAGGTGTCTGTAAAAATAAAGAATTTTACCTATGCAGATAAAAAAAAAATATACTGCCAGAGTATATTGGTACCAAAACTTTTTCATAGCTGTGAGGCATGAGTCTTCAAAATTGCAACAAGGGGCCAGTAGGAGGCAGTCGAGATATAATATTTGACAATGTGTGGTGTGAATATTATGCACAGAATTTTGAGCATAGCAATTAAAGGGCTGTGTGGGGGAGTCAACAAAGTTATATCTCATAAAGCTAGGGAAAAGGGTGTTTAGATGGTTTGCACATTTAGAGAAGATGGAGAGGGATAAGATGAATAAATCTTAGGTGGACGGTAGGAGGAGTAGGGGTGATATCAGCAGCAGTTGGAGGGATGGTGTTATGGGCTTGAGCATCCAGAAGGCTTGTATGACCCTCTTAGAATGGACTGGAAACAAGCAGTTTTTAATGGATGTGCTGTTGGGATGCAAGCAAGGCAACATTTACAAAGGGAATCTGGGAAACTGATTAGCCAAACATGAGCCCTTTAGGTAAAACAAAGTTTCTAAACTCTGAAGATCAAGCAGGAATGTTGCAGCCTGGAGAGTCATTTTAATTGTATTGTTTACCAAAAGATTGTTCTAGAGGGTCAATGAGCACTTGGCCTGGTTCTAGACAAGATCTTCCAGAGGATATCTGGATCAACCAGGCTGTTCGTGCTAGCCACACGTAGTCCAATATATGTTAGGAACAGTTGAACTATTGAATTTCCTCTTGAAGATAGCTAAGGGTTTGTTGGTAATCCCCCTTATGTATGAAGGGTGAGTGTTGACTCTGTCTATGCTTTTAATTAGGGGTATTAAATGCCAGCTGTGAAATTTTTCTTTCAAAGGGAGCAATTTCTGTTTACACATTTGGAAGAAGTTTCTCTAGAATTTTCCAGTTGTAAATTATAATTTATCTGTCTAGGCTACATTCCAAGGAAGTGAGATACAGGGACTTCAAGTGTCCCCGATAACTTAGGTAACCTGACTGAACTGATCTGAATAGTAACTCTTCTTTGGACACTGTCCAGATCTGCAATTAACTATGCCTTAAAAGGGGCTGTTAGAGTGCAGCAGTATTCTAGCCTAAAGAGAACAAGTAATGATTATAATCAATGAATTAACATCCCATTTTAAAGATTTTAGGCATCCAGCCTACGAGTTTCTTTGTGGATGTAATAATGACACTTGTGACCCCTAAGAATGGCATCTGATATCACTCCTAGTCCCTACTGTTCCCATCTCTATTTAGTGATTCAAGTTCTTTTGTGTTCAGTCAATTATCTCAATTTTTCTAGAGCGAAGCAACTAAAATTTGTCTTCAATGACCATCACATTGTTGGTGGCTCACTAGAATATTTAGTTTTTAACAGCTTGGAGTTTTGCATGGATGCCATGCACAGGATGATTCAGTGCTATGGTTTATGTTTGTCAGATATGAGAATGACAAAGAATAAGACAAAGAATTGCATCTTAGCAAACAGAACTTTTCAATATGGCAGCCTCTGATCTCAATCTTTTCACTGTTACTCAGTTCTATTTGTTAGAAAATTAAATATGTAACTTCACATTTTTCTAGTTACAGTGGTACCTTGATTTACGAGTTTAATTTGTTCCATGACCAAACTCACTTTGCTCGTATATCAAATAAATTTTTATCATTGAAATTACAGTGGACCCTCGACTTATGAAGGCCTCATCTTATGATAAAATCGATTTACGAAGCTCTTCAGCCTAAAATTTTTACCCCGACCTATGATGAAAAACTCGACATACATCATTCGTCCCATACGTGTCCATGAGTCCGTCTGGTCTGAGCGCGCCTCAGCTGGCCTGCCTTCAGTTAGTGTGCCAATGTTTACAAGCCAGTGCGGTCGGTTCCACGCATACATTTGGTACATTTTGTATTATTCCAGTGTTTTTAGTGCTTGTAACTGCTAAATAAGCCACCATGGGCCCAAAGAAAGCTTCTAGTGCCAACCCTGTGGTAAAAAGGGTGAAAATTAATATAGAAATGAAGAATGAGATAATAAGTATGGAAGTGGAGTGCATGCCTCTAAGTTGACCAGGTTGTACAACAAAACCCAAGCAACCATCACTACTACCCTGGCCAACAAAAAGGCAATCAAGGAAGCTGTTGTTGCGAAAGGTGAAAGTATCTTTTCAAAACACAGATCGCAAGTACTCGAAGATGTTGAGAGACTGTTATTGGTGTGGATCAATAAAAACAAATATCAGGAGATAGCATCTCTCAAGCAACCATATGTGAAAAGGCTAGGCAGTTGCATGACGATTTAATTAAAAAATGCCTGCAACTAGTGGTGATGCAAGTGAATTTAAGGCCAGAAAAGTTGGTTTAAGAGAATTAAGAATCATAGTGGCATATATATAGTGTGATAAGGCATGGTGAGGCTGCCAGTTCGGACCAAAAAGCGGCTGAAATTTTTTTATTTTTTTTTATTATCACACTGGCCGATTCCCACCAAGGCAGGGTGGCCCGAAAAAGAAAAACTTTCACCATCATTCACTCCATCACTGTCTTGCCAGAAGGGTGCTTTACACTACAGTTTTTAAACTGCAACATTAACACCCCTCCTTCAGAGTGCAGGCACTGTACTTCCCATCTCCAGGACTCAAGTCCGGCCTGCCGGTTTCCCTGAACCCCTTCATAAATGTTACTTTGCTCACACTCCAACAGCACGTCAAGTATTAAAAACCATTTGTCTCCATTCACTCCTATCAAACACGCTCACACATGTCTGCTGGAAGTCCAAGCCCCTCGCACACAAAACCTCCTTTACCCCCTCTCTCAAACCTTTCCTAGGCCGACACCTACCCCGCCTTCCTTCCACTACAGACTGATACACTCTTGAAGTCATTCTGTTTCGCTCCATTCTCTCTACATGTCCGAACCACCTCAACAACCCTTCCTCAGCCCTCTGGACAACAGTTTTGGTAATCCCGCACCTCCTCCTAACTTCCAAACTACGAATTCTCTGCATTATATTCACACCACACATTGCCCTCAGACATGACATCTCCACTGCCTCCAGCCTTCTCCTCGCTGCAACATTCATCACCCATGCTTCACACCCATATAAGAGCGTTGGTAAAACTATACTCTCATACATTCCCCTCTTTGCCTCCAAGGACAAAGTTCTTTGTCTCCACAGACTCCTAAGTGCACCACTCACTCTTTTCCCCTCATCAATTCTATGATTCACCTCATCTTTCACAGACCCATCCGCTGACATGTCCACTCCCAAATATCTGAATACATTCACCTCCTCCATACTCTCTCCCTCCAATCTGATATTCAATCTTTCATCACCTAATCTTTTTGTTATCCTCATAACCTTACTCTTTCCTGTATTCACCTTTAATTTTCTTCTTTTGCACACCCTTCCAAATTCATCCACCAATCTCTGCAACTTCTCTTCAGAATCTCCCAAGAGCACAGTGTCATCAGCAAAGAGCAGCTGTGATAACTCCCACTTTGTGTGTGATTCTTTATCTTTTAACTCCACGCCTCTTGCCAAGACCCTCGCATTTACTTCTCTTACAACCCCATCTATAAATATATTAAACAACCATGGTGACATCACACATCCTTGTCTAAGGCCTACTTTTACTGGGAAATAATTTCCCTCTTTCCTACATACTCTAACTTGAGCCTCGCTATCCTCGTAAAAACTCTTCACTGCTTTCAGTAACCTACCTCCTACACCATACACTTGCAACATCTGCCACATTGCCCCCCTATCCACCCTGTCATACACCTTTTCCAAATCCATAAATGCCACAAAGACCTCTTTAGCCTTATCTAAATACTGTTCACTTACATGTTTCACTGTAAACACCTGGTCCACACACCCCCTACCTTTCCTAAAGCCTCCTTGTTCATCTGCTATCCTATTCTCCGTCTTACTCTTAATTCTTTCAATAATAACTCTACCATACACTTTACCAGGTATACTCAGCAGACTTATCCCCCTATAATTTTTGCACTGTCTTTTATCCCCTTTGCCTTTATACAAAGGAACTATGCATGCTCTCTGCCAATCCCTAGGTACCTTACCCTCTTCCATACATTTATTAAATAATTGCACCAACCACTCCAAAACTATATCCCCACCTGCTTTTAACATTTCTATCTTTATCCCATCAATCCCGGCTGCCTTACCCCCTTTCATTTTACCTACTGCCTCACGAACTTCCCCCACACTCACAACTGGCTCTTCCTCACTCCTACAAGATGTTATTCCTCCTTGTCCTATACACGAAATCACAGCTTCCCTATCTTCATCGACATTTAACAATTCCTCAAAATATTCCCTCCATCTTCCCAATACCTCTAACTCTCCATTTAATAACTCTCCTCTCCTATTTTTAACTGACAAATCCATTTGTTCTCTAGGCTTTCTTAACTTGTTAATCTCACTCCAAAACTTTTTCTTATTTTCAACAAAATTTGTTGATAACATCTCACCCACTCTCTCATTTGCTCTCTTTTTACATTGCTTCACCACTCTCTTAACCTCTCTCTTTTTCTCCATATACTCTTCCCTCCTTGCATCACTTCTACTTTGTAAAAACTTCTCATATGCTAACTTTTTCTCCCTTACTACTCTCTTTACATCATCATTCCACCAATCGCTCCTCTTCCCTCCCGCACCCACTTTCCTGTAACCACAAACTTCTGCTGAACACTCTAACACTACATTTTTAAACCTACCCCATACCTCTTCGATCCCATTGCCTATGCTCTCATTAGCCCATCTATCCTCCAATAGCTGTTTATATCTTACCCTAACTGCCTCCTCTTTTAGTTTATAAACCTTCACCTCTCTCTTCCCTGATGCTTCTATTCTCCTTGTATCCCATCTACCTTTTACTCTCAGTGTAGCTACAACTAGAAAGTGATCTGATATATCTGTGGCCCCTCTATAAACATGTACATCCTGAAGTCTACTCAACAGTCTTTTATCTACCAATACATAATCCAACAAACTACTGTCATTTCGCCCTACATCATATCTTGTATACTTATTTATCCTCTTTTTCTTAAAATATGTATTACCTATAACTAAACCCCTTTCTATACAAAGTTCAATCAAAGGGCTCCCATTATCATTTACACCTGGCACCCCAAACTTACCTACCACACCCTCTCTAAAAGTTTCTCCTACTTTAGCATTCAGGTCCCCTACCACAATTACACTCTCACTTGGTTCAAAGGCTCCTATACATTCACTTAACATCTCCCAAAATCTCTCTCTCTCCTCTACATTCCTCTCTTCTCCAGGTGCATACACGCTTATTATGACCCACTTCTCGCATCCAACCTTTACTTTAATCCACATAATTCTTGAATTTACACATTCATATTCTCTTTTCTCCTTCCATAACTGATCATTTAACATTACTGCTACCCCTTCCTTTGCTCTAACTCTCTCAGATACTCCAGATTTAATCCCATTTATTTCCCCCCACTGAAACTCCCCTACCCCCTTCAGCTTTGTTTTGCTTAGGGCCAGGACATCCAACTTCTTTTCATTCATAACATCAGCAATCATTTGTTTCTTGTCATCCGCACTACATCCACGCACATTTAAGCATCCCAGTTTTATAAAGTTTTTCTTCTTCTCTTTTTTAGTAAATGTCTACAGGAGAAGGGGTTACTAGCCCATTGCTCCCGGCACTTTAGTCGCCTCATACGACACGCATGGCTTATGGAGGAAAGATTCTTTTCCACTTCCCCATGGACAATAGAAGAAATAAAGAAGAACAAGAGCTATTTAGAAAAAGGGGAAAACCTAGATGTATGTATATATATATGCATGTGCGTGTCTGTGAAGTGTGACCAAAGTGTAAGTAGGAGTAGCAAGATATCCCTGTTATCTAGCGTGTTTATGAGACAGAAAAAGAAGGCGGCTGAAAAATATGTGCAGGAATTCAAGGGGTACACAGGCTGAAGGACTGAAACCCCAACAAGTGTTTAATTGTGACGAAACAGGCCTGTTTTGGAAGAAAATGCCAAACAGGACCTACATTACACAGGAGGAAAAAGCACTGCCAGAACACAACCTATGAAACACAGGCTAACCTTAATGTTGTGTAGTAATGCTAGTGGGGATTGCAGAGTGAAGCCTCTACTCGAGTATCACTCTGAAACTCCCAGTGTGTTCAGGAAAAACAATGTCATCAAGGCTATTTTGTGTGATGTGGAGGGCAAACAGTAAGGCATGGGTCACTAGGTACCTTCTATGACTGGTTTTACGATGTGTTTGGCCCCACTGTGAAAAATTATCTCCTGGAAAATAAATTGGAACTTAAGTGCCTCCTGGTATTAGACAATGCTCCTGCTCATCCTTCAGACTTGGCAGAGCGAATTATGGGGGAGTTGAGCTTCATAAAAGTGAAGTTTTTGCCTCATAATACCACTCCTTCTCCATGGGGAAGTGGAAAAGAATTCTTCCTCCGTAAGCCATGCGTGTTGTAAGAGGTGACTAAAATGCCGGGAGCAAGGGCTAGTAACCCCTTCTCCTGTATAAATTACTAAATTTAAAAAGAGAAACTTTTGTTTTCCTTTTTGGGCCACCCTGCCTCGGTGGGACACAGCCGGTTTGTTGAAAGAAGAAATACCACTCCTCTCCTCCAGCCCATGGACTAGCAGGTCATTTCAAATTTCAAGAAACTGTACACCAAAGGAATGTTTCAAAAGTGCTTTGAAGAGACCTCAGACACTCAATTGACCCTAAGAAAGTTTTGGAAAGATCACTTTAGTATCCTCAACTGCATAAACCTTACAGGTAAGGCTTGGGAGGGAGTGACCATGAGGACCTTGAACTCTGCTTGGAGGAAGTTGTGGCCAGAATGGGTAGAAGAGAGGGATTTTGAAGGGTTTGGGGCTAACCCTGAGGAGCCTATGCCAATTGTGGAATCTATTGTGGCATTGGGGAAGTTCTTGGGGTTGGAGGTTAGTGGGGAGGATGTGGAAGAGTTGGTGAAGGATGACAAAGAACTAACTACTGATGAGCTGCAAGAGCATCTGCAACAGCAAGAGGCCACAACTGAGGAAATTCCTTCAGAGGAGGGGAGAGAGAAATGGAGGAAGTTGCCTTCTTCAAAGATTAAGGGAATTTGTGCAAAGTGGGCTGACGTGCAATCCTTTATGGAAGAAAATCACCCTGACACAGCCGTGCTGGTGACTTTTACAATGACAATGTTGTGAACCACTTTAGGAAAATCTTAAAGGAACGTGAGGTACAGATTTTTGGTGCAACAGAAGTCCAGCGACTCTCAAGTTGTTCCCAGTGGCATTAAAAAAAGACAGGAAGTAACCCCGGAAAAGGACTTGCTACCTAAAGTCCTTATAGAAGGGGATTCCCCTTCCAAAAATTAATACACTTCCAGCTCCCCTCCTCCCATCTCATCACACATCACTACAGATTCAATAAAGGTAAGTGTCAATTATTCTTCATTTAGTACAGTATACTGTACATGTATCCTTTTTGTGTGTAGGAAAATGCATATTTCATGTGTTAAAATTTTTTTTTTTTTTCATATTTTTGGGTGTCTGGGATGGATTAATTAGATTTCCATCATTTCTTATGTGGAAAATTAATTCGACTTACGATAATTTCGTCTAACGATGAGCTCTCTGGAACGGATTAATATCTTAAGCCGGGGGTTCACTGTAGTTGAAATATTATTAATCCATTCTAACCCCCCTCCCCCCCAAAAAACTAAATTTTTTTTGTTATGGGATTTTAAACAAAAAAAGTGTATTTATAATTAAGAAATGATTTTTGCCTTTTTTTTTTTTTTTTTTGCCAAGTCCCAGCAATGTCTTAGAAATGCTGGAGTATATATGAAACTCCTTGAAGCATGGTGTAAGATGAGTGACATTTGATGATCAAGCACTGCCTTGGCTTTTTTTTTCACTGTTACACAAACATGTCTATTTGTTTCTGTATTTGTCTGTGTCTGTCTAGCTCCATGTTTATCTCTGTCTCTACTTATCTGTCTTTCTATCTGCCTGTATTTCTGTCTTCTCGTCTCTTTATTTGTCTGTCTCAGAGAGAGAGCCACTCATGAACCAACGGGTATTACACACGATGCAGTCATCACGTCTGATTCCTGAACAAGTGAAAATGTATATTACTTGCCAGTTATGCTTATTATGCCTTATATCTACAAGCATAGTATAGCACCTTGTCTGGATTTTTTTTTAGGTTATCCTAGGTAATTTACATTAAGTATAACTGTATTTGTGTGTACCTTTGAGATAGAGATAGATACAGTCAGACAGAAGGAAATAGAGACAGCCAAAGCAAATCAGCCAGCCAGCCAGCCTACCGAACATGTTTTACACATGTTCCAGAATTGTTTCTCTTTACTTAGGGCATATGTTATAGAACATTCTGGCTCAGGATGACATTACTAGTGGTACCTAAATTGAAAGGATGTTACACTTTTTTTTTTTTTTTCAACAAGTCGGCCGTCTCCCACCAAGGCAGGGTGACCCAAAAAAGAAAGAAATTCCCCAAAAAGAAAATACTTTCATCATCATTCAACACTTTCACCACACTCACAAATTATCACTGTTTTTGCAGAGGTGCTCAGAATACAACAGTTTAGAAGCATATACGTATAAAGATACACAACATATCCCTCCAAACTGCCAATATGTTACACATGTTACACATTGGTTATTATCGAGGTTTTTGATATTTCCTTGGTATCTCCTGCAAGTGGCAGCGTATCTGAAGATCGCTCGTAACTCGGATTTTGGCTCGCAACTCAAAGCAAAAAATCACCAGGTGATGGCCCATAACTCTGAAAACTCAAGTTGAGGCACTCTTAAGTCAATGTGCCACTGTATTCCTTTAGCAGGCATTTTGTGGATTATTACACCACAGCTTCACTTGCCAAAGGCTTTAGTACAGTCTGTGTACACTATCTGCATTTAGTTTTCCACTGCAACCAAGACCATTATCATATCATGATGATCCAACAACTGCCAAAGATAGGAATGAGTTACAACTTATTCCACGTTGCTCTGGGTTGTGCAAATGTCATTATTCCAGGTGATTAGCAATCTTACTGCTTACAACTTTTCAAAGATTTTGATAATGTGGGACGTTGGTTATTGGCCTATAGTTTTATTTTGCAACTTCTTTACTGCTATCTTCATGATGTGGATCTATATCAATGGTGTTTTAATGACTTTGGTGACACATGTCCAGGCTCCTTCTCTATAGAATACCGAAGGCACGAGGCGGGTTTCTTGCAGCTCAAAATATGAAGCTCCTGGAGTCGAGTGCAAATGCATGCTATCAATAGCTTCCTTGAAGCTGAGTATGGTTAAGGGTATGTCAAATTATGGAGATGTCAGCAGGGTTTAGTCTCAGCCATGAAAAGCTTGTCTGGAGTATAAATTTTGAAACTAATTAATGGTTAACTGAACAGTTATATTGTGGGTTAGCATCTCATTCACTTCATTGTTGTCATCAGTGTAAGTTACATCTCAAGGGCCTGATATTAGACATGGGTTTTGCCCTGGATTTTCCACACAATGTATTGTGGATTCCTTTCCATTTCATGTATGGTTTTCTTTTTTTTCCTGTCTTTCTCCTAAGCTCTGTATGATGCATTCAGTCTGTGCTCAGTGTTTACCATTCCTCAAACTAGCATCTCCTTTCATTCCTCAGAAAGTCTGCAGTCTGAGAAGTTTTGTAATTCTTTGTCTTTGCTTGTAGAGAAAGAGTACCTCTAACTTGCCTCTTCTCGATAAGTGTCTGAAGCATACTTCTAGTGCAGTCAAGATAATTCTCTTGTGATACTGGTTCAAATTCATGTTGCATCTTCCCAGGATATTTCAATAAGATCATGATTTATTTGATCCTAGTTAATGTTTTTATGGGTAAAGTTGAAATTATTGAATGCTCTCCTGACTGACTGTGCTTAACTGCTTAAGACTAGTGTATGTATGTTTGAACTTTGATTATGTCATGGTCTAAGTTTGCTTGATTAGACTCCACGATGCTCCATACTAGATACAGTGGTACCTTGACTTACGAGTGCCCCAACTTACGAGTTTTCTGAGTTACGAGCCGTCACTTGGTCGATTTTTTTGCTTTGAGTTGCGAGCCAAAATCCGAGTTACGAGCGAGCTCAGATATGCCGCCATTCGCAGGAGAGAGAGGAAATATCAAAAACCTTGATAATAATGAATGTGTAACATCCTTTCAATTTTGATACCACTGGTAGTGTCATCCTGCCAGAATGTTCAACGTATGCCCTAAGTAGAGAAACAATTCTGGAACGTGTAATACACATTCGGCAGGCTGGCTGGTTGAGAGGCCGGCTGGCTGGCTGATTTGCTTTGGCTGTCTCTATCTTGTGTGTCTATGTCTATCTCTGTCTTTGTGTGTGTATCCGTCTGTCTCTCTCTATCTCACAGGTACACAAATACAGTTATACATTGTGTAAATTACCTAGGATAACCCAAAAAATCCAAACAAAGTGCTATATTACACTTGTAGATATAAGGCATAATAAGCATGACTGGCAAGTAATACACATTTTCACTTGTTCAGGTATCAGACAAGACCGACTCTGCATCATGTATAATACCTGTTGGTTCAGGAGCGGCTGGCTCTCTCTGGCGCTCTCTCTCTCTCTGGCGCTCTCTCTCTCTCTCTCTCTCTGGCGCTCTCTCTCTCTCTCTCTCTCTCTCTCTCTCTCTCTCTCAGACGGAGACAAGTAGAGAGACAGGAAGAAAAGCAGAAACAGAGATAAACACAGAGCTAGACAGACAGAAACAGACATGTTTGTGTGTAACAGTGAAAAATAAAGCCAAGGCGGTGCACGATCATCAAATGTCACTCATCTTACACCATGCTTCAAGGAGTTTCATATATACTACAGCATTTCTAAAACATTGCTGGGACCATGCAAAAAAGGCAAAAATCATTTATTTATAAATGCATTTTTCTTATTTATAAGCCTGCAACAAAAAAAATTGGGGTGGTTTTTTGGGGGGCTGGAATGGATTAATGGTATTTCAATTAATTTCACTGAGGAAAACTGATCCGATATATGAGCAAATTAAGTTACAAGCTTTGTCTCGTAACGAATTAAACTCTAAAGTCAAGGCACCACTGTACTTATTATTTGGGAATCTAAGGTCAAGGGCATTTTACAGTCTAGTCATTTAAGTTATTTACTGCCTGAAGACAAATTTATTGCAGTCTTTATATTTCAATTCCATGAGACTGCTCATCTAAACTGGCTCCTGAGATTTTCTCTGCTATTACACTGTGCTACATACTTCCATGTTAGATGTCTACACATTTCTGGAATGACAGGGACTGAATAAATGATTAATCTTTTTTGTTTTGGGTAACCCTACCTAGATGAGAGTTGGCTGGTGTGGTACAGAAAAAAATAGAAAAAGAGTAAAAACATGGTTATAAAAAGATGATTATAAGAAAAGCATTATACATCAGGGCCCCACTTTTCGGCGTTTTTGCCTTACGGCGTTCCACTAATATGGGGATCTCGAATTATGACCAAAACTTTCTATATGGTAAGTGGTTTTTCAAATACGGCGTGTGCCACCCAGTTTGTTTACATTGTCCATGAGCACATCTCTCTATTAAGTAATAATAATCACTCTTGGGCACATTAAATGTCTAATTTTACGTCAATATAGACATTTTCATTAATGCATCTATGACATTTTCTGTGAAATTATATAAGAAACATGTTACACAGCATATAAATATGCTGTTTATATGTTTATATACACGTTTTCATTAATCAATCTATGATATTTTCTTCAAAATTATGTAAGAAGCATGTTACATAGCATATAAGCATTTAATGTTTATATATTATGGAGGTGTGGCAGCCGGGCGGAGGGAAAACATTACGTCACTCCCCTTAACCCCTTGACTATCGCAACCCCCAATCCTGAGGTGTCTCCTGGTGTCGCAAAATTTAAAAAAAAAATTATTTTTTCTTATGAAATGATAGAGAATACTTTCCTGATTGTAAAGACACCAAAAAAATTAAATTTGATGGAAAACTGACGGAATTACGCTCTCGCGAACTTAGCGACCTCGGGGATATTTACAAATCGGCGATTTTGCCCACTTTGAGCCTTATTTTCGGCTAATTTCATTATTCCAGTCAACCAAACTCATAGCTATTTCTTCAGAACTCCATTTTTTTCTATCGATTGAGTACAAGAAACTGCCCATTTACCAATTTCAACTACCCAATAACATGGTCAGAAATTTGCAATTTGGCCAAGTTCACGAAAATTAAAAAATATGACAATTTCAAAATAAGGACCAGAATGAACAATGCAGACATTCCTGGCTCTAAAATAACATTTTCTTTGTTCATCAGTCATGTCTCCCATCCCCTCTGATATTACTCTTGCTTTTTATTTTGAAATTTTATTCAAACAAAAAATAGAAGATTTACTGTTATGCAGACTACTGCAATACTGTAATAATTGTAAAAACTGCATCAACCCATTCATGACTGCATATTAGAATGGCTATTTGGACATTTATTGGACAATGACATCATTTGTTTACTTTTGAACATCGGCAAAAATCAAACATTTCCCATACTTTGTGCTCCATTTCCAGGTTCTTTTTAAAGTAAAATCAATCAAAATCACCTCTATTTCTATAACATATTTTCCATTCTATCAAATGAGACCAAGAAAACGAGAATACAGCCATAAATACTATACGAAAATAGACCACAAAGTCGGCATTTTAATTAAAAAAAAAAAAAAAAAAAAAAAAACAACGGTCGGAGTTTTTTTTTCTCATTATGCACTGCGTACTCCAGGATTTTTTTATATGGTGCACACTGACCACACAGACCAATTCTCTCACATGTGGGCCCACCAGCTTTCTCCTGCTTGATTTGAAGCCGCTAGAATTTATGTTTATATACAGTGGACCCCCGCATACCGTTGGCATCACATAACGTTAAATCCGCATACCGCTACATTTTATCGCCAAGATTTTGCCTTGCATACCGCTAAAACACCCGCTCAACGCTGTTCGCCCGAGACGCGTCTAATGTGCGCCCTTAGCCAGCCTCACATGTTCCGCCGGTGGCATTGTTTACCAGCCAGCCTCCGCGGTAACATCCAAGCATACAATCGGAACATTTCGTATTATTACAGTGTTTCTGGTGATTTTATCTGCAAAATAAGTGTCCATGGGCCCCAAGAAAGCTTCTAGTGCCAACCCTACAGGAATAAGGGTGAGAATTACTATAGAGATGAAGAAAGAGATCATTGATAAGTATGATAGTGGAGTGCGTGTCTCCGAGCTGGCCAGGTTGTATAGTAAACCCCAATCAACCATCGCTACTATTGTGGGCAACAAAAAGGCAATCACGGAAGCTGTTCTTGCCAAAGGTTTAACTGTGTTTTCGAAACAGAGATCGCAAGTGATGGAAGATGTCGAGAGAGTGTTATTGGTGTGGATAAATGAGAAACAGATAGCAGGAGATAGCATCTCTCAAGTGATCATAAGTGAAAAGGCTAGGAAGTTGCATGAGGATTTAATTAAAAAAATGCCTGCAACTAGTGATGATGTGAGTGAATTTAAGGCCAGCAAAGGTTGGTTTGAGAGATTTAAGAGGCGTAGTGGCATACATAGTGTGATAAGGCATGGTGAGGCTGCCAGTTCGGACCACAAAGCAGCTGAAAAATATGTGCAGGAATTCAAGGAGTACATAGAAACTGAAGGACTGAAACCTGAACAAGTGTTTAATTGTGATGAAACAGGCCTGTTTTGGAAGAAAATGCCAAGCAGGACCTACATTACTCAGGAGGAAAAAGAAATCCCAAGACATAAGCCTATGAAAGACAGGCTTACTCTGTTGATGTGTTCCAATGCTACTGGTGATTGCAAAGTGAAGCCTTTATTAGTTTATCACTCAAACTCCCAGACCGTTCAGGCAAAAGAATGTCCTCAAGGAAAATTTGTGTGTGCTGTAGAGGGCAAACAGTAAGGCATGGGTCACTAGGGACTTTTTCTATGACTGGTTACACCATGCATTTGCCCCCAATGTGAAAGATTACCTAACTGAAAAGAAATTAGAACTTAAGTGCCTCCTGGTGTTAGACAATGCCCCTGGTCATCCTACAGATGTGGCAGAGCGACTTTATGGGGACATGAAGTTCATTAAGGTGAAGTTTTTGCCTCCTAATACCACTCCTCTCCTGCAGCCCATGGACCAGCAGGTTATTGCAAACTTCAAAAAACTGTACACAAAAGCTCTGTTTGAAAGGTGCTTTGTAGTGACCTCAGAAACCAACTCTTCAAGTTCTTCTGCTTCTATCAACTTTTCTGTACTCGACTGAAGAAGCCTACTGTGTAGGCGAGACTTTTGGAGAGATCACTTTAATATCCTCAATTGTGTAAACCTTATAGGTAAGGCTTGGGAGGGAGTGACTAAGAGGACCTTGAACTCTGCTTGGAAGAAACTGTGGCCAGAATGTGTAGACCAAAGGGATTTTGAAGGGTTTCAGGATAACCCTAAGAATCCTATGCCAGTTGAGGAATCCATTATGGCATTGGGAAAGTCCTTGGGGTTGGAGGTTAGTGGGGATGATGTGGAAGAGTTGGTGGAGGAGGACAATGAAGAACTAACCACTGATGAGCTGACAGATCAACTTCAACAGCAAGAGGCCAGACCTGAGGAAACTGGTTCGAAGGAGGGGAGAGAGAAATTGAAGAAATTGCCTACTACAAAGATTAAGGAAATCTGTGCAAAGTGGCTTGAAGTGCAAACCTTCATGGATGAAAATCACCCTCACACAGCTATTGCAAGCCGTGCTGGTGACTATTACACTGACATGTTGTGAAACACTTTAGGGAAGTCATAAAGGAACGAGAGGTACAGGCCACTATGGACAGATATGTTGTGCGACAGAACTCCAGTGACTCTGAAGCTGGTCCTAGTGGCATTAAAAGAAGAAGGGAAGTAACCCCAGAAAAGGACTTGACACCTCAAGTCTTAATGGAAGGGCATTCCCCTTCTAAACACTAACACTCTCTCCTCCTCCCATCCCATCAATCATCACCAGATCTTCAATAAAAGTAAGTGTCATGTAATTGTGCATGCCTTTTTCAGTTTGTGTGTATTAAAATTAATATTTCATGTGGTAAAATTTTTTTTTTTTCATACTTTGGGGTGTCTTGCACGGATTAATTTGATTTCCATTATTTCTTAGGGGAAAATTCATTCGCATAACGATAATTTCGCATAACAATGAGCTCTCTTGCACGGATTAATATCGCTACGCGGGGGTCTACTGTATACGTCAAACACGGTACCTCGTAAGACGTATATATACGGCCGCGACAGTCAAAGGGTTAATACATGACACTTTTGTTTACAATTCTTGGCATGAATTATTCATTACTTCTCCCTTTGTTTATGATGGCATCTAAAGGTAGTTGTTAGAAACAAACTCGGTGAACATGGATTGTAGACGGTAATAATATGGCTCTGGGCCACATTAAATATCGTGTAGCTATGTAGGTAGGTATAGGTATGTAGTCCAGGTGGCCTATAGTATACTTACATTATTATTACAAGTGATAATTATACGTATGTGTACCTGTACCTAAGTACGCCTTCACTTAGGGCGTCATTTCTTCTAAAAATGGTGTTACATGAGAATGAGAGCGTTTCTCTTTATTTTTTCTACTGTATCAACATGGAGACAACTTGTACACAATGTAAAGCGACAAAAACCAGACGCGTTCGTCTAGTTTGTTTACATTACGTGTGGGTGGGTTGGGGTGGGAAGGGCTACCCTGGCTGGATTCTGTATCTCCCAAACCTGACTTCCTACAAATAAAACTCCCCTCTCACCCTACAATAAGACTACAAATATTTTAAGGTAATTAATGAATGTACTGTACATGTATTTTATCGCTCTGGGGAAGTTTAATTAAATGTAGTATATTACGTGTGGGTGGGGTGGGCTGACCTGGCTGGCTACCATATCTCCCAAACCTGACTTCCTATAAATTCAACTCGCCTCTCACCCTACATGAAGATAAATATTTTAAGGTAATTAATGAATGTACGTACTGTGTATTTTATCGCTCTGGGGAGCTTTAAATGTAGTATATTACGTGTGGGTAGGCTGGGCTGACCTGGGTGGTTACCATACCTCCCAAACCTGACTTCCTACAAATTAAACTCACCTCTCACCCTACATTAAGTCTACAAATATTTTAAGGTAAGTAATGGGTGTACTGTGTGTTTATTTTACTTTTTATTGTTTTTAATGCCTGGTTCTATTGCTAATGTAATATATGTTAGTGTAAACTTGTTACCTGGCATTTATATGCATTTATAAGTAGAAAAAATGGCGTTCTGTTTTCCGGCGATGCCTGCTTTCCGGCAGTAGCCTGGAACCTAACCTGACGTTTAAGTGGGGCCCTACTGTACAAAATAAACAAGCATGTTTATAGAAAAACCACTAACCGCTGTTAAAACAAGCTAACAACTGCACATGCTAAACTGTATACACAAGTGACAATCCTAAAGATGCTTAGCAACACACAATCCTCTTTTTCATAATGTATATTATACTTACTTAAAAGTTTTGTCATCGTCAAGTCCATTCTGTACAATGCCATTAGCTTGCGGGGAGTTACCATTCTCTACTTCCTTTTTTGTTGGGTCAAACGGGGAAGGAGCCTTGTCTTTTTTATCCTTGGTACTTTCTCCACCTCCATTCTGTTAAAAACATAAAAAGGAAACCTTTACATCCCTCTTTCTAGAAAGACTTGAGTGAATGAGTTACTAAATAATGTAAAAACATTTTTAGTTACAGTTACTGGTTAGCTACTCACTCTTAAGGCGAGGTTGGCCATGCGGGCATCAAGGTCCTTTCCAGTTGGCGAAGAGGCCAGAACATATTCTACCATCTTAAGACCCACCCCAGTGTGGTCAGTGGCACGCGGTGATAATACAGAGTCTCCTCCAGGAAACTGTGGCCTTCCATGACCACGCTGACCAACACCCATACTTAAACTGTGACTCTGGCCCACACCATGATCTGTAACAAAACAATAATGTACTTACTCAGTCCCTTATATCAGTAGCTAATGATGCATGGGACCCTTCATCTACCAAGATGTGGCTCCAAATTCAGGCAAATTTTATTTGTATTAGCATCCATGCATAACCTTTACAACCTGCTTCATCAACTACTACTTGTAACAGCTACTTAAATCAGCAAAAGAAGACCACTTACTATCTTCTTTCTTCTTCTTCTTTCAACAGACTGGCCATATCCCACCAAAGCAGGGTGGCCCAAAAAGAAAAACAAAAGTCTCTCTTTTTAACTTTAGTAATGTATACAGTAGAAGGGGTTACTAGCCCCTTGCTCTTGGCATTTTAGTTGCCTCTTACAACATGCATGGATACAGAGGAAGAATTCTGTTCCACTTCCCCATGGAAATAAGGAGAAAAGAACAAGACCTAGTAAAAAAAATAAAAGAAAACGCCGAGGGGTGTGTGTATATATATGCTTGTACATGCATGTGTAGCGTGACCGAAGTGTAAGTACAGGTAGCAAAATGTACCTGAAATCTTGCATGTTTATGAGACAGGAAAAAGATATCAGCAATCCTACCATCGTGTAAAACAAGTACAGTGGACCCCCGGATTAAGACGTCATCAGAATAAGTAATATTCAGAATAAGTAACACTTTTGCGTCAAAATATTGGCTTGGTGAACATCACTGAACTTGGTATAAGTCATTCATGTCGGGGCCTGAGCGGCCCAGTGTAGCATTGTTTACCAGCAAGTGAGGACGATCCCACGTGTTCATACATTTTGTATTATTCCATTCTGTTTAGTGCTTGTAACTGCTAAATAAGCCACCATGGGCCCAAAGAAAGCTTCTAGTGCCAGCCAGCCCTTTGGAAAAGGGTTGAGAGAGAGAGGGGGGAGAATGTGCCTTTTTCTGTGATTCTGCAATATGTATGATACTAAAGCAGCAGGAGGCTATAAAGGCTATAGCGCCAGCCAGCGATAAAGTGTAGCATTAACAGTGTAGCAAGTAAGTTAAACAATAAACTGATAGAAAAAGGACAGCACGAAACTGACTCCTCCATTGTTGTTGGAGGTATATAGGGCTACTGACTAACACCGCTGCCTTCACCACTACTACGTAAGGCTCATCTTTCAGTGGCCCTTATACACCCAACAACAAACAACACACCACCACTCTTGACATTCTTAATGCCATATTTTATTCATTTTAGAGTATATATCATGTTTCTGTGTTATTAATATTGTTTATTATGTCATATTAGATGAATTGTGCTAGATAAATAAGCCGTAGAGCTGATATTAGTGTCATATTGAAAGACTATCTTGTCCTGTCTCCCAACACAATTCCTAATATAAGTCAGAAACAGACCTCTGTGGAACACTTTTTTGCATGACAGGGGTCCAGTTACTCAAGCTGGTCCTAGCGGCATTAAAAAACGAAGAAGGAAAGTAACCCAAGATAACGACTTGGTACCTGAAGTCTTTATAAAAGGGGGATTCCCCTTCCAAACAATTGTAAACTCCTCCATCCTCTCTCCTCCTCCAGTCTTCCATACATTACCATGTCTTCAATAAAGGTAAATGTGATGTTATTATTGTTTTACTCTTCATGTATCATTGTTTTCTGAGTAGGTAAATGTATATTTCACGTAGAAAACATTTTTTTAATACTTTTGGGTGCCTGAAACGGATTAATTGGATTTCCATTATTTCTTATGGGGAAAATTAATTCGGAATAGGTCAGATTCAGGATAAGTCACTCTCTCTGGAACGGATTAATTACGTAATCTGGGGGTCCATTGTACAGGCTTTCATTTTACACTTACTTGGCAGGATGGTAGTACTTCCCTGGATGGTTGCTGTCTACCAACCTACTACCTAGACTTACTATCTACCAGCAATAATTATTTTGCATTTGTTGATCCAAGTGTCTCCCACTACAGTGCAGTTCTGTTGTACGTGACACTGACAGTTACATAAATCTATATCAGTGGGATCAATGCTGGTGCTGTCAATATATATCAGTGGAATCAATGTCAGCGCTGTAGATCTTTGCATAATTTATACCAACCTCAAATTTGCTGTGGCAGGCAAATTTTGGCTTGGACACGAGAGAATAAGTCTATTGCGTGGGTGTGTATAGTACAGTGGTACCTCGAGTTTCGAACAGCTCCGAACTCAAACAATTATGCAAGTGTAAGTGCTTTTGTAAGTGTATTATTGGGGGTCTGAAACGGAATAATCTAATTTACATCATTCCTCATGGGAACAAATTCATTCAGTATCGGCACTCGAACGGCCTTCTGGAACGAATTAAGTTTGTAACTCGAGATACCACTGTATATTAAAAAAGAAACCGAGGCTTTCTGAAGGGTGGTTTTTGTGGTTTTTACTGGCTGTTTATGGGTAGCGATAGACTGATCAGAAGAAATACTGGTGAGAGATTTTGGCTGTTATCACACAGAAAATGGCCTGAAACAGGATGAAAAAAAAAATTTTTTTTAGGAGATTTCCTGGGAAAGGGGAAAGGAGGGAAGGGTAAACTTCGTGTGGGTCTATTTATAGGTTTTTATTAGGTCTGCTTCAATTACTGGGAAACACAAACCATGACCAAGCATTCTTGGTTATGGTCTAATAGTCAAGAAGTGTGTTTTTGGTGCATGACTATAGATTAACCCTTTCACTGTCAGTCCCGTAATATTACAGCTTGGAAACCAGTGTCGGTCCCATTAAAATACGCCAAAATTCTAGCAGCTTTAAATCTAGCGGGAGAAAGCTGGTAGACTTGCATGTGAGAGAACGTGTCTGCATAGTCAGCATGCGCAGTATAAAAAAAATCGGGGTGGCCGCAGGGCATTGTAGGAGTGCAAATCAGTATGCCTTTTTCACCCATGCCTAGCAGTAAGGATTACCCCACTCCCCAGCAAATTGGGACTCTTCCCTTCCCAAGTGATAGTTCTAACACAGACTGATGTGTCTGTGAAGATGAATCTCATTGTTTTGAAGAGTTCATGACCTAAAGCAATGCCCAGGATGCCAGAAATAGTGCTGAAAACCCAGACGACCATCTACCTTTGGTGCTGGGCCATTCTATTTATGTTCACTTGTACCACAGCGAAAGAGGAAACTCATATTTTCCCTTGTCTCAATGAATAATTAAGTTTATTTAGGTATACACAAATAAAGTGACATAGATTATCATACATGGCAGCATGTGTAGAGAACCTAGGATAACCCATAAAAGTGAAAGTGACTTATTTCCAGCATGGGTGGTAGTGAAGACAGTGTGGGTGTGGGGAAGGCAGTGTGGATGGTGGGGATGATGGTGTGGGTGGGGAAGACAGCATGGGTGGTTGGGAAGATGGTGTGCAAGTTTATTCAGGTAAACACGAATACAGTTATAGATTATCATGCATAGCATGTGTAGAAAACCTAGGATAACCCAAAAGAGTCAAATGACTTATTTCCAGCATGGGTGATGGGGGAGGCAGTGTGGGTTTGTGTAAACAAGTTTTGTAAACAATATAATGATGGCAATGTTTGTGTGTTTATTGTGTTGCATGCAAGTGGATATAGTATATACATTATGCATTATATTGGTCTCACTGGCCACAGAAGTTACTTGAAAAAATAAATTAGAAAAGAAAAAATAGAATAAAATTAAAAATACTGTAGAGTGAGCGGCAGTCGCCGATGTTGCTCTAAGTGGTTCACTTTGTCAACTTCATGCCTCTGTATCTCAGTAAGTACTGATTGCAAAAAAATTTGTTTTTCTTTTAAAACACTCTGAAAAATATTCTTAATATTTGATAAGAAATTTTTTTTTTTTAACATTTCTCGACAGAGCAAGTTTGTGATCAGGGCTCTTGACAATGAAAGGGTTAAAAGTGGAGGCCATGCATTATGTACGTCAGGCCTGGAGATGAGATTAAATGCAAGGATGCTTTAGTGGCTGGAATGCCTACAGTGTTTTGGACTGTTTTTAAAGAATAGTTTGTTGACAATGCAGTACAGCCTCTCCTCACTTAACGGAGATCCATTCTTAAGACCATGGGGGTGGTACTGCAATCTATTACTCTAACCAATTATCTTGTATTAGCACCACTTACTTTAGTGATGAATATGGGGAATACATTTTTGCTAATTTTACTGTAAAAAACCTTAAGATACCCATAACAATCGGTGCCATTTACCGGATACCTCACACAAACATCCCAAATTTCAGTGAGAAATTAAAGTCACTAATAACAAACAGACAAATGAATAAGCACCACCTTCTCTTAGCTGGAGACTTCAACATCAACCTTGGCTTACTAGATGATCAGCCTGTAACTAATTTCATCAACAATATGAACAACACACTTCTCATACCAACAATAACTAAACCAACCAGGCTCACTGAGACAAGTGCAACCATAATAGACCACATATGGACCAATATACTAGCCCCCCCTTAAATCAGGGATAATCACAGATAGCACTACAGACCACTACCCTACCTTCCTCCTGACAAACATTAACCCTTCATCGCGCAAGGGGTCCGAAAATTTGAAATTCAAACTGAACTCCCTATGGTGGATAGAGTAACTCAATACAAGGTCACTGATCCCATATAAATTGATTTCTGATGGTTAGTTTTCGAGCAATTGCCAATCTCCGAAGACCGAAAATATTAGGCCGCCCCCGACAAAGTGATTAAAAAATTTTATGTTGCAAACTTGCAATTGTTAATAAAACACACCAAAACAATTTTTTAAATTTAATATACAAACAGACAATATAAAAAACATAAATGGAACTTGTATCAAAACATTTTTTAATTGTTACAAAAATATAAAAAGGAAGCAAATATCAACAATGCCAAATTGCAAAGTGATGCAAGTTTCAATCCCTATATTCCTGAGATTCATTTGGAAGACCAATGATTCTATATTGCTAATTGGCAAGATGGAAGTCTGTGAAACAATTTCTATCAGTCTTTATGCACAGATTTACTTTGCATACACTACAGACGAATGACGATGTTACCGTTTTTTTCGAGGTGCTGCAATACTTGCAAGTAAACGGCCTTTGCCCTGCCATTGGGAAGTGCATTAGAGTAATGTCTTTCCTAACACTGTCATCAGGCATTTCTGTACGTGTTCCCCTCCCAGGTTTCACTATGCCAACACCATTGGAAGTACATGGTGAATTAGTTGGTGAAGGTCTTGGAGTTGTTCTTAGGCTGCTCCCTCTAAGGTTTTGTCCTTTAGACCTTGCAATTTCAGAGATAGAATTCCTGAAATACTTCAGTTGCATACACTTTTGCTTTATTGCTCGAGAATAACGGCAATAAAG
Source organism: Cherax quadricarinatus (assembly GCF_038502225.1). Lineage (NCBI taxonomy): Eukaryota > Metazoa > Arthropoda > Malacostraca > Decapoda > Parastacidae > Cherax > Cherax quadricarinatus. The sequence goes on from NC_091318.1 coordinate 16,087,411, forward strand.
CAGCCATGCATTCACAACAGCAAGATCAATAATATAGGCAAATAGCCGCATGTACCAACGTTTTGATTTCATTGGTGTTTTGTAGAGATGCACCAACATGTTGCTTTTGTCAATACCTCCCATGTTTGCATTATAGTTCTTGATGACTGCAGGGCACGATATTTTCTCTTTCCTCTTTGTACCCTTGTTATATCTCTCAACAAGACTCATGGGCTCGACCCCAATATCAGTTGTCACTAAAGTCACAACTTTGGTGTCCTTCCATCGTACAACAAGGACACCATCATTGTTGTTGAAGCAAAAATTGCCCCTGACCACACTGTTTTTTTCCATTTGTTTGATAGGCACCAGATGTGGCTTACCACATCTATTGTCACGTACTGTTCCAGTGTATCTGCAGTTATACTTATCTCTTAGTAGCTTGACCAAAGGCATACTTGAAAAGAAATTGTCAGCATAGATTGCTGATGTGTTTGTCTTGTTCATAGTTTGTGCAAGTACCAAAACAATCTTTGTACTTATTGGAAGTTTAGATTCTTCCTGTGGCAGCTGTATGGGATGTGTGTCAAAAGTTGTTGTGCCTTGATACATGAGTATATCATGTATGAGTCCATCTTGACTTGCACGACAAAAAAGTTTGAAACCCCACTTATCTGGTTTTGTTTTGATGTACTGCCTTACGTTTCCAGCAGTTTTACCCTTGAAACCAACCATGACTTCATGAATAGATTGCTTGGGTGTAGCTGGAATTTCAAGCAAGCATTAGTTAGTTCAGTGTAAAAAGGCCTTACTTTGTAGAATCTGTCATTATCCTTTTTTGTGTTGTCATTGAAATGAATATGACTTCTAAGGTACCTAAACCTCTTAGACGCCATGCTATCTGCAACCTGTTGGCTCCTAAAAGCAGCTTTCCAATAGTCTTCGAGGGATGGTAGTGAAGCAATACCCATGAACAACAAAATACCTATGAACCTCATGATCTCTTCAGACTCTGTTGAAAAAGTACTATTTACGTCTTGTTGCCTTGTATACAAATTTGTTTGATATGCTATGTTATCTATCATGGCTGGAGTAACGAACATTAGAAAATACTCATATGGAGACCTAATTGCAAGAGGCTTTTCATGTTCATATGCCGGCAAAGGATCATTTTCAATGTCATCTACGGTCCACTCAGATGAAACTTGAAGAGCAATATTCTCATGGATCTCTTCCTCATCCGGGTATTCCTCAATCCTAAAAGTTTTCTTTTTCCTCATTACTTTCTGCTTTTTGGCTGGCCTTTCTTTCCTTTCTTCCTCCTCCTCATCATCACTTGACATCTCTGCATCCTGTGCATGCGGTGGCAAGTATTCATCACCACTATCCAGCAATTCTGGTTCGTCTACCTCTGGTTCCGAGTCACTGTCTTCAGAAACGCAGACATACCTCGACCTGCTGGTCGACTGCTCCCCATAAAACAGCCTCTCATGGAACTGGAAGGACAATAGAAACCTCCTGTATAAATCCAGACCACTACAGAGTTCATATATGCAATTGAAAATTTTTTATAAACATTTATTTGACTATAATTGGACATTCCCGGAAACTCGCGCAATACCCAAATAATTCGGACTAAAATGCTTGCACTTTTTTCAACTGCATGCTACACTCATATTATGCTTCACACGGACTTTAGGTATATATCAAAATATGCCTAAACTATTCATGTAAGCACTAAACACAACAATCAGTACTTACCGACATTGTAGAATGTATAATCCAAGAGTAGATTAGTAAGGGTGGAGGGAAAAATGCGAGTGTGTTCGAAGCCAAGCCGCCAGTGTTTATATTTTGATCTCTCAACCAATGGGAAGGCGGCAGAAGCGAACTGTACTTAGCTGAAGAGACTCAGGGAAGGCTTGTGATTGGTTGGAACTAAAGAACGGGAAGCTGGCCGCGCGGGGCGCGAAGTATGACACGCGCCAAAAACACGTAATCAATACCGATTTTTTTCGGCCAAACACGATAAAGGGTTAATAAACCACCACTTGAATACAACAAAGTCTCATTTAGACTCCATGACGAGGCCTCAATAAGGAAGTTCACAACTGACCTAGAGATTGTTGACTGGCCTACAGAATTCTCCAAGGCCAATGGTATTGATGACTGGACAGACATTTTTCTTAACAAATTACTTAGACTATACAACAAACATTGTCCTATAAAAACGAAACAGATCACAAACAAACGGCTTGGTTGCCCATGGCTAACCAGCACCATTCTGAAATCCATTGACAAGAAACACCAATATGAAAAGCAATATAGACAGGGCTTAACCCTTTCAGGGTCCGTCCCGTAGATCTACGGCTGGTCGGTGAGTGTCCAAACCGTAGATCTACGCCAAAATTCTAGCGCCGTCAAATTTAGCGCGAAAGCGCTCATAGGCCTACATATGAAAGAATGGGTCTGCGCCGTGGGTGTGCGCCGTAAACAAAAAATCTAGGCGCCTGCATAGCATTGTGGGAACGCCGGCTCAGTCACCCTTGTTCACCATGTCTCGTCGCAAGTCAGCTCTCACTCCCCGGAAAATTGGGACTCTCCTCTTCCTGTCTGATAGTTCTGACACTGATGGAAGTGGAAATGAAGACGAATTCTACGGCTTTGATAAGTTAGTGACCGAAAATAATGACCAGGATATCGATAATAGTGCAGAAAACCCCGACGATCCTCGACCTTCTACCTCTGGTGTGGGCACTCGTGACTCACGGTCGGGTGTTCCTAAACGTAAGAGAAAACTAATATTTTCCCGTGGCCTGGCCTCTGACTTCAGTAATGACGATGATTCTGATGTGGATTGTGATTTTATTGCGCTCGACGATCATTCGAGTAGTGATAGTGAGGAAACATATTCACCAGTGAAGCGTCGGTATGTTCGCCGCCGCATGCGCTCGGGTAGTGTACCCTATGCTGTGCCCAGGGGACGGAGTTCATCCCGGAGTACATCCCGTGGCCCTACACCCGTTTTAGGTAGTGATAGTGAGGATGATGTGGCTACACTTGGCATGGATGGGCCACAGACATCAGTGGATGGTGTTAGTGGGGCTGGTGGTGGTAGTGGCACCGCCATGCGTGACTCGCTGTGCCACGCGGGAACCCACACTGCTGACTCGTCAGTTCAAGGACAAAGCGGAGCGTCACCCACCAGCCCGCCACAACCACCCGTACAACCAGCCTATGATGTCCAGTATCCACCAGCAAACCGTATCTGGGATTGGCAGCAAAATCCCAATTTTGTTCCCAGCCCTCACCACTTTGATGACTCACAAAGTGGAATTCTACCTACCTGTCCCCTTGGAACCACGGCCAATGAACTGGAATTCTTTGAATTATTCTTTGACCAGCCATTGATGGAAATTATTGTCAGGGAAAGTAATAAGTATTTTCAGTACACCATGGCAAATACGATCTTATCACCACAGTCAAGACTACACAGGTGGAAAGAGACGACTGTTGCAGAAATGTATTTGCTTTTTGCAACAATAATGCTTATGCCTCACGTCTATAAGCATAATATAAAAGCATACTGGTCCACAGATCGGCTAATTTGTACCCCATCCTTCAGTGAAATAATACCAGTGAACAGGTTTATCTTACTCTTACGTATGTTGCACTTCTCTGACAAAACCAGGCCTGACAGAAGTGACAGGTTATACAAGATTAGAAATGTTTTCATGTATCTCAAACAAAAGTTCAGGATATACTTTTATCCATTCAAGAATCTTGTAATTGACGAGTCTTTGATTTTGTTCAAAGGTAGACTGTCATTCAAGCAGTATATACCGAGCAAGAGGAACCGCTTTGGTATAAAACTGTTTGTACTCTGTGATTGTGACAGTGGCCTGGTGTTGGATATTGTTGTATACACGGGTAGTAAAACATTGAAAGATACCAAGATGTTATTGGGTATATCAGGTGACGTAGTGAGAAACATGATGGCACCTTATCTTGGTAAGGGCGATACATTATATACCGATAACTGGTACACAAGCCCATTACTCAGTGATTTCATGCGAGTGAACAAGACAGATGTGTGTGGCACAGTGCGTTCTAATCGTAAACATATGCCCAGGCTCAACGCAGGTGTTCGTGGTGATGACGTGCAGGTGTTTACTGCCAATGACATCATGGCATTACGGTGGCATGACAAACGAGATGTCACATTGTTGACAACCATTCACCGTAATGAAATGCAAGACAGTGGCAAAGTTGATCGAGTGACTAATGAACGTATTCGAAAACCAGTGACAGTGATTGATTATACACAAAACATGCGCTTGGTTGACAAGTGTGACATGCAGATTGGTTTTGTTGACTGTGTTCGTAAGAGTTACAAGTGGTACGTGAAACTTTTCTTCCATCTCATGGACATTTCAATGCTGAATGCATATAATATGTACCAAATAAAGACTGGTAACAGACCACCGTATGGTGAATTTTGTCTGTCTGTTGTCAGACAACTCATAATGAAGTACCAGGTAACAACACCTGCAATACAACATGGTCCTCGAATTCATCACAATATACCCAAGCGTTTGAGAAGAGAAGGTGATCATTTCATAATACAGCTTCCTTCAACTCAAAAGAAATTTGCTCAGAAGAGATGCATTGTCTGTGCACAAACAAAACGACGGCAACAAAGACGCAAAGACACTCGGTTTATGTGTGAGGAATGTAAGGTGCCTCTGTGCATGGTGCCTTGTTTCAAGGAGTTCCACAAGCTCCAGCAGTTCTAAAACCATGTCCAGTGATTGTAAATATGTAAATATATGATAGAACATTAGTATTATACAATATTTGTGCATGTTTATTGTAATAAACAACAGTGGTAAACAATAATATGATAATAACTTTAGTGCGGTTATTGTGTTCAATACAGTGAGTTTATATATATACATTATATACAGTATTGGTCTCTCAGGCCCCAAATGTTAGTAGGAATAGAAAAAAATTGGAAAAGAAAAGAAAAAACAACTAAAACAACAAAATAATATAACCTAATGAAACACCATCCCACTGACACAGCTAACAAGATAAACGACTTCTTCTCAACCATAGGATCTAATCTCGCCAATAAAATCCCACATAAAAATGCCCATGCCGGGGACTACCTAGATGGGAATTTCCCAAATTCCTTCTATCTTGCACCAACTGAGCCCTCGGAAGTCACCGAGATTATAAAGTCACTTAAAAACAACTCGGGGAATCTGTCTAATGTCCCACCATTACTGTACAAGCGAGCGGCCCATATCCTTTCGCATGCTATTTCATTACTTTTTAACAAGTCACTAGAAACTAGCACCTTCCCGAAACTACTCAAGACTTCAAGGGTTACACCAATACATAAAGGTGGTGACCCTACAGACTTAAACAACTATAGGCCAATATCAAACTTACCATTGCTATCCAAAATCTTTGAGAAACTCGTGCACAGGAGACTATATTCATTTATAACAGCACAAAACATACTCAACCCCTGCCAATTTGGATTTAGGAAAAATAAAAGCACTAATGATGCAATCATAAAAATGCTAGATCTGCTTTACACAGCATTGGAAAATAAGGAATATCCACTATGAATTTTTATTGACCTAAGAAAAGCTTTTGACACAGTAGACCACGACATCCTACTCCACAAACTTGACCATTACGGTATAAGAGGCCATGCGCTTGCTTATTTCAAATCTTACCTTACTAATAGGTATCAGTATGTTACCATTAAAGACACAGCATCAACAACACGGCCACTTGATACTGGAGTTCCGCAGGGAAGTGTCCTTGGTCCCCTGCTCTTCCTCATATACATCAACGATCTTCCAAACGTATCCCAACACCTGAAACCCATTCTCTTTGCTGACGACACGACTTATGTCATCTCTCACCCTAATCTTGCCACCCTCAACACCGTTGTTAACGAGGAGCTGATCAAAATATCGACTTGGATGACAGCCAATAAACTTACGCTTAACACTGACAAAACCTACTATATTATGTTTGGTAGCAGAG
>NC_091318.1:16100955-16198455 GCF_038502225.1 Cherax quadricarinatus
GAAACTGAGCTCAAAGTAGCGGAAATGTTAAATTTTTGCCGATATTCAAGAGTAAACAAACGACCTCACAAGTCTAATACACGTCAGCTGGTGGGTCTAATATACATTCACAAATATGGTGATGATATTTATACAATTATTACAGTATTGCATAACAGTAAATCTTCTATTTTTTGGTGTGAATAAAAATTCATTATGTGAATAAAAAATCAAAATGGAATTTATTTGTAAAGCCTCAAAACATAACTAATGAACAGAGGAAATGTTAGTTTAGTGCCAGGAATGCTTACATTGTTCATTCTGGCCCCTATTTTGAAATTTGAATATTTTGAACTTTGTGTTAAATTTGCCAAATTAACAATTTCCGATCACTTTATTTTGTAGTTGAAACAGTTGACTTGGCGATTTCTTGTGCTCAATCGATAGAATAGAAGTAATACTAGTGAAATAGCTAAGAATTTGGTTGATTGGAATAATGTAATTGGCCTAAAATGGGAGTCAAAGTCGGCAAAATCGCCGATTCGTAAATATCGCTGACACATCAAAATTCGCGAGAGCATAATTTCGTCAATTTTCCACCAAATTTCGTACTTTTTGTTTTATTACCTTCACAAAAAGATTCTCTACGATTTCATAAGAAAAAATAACAATTTTTTTTTTTTGAAAATTCTTGGACACTGGTGCGTGACTCCAGATTTGGGCTTTGGACCCTGAAAGGGTTAATTGTGATGAAACAGGCCTGTTTTGGAAGAAAATGCCAAGCAGGACCTACATTACTCAGGAGGAAAAGGCACTCCCAGGACATAAGCCTATGAAAGACAGGCTTCCTTTGTTGATGTGTTCCAATGCTACTGGTGATTGCAAAGTGAAGCCTTTATTAGTGTATCACTCTGAAACTCCCAGACCGTTCAGGCAAAAGAATGTCCTCAAGGAGAATTTGTGTGTGCTGTGGAGGGCAAACAGTAAGGCATGGGTCACTAGGGACTTTTTCTATGACTGGTTACACCATGCATTTGCCCCCAATGTGAAAGATTACCTAACTGAAAAGAAATTAGAATTTAAGTGCCTCCTGGTGTTAGACAATGCCCCTGGTCATCCTACAGACGTGGCAGAGCGACTTTATGGGGACATGAAATTCATTAAGGTGAAGTTTTTGCCTCCTAATACCAATCCTCTCCTGCAGCCCATGGACCGGCAGGTTATTGCAAACTTCAAAAAACTGTACACAAAAGCTCTGTTTGAAAGGTGCTTTGTAGTGACCTCAGAAACTCAACTGACTCTAAGAGACTTTTGGAGAGATCACTTTAATATCCTCAATTGTGTAAACCTTATAGGTAAGGCTTGGGAGGGAGTGACTAAGAAGACCTTGAACTCTGCTTGGAAGAAACTGTGGCCAGAATGTGTAGACAAAAGGGATTTTGAAGGGTTTGAGGCTAACCCTGAGAGGATTATGCCAGTTGAGGAATCCATTGTGGCATTGGGATAGTCCTTAGGGTTGGAGGTTAGTGGGGATGATGTGGAAGAGTTGGTGGAGGAGGACAATGAAGAACTAACCACTGATGAGCTGATAGATCAACTTCAACAGCAAGAGGCCAGACCTGAGGAAACTGGTTCAGAGGAGGGGAGAGAGAAATTGAAGAAGTTGCCTACTACAAAGATTAAGGAAATCTATGCAAAGTGGCTTGAAGTGCAAACCTTTTTTGATGAAAATCACCCTCACACAGCTATTGCAAGCTGTGTTGGCAACCTGTACACTGACAATGTTGTGAAACACTTTAGGGAAGTCATAAAGGAACGAGAGGTACAGGCCACTATGGACAGATATGTTGTGCGAAAGAAGTCCAGTGACTCTGAAGCTGGTCCTAGTGGCATTAAAAGAAGAAGGGAAGTAACCCCAGAAAAGGACTCGACACCTCAAGTCTTAATGGAAGGGGATTCCCCTTCTAAACACTAACTCTCTCTCTCCCCTCCTCCCATCCCATCAATCATCACCAGATCTTCAATAAAAGTAAGTGTCATGTAATTGTGCATGCCTTTTTCAGTTTGTGTGTATTAAAATTAACATTTCATGTGGTAAAAAATTTTTTTTTTTCATACTTTTGGGTGTCTTGGACGGATTAATTTGATTTCCATTATTTCTTATGGGGAAAATTCATTCGCATACCGAACATTTCACATAACAACCAGCCCTCTTGCACGGATTAAGGTCGCTATGCGGGGGTCCACTGTACGACCGAAACAGTCAAAGGGTTAAACATAACTCATAGGTTTAGCACTTCATGGAATACAATCCTCTTGAGCAAAATATGATAAAACTTGTGCTGTTTTATAAAGTTTTCTCGCCCACTTGTTAGATCATCTCTCCACCTACAGTACAATTTGTATTACACAATAAATTTACTTAAGACTGCTTGTATTATGACCATGAATTCCAATCAAACGGTAAGAGGTCACTAATCGCACTGTAAACCATAACAGTTCACTTAGAAGGGGTTTTATCAAGCTCCTTTTATGGGATAAATGGTGTCTTACTATAACTGTTGGCAATAATGCAATTCCAAGTGTGTTAAAACTTTATTATAATATTATTGCCCTCTCATCCTCTTTCACTTACAGGATGTCAAGGTACAACAAATTGATGAATTTCTAACTACTTCTCATAGGGAGTCAATAATCACAAATAGAAATTTATGGCCTTCAATATTATATTGTTCCTTAGAACACATCAATAATAAAATATTAGCTTGTCTCTCGTATCTTATGAGTGTGCAATTATTTACAAAGAACTATGTACAAGACCTTAGGGTTTCATTTCCATTCACACGAATAAAGTTACAAGTTATCACCTGGAGGTTTTCAGGTCACTGGTGAATATACGAGATATTTGACATGGGACATAATATACAGAGAAGTCCCCCATGAGCACCTTACGTGTGATATAAAGAAATACAGCTCTGTTACAAAAGAGGACTTCCGAGCAATGCACCTTGAGTTGTAGATCGGCTGCTACTGTCAGTAGCAGGGGAGGGGTGACCAAACGTAAGGTAGGTCACGTGACATATGCTTAGAGGGCGAGCATGTTAACCAGAAACTGGCTGTTACAAAAGTGCTTCACATATTGCACTGTTACATCTAACCTAAATAATTTTACCATGTACATAAATTTACACTATTCCATTTGGTAACTCGTATGAGGCTCCAGATAATATTATACAGTTGGACTTCCTTATTTTAGCATTTAATAAGGAAGTTCGCAATATGATATTAAGTGATATTGGCTCAAAGTAATGTGGAAGGTGATGGGAGTAACACCTCCCCCCTCATGACTGCAGGTCATAATAAGAATTGCAGGTGGGAGCAGCCAGAGATGAAGTCTTATGGGTGAATCGCTCTATATACATCTAGGACTCATCTCGGCTCATGCTCCAACCAGAGGGGGCATGCGGAATCAGTACCCAAGTCAACACACACTGTAGGAATGTACAATTTAAGGTTAATTTGGAACAATATACGTATATATATATTCCCTGCCCTCTTTAGTAAGTCCTTTAGGGACAAGAAAGGGTGTCAGCACATTATCCTTCCCTTTTATATAATTTAACCCTCTGACTGTTTCAGTCGTATATAAATGTCTTATGAGCAAACGTTTCTGACGTATTAAAAAAAATACACAAATTCTAGTGGCTTCAAATCAAGCAGGAGAAAGCTGGTAGGCCTACATGTGAGAGAATGGGTCTGCGTGGTGGGTGTGTGACCTGTGAAAAAAATCAGGGACTCAGTGGTGCATTGTGGGAATGCCATCTTGGTAGTCCTTGTTCACCATGCCTCGCAGTAAGAAGTACCTCACTCCTCGCCAAACTGGAGGTCTTCTGTTCTCAAGTGACAGTTCTAACACCAATGGAAGTGCCAGTGAAAGTGAATTCCATGGTTTTCAAGAGGGTGTGACCGAAAGCAGTGCCCTGGATAACGTAATTAGTGATGAAAACCCAGATGACCTTCAACCATCCAACTCTGGTGCTGGGCTGTCTCATTCATGTTCACTTGTACCAGGACAGAAAAGGAAACTATTTCCCCATCAACAGGACTGATTTGAGCAACAAAAGTGATAATGATAGTGATTTCCACGTTACTGAAAGCAGCTCGAGTTGCGACAGAGAAGGGGAATATTCGCCAGTGAACAGCATTAAGTACGACGCAGCATGCATACTGGTAGTGTGCCTTGTGCCATTCCAAGGCAAAAAAAAAATAAATCTAAAAGAACATCCCGTGGCCCTACACCACGACCTGAGAGTGAAGATGACGATATTGTTACAATGGGAATGTGTAATCAGCGTGGGGCAGCACGTGGTGGTGGTGGTGTTGGTGGTGGCATGAGCCATGTGGCACCAGTAGTGGGCCACACTGCTACCCAAGCTGCTAACTCAGCACAGCCACAACCACCCTCCACCACCCCCACACTCCCACAACATCCACAATCTGCACAACCACAACCACCTTTCAATATCCAGAACTCACCAGCACACCGCATCTGGGATTGGCAGCAAGGTGACAATTTTATTCCCAATCCCCATGACTTTGATGAAACACAAAGTGGAATACGGCCATCGTGTACACTTGGGAACAATGCCACTGAACTAGAATGCTTTCAGTTATTCTCTGATGAACCCCTGATGGAAATTATTGTCAGGGAGAGCAACACATTCTGAGTACACCATGGCAAATACAATTCTTTCACCAAGGTCACGGCTATACCAGTGGAAGGACACAACTGTGGCAGAGATGTACCTGTTCTTTGCCACAATAATGCTTATGCCACATGTGTATAAGCACACTGTCACCACATACTGGTTGATGGAATGCCTGATTTCAACCCCAGGTTTTAGTGATACTATACCAGTGAATCTTTTTTTGATACTGTTACGTATGCTACACTTCTCAGACAAAACAAGGCCTGACAGAAACGACAGGTTATATAAGATCAGAAATGTGCTCATGTACCTGAAACAAAAGTGCTGTACGTATTTTTATCCCTTCAGGAAGCTTGTTATTGATGAGTCTTTGATTTTGTTCAAAGGCAGACTGTCGTTCAAGGACTATATACCAAGCAAGAGAAAACACTTTGGTATAAAGTTATTTGTACTGTGTGACTGCAAAAGTGGTCTGGTTTTGGATATAATTGTGTACACTGGCAGTAATACATTGAGAGATACCAGGAAGTTATTGGGTATCTCTGGTGATGTGGTTAGAACAATGATGGAACCATATCTTCGTAAGGGGCATATACTGTTTACTGATAACTGGTACACAAGCCCTTTACTAAGTGATTTGTTGCGAGTGAACATGACAGATGTGTGTGGCACACTGTGTGGTAATCGTAAGCATATGCCTAGGTTCAACACAGGCACTCGTAGAGGTGATGTTCAGGTGTATGCTGCCAATGACATCATGGTATTTCGGTGGCATGACAAACGTGATGTCACATTGTTGACATCAGTTCACTGGCACAAAATGGTAGAATAGAGCAGAATAGAGAGACCAATGAACCCACTGTAAAACCTGCAGATGTGATGGACTACAACCTCAATATGTGCTTAGTGGACAAATGCGACATGCAGATTGGGGTTGCTGATTGTGTTTGCAAGAGTTATAAGTGGTACATAAAACTCTCTTTCCATCTTCTTGGAAAAAATTTTGGAGTTCAACAAGTTAAGAAAGCCTAGGAAACAAATGGATTTATCAGTTAAAAACAGAGAAGGAGAGTTAGTAGATGGGGAGATGGAGGTTTTGGGTAGATGGCGAGAATATTTCGAGGAACTATTAAATGTCGACGAAGAAAGGGAGGCGGTAATTTCATACACTGGCCAGGGAGCTATATCTTCTAGGAGTGAAGAAGAGCAGGATGTGAGTGAGGGGGAGGTGCGAGAGGCACTACGTATAATAAAAGGGGGTAAAGCAGCTAGAACTGACGGGATCACGACAGAAATGTTAAAAGCAAGGGGGGATAAAATGCTAGACCTGCTTTACACAGCATTGGAAAATAAGGACGCGTACCCATGGCGGCAGCCAGTCTGGCATTGTTTACCAGTGAGCGAAGGCCCCCTCACGTGCTCCAGCAAAATATTTCATAATATTCCATTTATTTTAGTGCTTGCAAGTACTAAATAAGCTACCATGGCTCCAAAGGAAGCTTCTAGTGCCAAGCCTGTGGCAAAGAAGGTGAGAAATACGATTGAATTTAAGAAAACCATCATTGAACAATATGAAAGTGGTACAAGTAAGGCCGAACTGTCCAGGACGTACAGTGGACCCTCAACCAGCGATATTAATCCGTTCCTGAGAGCTCATCGTTAATCGAGATAATCGTTAGTCAAGTTAATTTTCCCCATAAGAAATAAAGGAAATCAAATTAATCCGTGCAAGACACCCCAAAGTATTGAAAAAAAAAATTTTACCAAATGAAATATTGATTTTAATACACACAAACTGAAGAAGACATGCACAGTTACATGACACTTACCTTTATTGAAGATCTGGTGATGATTGATGGGATGGGAGGAGGGGAGAGCATTGATCTTCTTAGTGTTTAGAAGGGGAATCCCCTTCCATTAGCACTTGAGGTAGCAAGTCTTTTTCTGGGGTTAGTTCCCTTGTTCTTTTAATGCCACTAGGACGAGCTTCAGTCACTGGACTTCTGTTGCACAACATGTCTGTCCATAGATACCTGTACTTCTCGTTCCTTTATGACTTTCCTAAAGTGGTTCACAACATTGTCAGTGTACAGGTTGCCAACACGGCTTGCAGTAGCTGTGTCAGGGTGATTTTCATCAATAAAGGTTTGCACTTCAAGCCACTCTGCACACATTTCCTTAATCTTAGAAGTAGGCAACTTCTTCAATTTCTCTATCCCCTCCTCCAAAGCAGTTTCCTCAGGTCTGCCCTCTTGCTGTTCAAGATGATCTAGCAGCTCATCAGTGGTTAGTTCTTCATTGTCCTCCACCACCAACTCTTCCACATCCTCCCCACTAACCTCCAACCCCAAGGACTTCCCCAATGCCACAATTGATTCCTCAACTGGCATAGCATTCTCAGAGTTAACCTCAAACCCTTCAAAATCCCTTTTGTCTACACATTCTGGCCACAGTTTTTTCCAAGCAGAGTTCAAGGTCCTCTTAGTCACTTCCTCCCAAGCCTTACCTATAAGGTTTATACAATTGAGGATGGTAAAGTGATCTTTCCAAAACTCTCTTAGAGTCAGTTGAGTTTCTGAGGTCACTACAAAGCACCTTTCAAACATAGCTTTTGTGTACAGTTTCTTGAAGTTGGAAATAACCTGCTGGTCCATGGGCTGCAGGAGAGGAGTGGTATTAGGAGGCAAAAACTTCACCTTAATGAAGCTCATGTCCCTAGAAAGTCGCTCTGCCAAGTCTGAAGGATGACCAGGAGCATTGTCTAATGCCAGGAGGCACTTAAGGTCTAATTTCTTTTCAATTAGGTAATTTTTCACATTGGGGGCAAATGCATGGTGTAAAAAGTCATAGAAAAAGTCCCTAGTGACCCATGCCTTACTGTTTGCCCTCCACAGCACACACAAATTAGCCTTGACGACATTGTTTTTCCTGAACACTCTGGGAGTTTCAGAGTGATACGCCAATAAAGGCTTCACTTTGCAATCACCACTAGCTTTGGCACACATCAACAGAGTAAGCCTGTCTTTCATAGGCTTATGTCTTGGGAGTGCCTTTTCCTCCCGAGTAATGTACGTCCTGCTTGGCACCCATGGGACAAGTGGGGCGCGCTCAGGCCAAAGTGGACGTGTCTTGAACGGAACGAATAGCGTTGGTCAGGTTTTTATGCGCTAGTTGTGGCAAAATTTTTGCGTTAAAATGTATCGCTAGTCAGATTTATCATTAATCGATGCCATCGCTGGTTGAGGGTCCACTGTATAAGAAACCCTACACAACCTTATGTCCCATAGTGGCCAAGAAAAAGGAAATCAAGGACGCTGTTGTTGCAAAGGGAGTAACTATGCTGACAAAAATGAGATCACCAGTACTGGAAGAGGTTGAGAAGTTATTACTGTTGTGGATAAATGAGAAACAATTAGCAGGAGATACTCTTATGACTTCGATTATTTGTGAAAAGGCTAGGCAGTTGCATGAAGATTTGGTAAAGAAATTGCCTGCAAATAGTGGTGATGTGAGTGAATTTAAGGCCAGCAAAGGCTGGTTTGAGAGATTTAAGAACCATACTGGCATACACAGTGTGGTAAGGCATGGAGAGGCTGCCAGTTCGGACCACAAGGCGGCTGAAAAATATGTGCATGAATTCCAGGAGTACATAAACAGTGAAGAACTGAAACCTGAACAAGTGTTCAATTGTGACGAAACAGGCCTCTTTTGGAAAAAATGCCAAAGAGGACCTTCATTACACAAGAGGAAAAGGCAATGCCAGGACACAAGCCTATGAAAGACAGGCTGACGCTAATGTTCTGTGCTAATGCTAGTGGGGAATTCAAAGTGAAGCCATTACTAGTGTACCATTCAGAAAATCCCAGAGTGTTCAGGAAAAACAATGTTATAAAGAGTAAATTGTGTGTGTTTTGGAAATCTAATAGTAAGGCATGGGTCACGAGGGAAATTTTCGTCGAGTGGTTCAATGAAGTGTTTGGCCCTAGTGTGAAGGAGTATCTCCTGGAAAAGAAATTGGATCTCAAGTGCCTGCTAGTAATGGACAATGCACCTGCTCATCCTCCAAACTTGGATGACCTAATTTTTGAGGAGTTTGGGTTCATCACAGTAAAGCTCTTGCCCCCAAATACCACTCCTCTCCTCCAGCCCATGGACCAGCAGGTCATTGCAAACTTTAAAAAACTCTACACAAAAGAAATGTTTCACAGGTGCTTGACTGTGACCAGACACTCACTTGACCCTAAGGGAATTTTGGAGAGAACACTTCAGCATCCTCCATTGCATAACCCTTACAGGTATGGCTTGAGAGGGAGTGACTACCAGGACTTTGAACTCTGCCTGGAGAAAATTGTGGCCAGATTGTGTTGACAAGAGGGATTTTGAAGGGTTTGGGACTGACCCTGATGAGCCTATGTCTGTTGTAAAATCAATTGTGGCACTGGGGAGTTCCATGGGGTTTGATTTGAGTTTGGAGGATGTCGAAGAATTGGTGGAAGACCACAACGAAGAGCTCACCACTGAGGAGCTTCAAGAGCTTCAGCAGGAAGAGCAACACATCACAGCTCAGAATCTTGCTGCAGAGGAGGAGGAAGAGAGATGGAAGAAGGTGCCTTCTTCAGAAATTAAAGAGATTTTTACTATGTGGGGTAAGATGGAAAGCTTCATGGAGAAACATCACCCTAACAAGGTTGTTGCAAGCCACAATGGCAACATGTACAGCGACAAAGTCTTGGGCCATTTTAGGGAAGTGTTAAAGAGATGCCAAAAACAGAGCTCTCTCCACAGTTATTTTGCGAGACAGGACTCCATTGACTCTCAAGGTGGTCCTAGTGGCATTAAGAAACAGAGAAGACAAGCAACCCCAGAAAAGCAATTGGTACCTGAGGTGTTGATGGAAGGGGATTCCCCTTCCAAACTGTAAACAATCCACTCTCTCCCCTCCTCCAGTCTCCCATACACTAAGAAGAATCTCCAATAAAGGTAAGTGTTATGCTGTTAATGTTTCATTCATCATTTCCCATTGTATTGTTTATGTACTACATGTATATTTCATGTAAAAATTTTTTGTTTTAATACTTCTGGGTGTCAGGAACGGATTAATTGTATTTACATTACAGTGGTCCCTCGCTTTTCGTAGTTCTTGGCAATCATAAATTTCGCCAATCATAGGGGTGTTTTCGTATAAACACGGACTCGCTTTTTCATACGTGTGAGCCAGGGTGGCCTCCCTACCCAGCCAGTCTGGCATTGTTTACCAGTGAGTGAAGGTCCCCTCAAGTGCTCCTACGAAATATTTCATAATATTCCACTCATTTTAGTGCTTGCAAGTACTAAATAAGCTACTATGGCTCCAAAGAAAGCTCCTAGTGCCAAGCCTGTGGTAAAGAAGGTGAGAAATTTGTACAGTGACAAAGTCTTGGGCCATTTTAGGGAAGTGTTAAAGAGACGCCAGAAACAGAGCTCTCTCCACAGTTACTTTGCGAACAGGACTAGAGTGACTCTCAAGGTGGTCCTAGTGGCATTAAGAAACAGAGAAGAGAAGCAACCCCAGAGAAGCAATTGGTACCTGAGGTGTTGCTGGAAGGGGATTCCCCTTCCAAACTGTAAACAATCCAATCTCTCTCCTCCTCCAGTCTCCCATACACTAAGAAGAATCTCCAATAAAAGTAAGTGTTATGCTGTTAATGTTTCATTCATCATTTCCCATTGTATTGTTTATGTACTATATGTGTATCTCATGTAAAAAAGTTTTTTGTTTTAATACTTCTGGGTGTCAGGAACGGATTAATTGTATTTACATTATTTCTTATGGGGAAAATTGATTCGCAAATCGTAAATTTCGTTTATAGTAGCTCCCCCAGGAACGGATTAATTACGAAAAACGAGGGACCACTGTATTTCTTATGGGGAAAATTGTTTCGTAAATCGTAAATTTCGCTTGTAGTAATGGCTCAAGGAACGGATTAATTATGAAAAACGAGGGACCACTGTATTCTTTTCGTATGCCTTTACTCTATGTATAGCAATTCACAACCCTTGTGGGTTTAGTGCTTTTTATAATTTGTGTTGTGAGGTAATTATTATTAAAATAAAAAAAAATATTGAGGTAAATGTTTTACAAACTCTTACAAATGGACGTGAATGAACTAAAAGTAGACACACATTAACCCCTTCAGGGTCCAAGGCCCAAATCTGAAGTGGCACCCCAGTGTCCAAGAATTTAAAAAAAAAAAAAATTTGTTATATTTTCTTATGAAATGGTAGAGAATCTTTTTGTGAAGGTAATAAAATAAAAAGTACAAAATTTGATGGAAAAATTGACGAAATTATGCTCTCGCGAATTTTGATGTGTCAGCGATATTTATGGATTGGCGATTTTGCCGACTTTGACTCCCATTTTAGGCCAATTACATTATTCCAGTCAACCAAATTCTTAGCTATTTCACTAGTATTACTTCTATTCTATCGATTGAGCACAAGAAATCGCCAAGTCAACTGTTTCAACTACAAATTAAAGTGATCGGAAATTGTTAATTTGGCCAATTTAACACAAAGTTCAAAATATTCCAATTTCAAAATAGGGTCCAGAATAAACAATGTAGGTATTCCTGGAACTAAACTAACATTTCCTCTGTTCATTAGTTACATTCTGAGGCTTTACAAATAAATTCCATTTTGATTTTTTATTCACACCAAAAAATAGAAGATTTACTGTTATGCAATACTGTAATAATTGTATAAATATCATCACCATATTTGTGAATGCATATTAGACCCACCAGCTGGCGTGTATTAGATGGGTGAGGTCGTTTGTTTACTCTTGAATATCGGCAAAAATTTAACATTTCTGCTACTTTGAGCTCAGTTTCAAGCCATTTCCAGTGCTAAAACCAATCAAAATCAGCTCTATTTCCGTAAATAGTCTTCCATTCTATTAAATGAGACCAAGAAATCGCAAATAGAACTATAAAAAACATACGAAAAAACACTGCAAAGTCGCTGTTTTAATCGAAAAATCATGATTTCAGTTTTTTTTCTCTCATTATACACAGCGTGCTGCAGGATCTGTTTTATGTGGTGCACACATACCACATAGATGTATTCTCTCATATCTAGGCCCAAATGTACCACTCAGTTTATCAGAGTGAGCTGAGCTCATGACGTAGATCTACGGTTTGGACCCTGAACGTAAAGCCATAGATCTACGGGACGGACCCTCAAAGGGTTAATACGCATTTCGCCTGACCAAGTGATCATCCACTACCTGTTCAGTTTGTGTTCTTACATTGTCTCAACTCTGTATCTCGTTCTCTCTCTCGTTTACTCTTTCGTTAACTAGTTGGCTTTCATTGACGATGACGTCTAAGGTTAGCTGTAATAAAAAGAGAAGTTGTAAGCCTCTTGCTTTAAGTGCCAAGTTAGAGGATGATGGTGTGCCATTTTGATTTTATTCAATAAACACCCTGCCACTCGCCTCTCACACATTAATATTAATATTTTAAGGTAAGTAATAAGTGTACTCTGTGTATCTTACCTTTTATTGTGTTTTTAATGCCTATTTCTATTGCTAACTTAATATAAGTTAGTGTAAACTTGTTGTCTGGCATTTATTGCATATTTTATATGCTCTGATGATAATACTTGTGGAGCCGGGTGAAGGGACAACATTATGTTTTCTCTGCTCACCCATCAGAGAAAACGTGTATGAATCTGCGTTTGGCCCAGCCACTCCCCCACTCCGCTTTTGTTTACAATTATCGGCATGAATTATTCATTACTTCAACCTTTGTTTATGATGGCATCTAAAGGTAGTTGTTAGAAATGATTAAATTCAGTGAACAAGGCATGTCGATGTTAACAATATGGCTCTGGGCCACAGTGTAGGTAGCCGGTAGGTGTAGCCCAGGCTACACCTACTGGCTACCTACACTGACTTTATACAAATAAAATACTACTCGCCTCTCTTCCTATATTAAGACTACACATATTTTAAGGTAAATAATGAGTGTACTGTATGTGCATTTTACCTCTCTGGGATGTTTTAAATATCGTATATTAAGTATGAGACGGGGAGCCAGTGCTACCTACACCTGGGCTACCTGCACCTGACCTCCTACAAATAAGTACTACTCACCTCTCTCCCTACATTAAGATTACAAATACTTTAAGATAAGTAATGAATTTACTGTGACTGTATTTTACTTAGTGTGTTTTTAATGCCTAATTCTATTACTAACTCCAATATAATTTAGAGTAAACTTGTTGTCTGGCATTTATATGCATTTATAAATGGAAAAAAAAAAAATGGAGTTCTACCTTCCGGCGACAGTCTGGAACCTAACCCGCCGTATAAGTGGGGCCCTACTGTGTGTGTGTGATTTTTTTTATATAATATATATATATATATTATATATATACAGTGGACCCCCGCATACCGATTTTAATCCGTGCAAGAGGGGTCATTGTTATGCGAAATAATCAGTATGCGAATGAATTTTCCCCATAAGAAATAATGGAAATCAAATTAATCCGTGCAAGACACCCAAAAGTACGAAAAAAAAAATTTTACCACATGAAATATACATTTTCCTACACACAAAGAGAAGGATACATGCACAATAGTAGAGTAGTACATGCACAATATATATTGTGCATGTACTACTCTACTAAATGAAGAATAAATGACACTTACCTTTATTGAAGATGCAGCAATGACTGATGAGACACTGTGTCCTGGGAGTGCCTTTTCCTCCTGAGTACTGTAGGTCCTGTTTGGCATTTTCTTCCAGAACAGGCCTTATCACACTGTGCATGCCACTACGATTCTTAAATCTCTCAAACCAACCTTTGCTGGCTTTAAATTCACCAATACGAGCACTAGTTCCAGGCATTTTTCCCTGTTCACCTGGGTGTTAGTCGACTTGTGTGGGTTGCATCCTGGGAGACAAGATTAAGGACCCCAATGGAAATAAGTTAAGACAGTCTTCGATGACACTGACTTTTTTGGGTTATCCTGGGTGGCAAATCCTCTGGGGTTAATTGTTTCTTGGTATTCTCAATAAGCCACACCAACAACAGTGCTACAGCAGCAGCAGCAGCAGCAGCAGCTGACGGTGGTACAGCAGCAACAGACGATGCTACAGCAGCAGCAGACGATGCTACAGCAGCAGCAGCAGCTGACGGTGGTACAGCAGCAACAGACGATGCTACAGCAGCAGCAGACGATGCTACAGCAGCAACAGACGATGTTACAGCAGCAGCAGACGATGCTACAGCAGCAGCAGCAGCAGCTGACAGTGCAGCAGCAGCAGCAGCAGCTGACAGTGCAGCAGCAGCAGCAGCTGTACCACCAATAGTAGCGATGGTTGATTGGGGTTTATTATACAACTTGGCCAGCTCGGAGACACGCACTCCACTTTCATACTTATCAATGATCTTTTTCTTCATCTCTATTGTAATTCTCACCCTTATTGCTGTAGGGTTGGCACTAGAAGCTTTCTTGGGGCCCATGGTCACTTATTTTCCAGAAAAAGCACCGAAAACACTGTAATAATACGAAATATTCCGATTGTATGCTTGGATGTTACCGCGGAGGCTGGCTGGTAAACAATGCCACCGGCGGCAAATGTGAGGCTGGCTGAGGGCGCACATTGGACGCGTCTCGGACGAAAATCGGTGAGCGGGTTTTTAAGCGGTATGCGAGGCAAAATTTTTGCGATTAAAGCAAGCGGTATGCGGATTAATCGTTATGTGATGCCATCGGTATGCGGGGGTCCACTGTATATATATGTATATATATATATATATATATATATATATATATATATATATATATATATATATATATATATATATATATATATATATATATATATATATATATATATATATATATATATATATATATATATATATATATATATATATATATATATATAGTAATGCTGGTGCAGTAATAAGGATGAATGGAAGGGTGTTGGCACCTGGAGAAGAAGTTGATATCCTTGGGGTGAAATTTGACTCCAAACTAACCATGAAGAACCATGTTGTAAATCTTGCAAACAAGGCAGCCAGGAAGCTTACAGAACTTTGTCGTATCTCGCATCTACTTGACAGTAGGGGTTGCAAGATTCTGTACGAGGCACAAGTACGCTCGCACCTCGAGTATGCTCCACTTTCTTGGTTTGCCTGCCCCCCCTCTCATCTGCGATTGTTTGACAGAGTAGAGAACAGAGCAAGATGTCTCATCTCTCGCCTAGACCCATCCTAGATAGATCTGTCATTTCAGCAGATTCTTCAACATAGGAGGGATGTGGGTGGCCTTACTGTTATGTACAAGGCCAATATTGTCAAAGTACCACACTTGGATCCACTTTGAGGACAGCGTGAAACAAGCTTTTATGCCACAAGATGGGCAGAAAGCAGCAACTTCACTCTGGCTGTACCCTTCTCCAGAACATCACTCCATCTGAGATCATATATACCCAGGATGACTCGAGTATGGAACACATTCGTACAGCATAATGATGTCAACGAGATAAAGTCAGTTGATCAAATGAAAATGCTGGCCCACAGATGGCTCCAACTTCATCCTGTTCCCTACTTGTATGTCTCATAACAATAAAAATGCTTTCAAATGAGCTGATGTAGGTAACAGCTCTTAGCTTGCCAATAAAGCTAGGGATCCTTAACCTGTAAATAGCTTGTCAATAAAGCTAGGGATCCTTAACCCCTTTCAGGGTCCCCAGGCCCCCTCCCAGACTTGTTCTCAGGGTCGCCAAATTTAAAAAAAAAAAAAAAAAATGAAAAGATAGAGAATCTTTTCCCGATCATAATGACACCAAAAGTACGAAATTTGATGGAAAACTCACGGAATTATGCTCTCGTGAAATTAGCGGTCTCGATGATGTTTACGCATCGGCGATTTTGCCCACTTTGAGCCCTATTTTCGGCTAATTCTAGTGTACTAGTCGACAAAAATCATAACTATTTCGCTAGAACTCCCTTTTTGCTATCGAATGAGTACAAGAAACCACCCATTGACCGATTTCAACTATCCATTAAAGTAGTCAGAATTTAACAATTTTACCAATTTCACACAAATCTCAAAAGACGCCTATTTCCGAATAGGGTCCAGAATAAACAAGAAAGACATTCCTGGCACTAAAATAACATTTCCTCTGTTAGTCACATCCCCAAGCCCCTCTTATATTTCTTTGGCTTTCCACTTTGAATTTTTATTCTTGCAAAAAAAAAAAAATAGAAAATTTACTGTTATGCTGACTACTGCATTAGTATAGAAATGGTATAAATAATATCAGCGCACTTGTGAAAGAATATTAGACTCGCCAGTTGACGTGTATTGGATGCTTGGCATGATTTGTTTACTTTTGAACTTTGGTAAAAATCGAACATTTCTGCTACTTTGAGCTCAATTTCAAGGTACTTTACATTGTAAAACCAATCAAAATCATCTCAATTTCTGTAACATGTCTTCCATTCTATAAAATGAGACCAGGAAAACTAGAATACAACAATACCATACATAAATACTGTGCAAAGTCGCTGTTTTAATTCAAAAACATGGTCAAAGGTTTTTTTCCTCATTACGCACTGCGCGTTACAGGATTTTTTTTTATACTGCGCACACTGACCACATACCCATTCTGTCATATGTAGGCCTACCAGCTTTCTCTCGCTAGATTTGAGGGTGCTAGAATTTAGGCGTACCAGTATGTCAAAAACCCTGGTGTTTAAGCCATACTAGTACAGCTGAAACCCTGAAAGGGTTAACCTAACCTTGTCAAGCCCTCTGTAAAAAAAAAAAAATAAAGAGAAAGAGAGAGAAAGAGAGAGAAAGAGAAAGAGAGAGAAAGAGAAAGAGAGAAAGAAAGAGAGAGAGAGAGAGAGAGAGAGAGAGAGAGAGAGAGAGAGAGAGAGAGAGAGAGAGAGAGAGAGAGAGAGAGAAAGAGAGAGAGAGAGAGAGAGAGAGAGAGAGAGAGAGAGAGAAAGAGAGAGAGAGAGAGAGAGAGAGAAAGAGAGAGAGAGAGAGAGAGAGAGAGAGAGAGAGAGAGAGAGAGAGAGAGAGAGAGAGAAAGAGAGAGAGAGAGAGAGAGAGAGAGAGAGAGAGAGAAGAGAGAGAGACAGAGAGAGAGAGAGAGAGAGAGAGAGAGACAGAGAGAGAGAGAGAGAGAGAGAGAGAGAGAGAGAGAGAGATATATATATGCAGATATATATATATATATATATATGCAGATATATATATATATATATATATATATATATATATATATATATATATATATATATATATATATATATATATATATATATATATATATATATATATATTATATATATATATACAGTGGACCCCCGCATAGCGACCTTAATCCGTGCAAGAGGGCTGGTTGTTATGCGAAATGTTTCGGTATGCGAATGAATTTTCCCCATAAGAAATAAATGGAAATAAAATTAATCCGTGCAAGACACCCAAAAGTATGAAAAAAAAAAAATTTTTACCACATGAAATGTTAATTTTAGTACACACAAACTGAAAAAGGAATGCACAATTACATGACACTTACTTTTATTGAAGATCTGGTGATGATTGATGGGATGGGAGGAGGGGAGAGAGAGTGTTAGTGTTTAGAAGGGGAATCCCCTTCCATTAAGACTTGAGGTGGCAAGTCCTTTTCTGGGGTTACTTCCCTTCTTCTTTTAATGCCACTAGGACCAGCTTCAGAGTCACTGGACTTCTTTCGCACAACATATCTGTCCATAGTGGCCTGTACCTCTCGTTCCTTTATGATTTGTCTAAAGTGGTTCACAACATTGTCATTGTAACAGTCACCAGCACGGCTTGCAATAGCTGTGTGAGGGTGATTTTCATCAAAAAAGGTTTGCACTTCAAGCCATTTTGCACACATTTCCTTAATCTTTGAAGTAGGCAATTCCTTCAATTTCTCTCTCCCCTCCTTTGAACCAGTTTCCCCAG
Organism: Cherax quadricarinatus; assembly: GCF_038502225.1. Taxonomy (NCBI): domain Eukaryota; kingdom Metazoa; phylum Arthropoda; class Malacostraca; order Decapoda; family Parastacidae; genus Cherax; species Cherax quadricarinatus. The sequence continues at coordinate 16,118,641 of NC_091318.1, forward strand.
GTCTGGCCTCTTGCTCTTGAAGTTGATCTATCAGCTCATCAGTGGTTAGTTCTTCATTGTCCTCCTCCACCAACTCTTCCACATCATCCCCACTAACCTCCAACCCCAAGGACTTCCCCAATGCCACAATTGATTCCTCAACTGGTATACTCCTCTCAGGGTTAGCCTCAAACCCTTCAAAATCCCTTTTGTCTACACATTCTGGCCACAGTTTCTTCCAAGCAGAGTTCAAGGTTCTCTTAGTCACTCCCTCCCAAGCCTTACCTATAAGGTTTACACAATTGAGGATATTAAAGTGATCCTTCCAAAACTCTTTTAGAGTCAATCGAGTGTCTGTGGTCACTTCAAAGCACTTTTGAAACATAGCTTTTGTGTACAGTTTCTTGAAGTTGGAAATGACCTGCTGGTCCATGGGCTGCAGGAGAGGAGTGGTATTAGGAGGCAAAAACTTCACCTTAATGAAGCTCATGTCCCCATAAAGTCGCTCTGCCACGTCTGTAGGATGACCAGGGGCATTGTCTAACACCAGGAGGCACTTAAGTTCTAATTTCTTTTCAGTTAGGTAATCTTTGACATTGGGGGCAAATGCATGGTGTAACCAGTTATAGAAAAAGTCCCTAGTGACCCATGCCTTACTGTTTGATCTCCACAGCACACACAAATTATCCTTGAGGACATTCTTTTGCCTGAATGCTCTGGGAGTTTCAGAGTGATACACTAATAAAGGCTTAACTTTGCAATCACCAGTAGCATTGGCACACATCAACAAAGTAAGCCTGTCTTTCATAGGCTTATGTCCTGGGAGTGCCTTTTCCTCCTGAGTAATGTAGGTCCTGCTTGGCATTTTCTTCCAGCACAGGCCTGTTTCATCACAATTAAACACTTGTTCAGGTTTCAGTCCTTCAGTTTCTATGTACTCCTTGAATTCCTGCACATATTTTTCAGCCGCTTTGTGGTCCGAACTGGCAGCCTCACCATGCCGTATCACACTATGTATGCCACTACGCTTCTTAAATCTCTCAAACCAACCTTTGCTGGCCTTAAATTCACTCACATCATCACTAGTTGCAGGCCTTTTTTTAATTAAATCCTCATGCAACTTCCTAGCCTTTTCACATATGATCGCTTGAGAGACGCTATCTCCTGCTAGCTGTTTTTCATTTATCCACACCAATAAGAGTCTCTCAACATCTTCCATCACTTGCGATCTTTGTTTCGAAAACACAGTTAAACCTTTGGCAAGAACAGCTTCCTTGATTGCCTTTCTGTTGCCCACAATAGTAGAGATGGTTGATTTGGGTTTCTTGTACAACCTGACCAGGTCGGTGATACGCACTCCACTTTCATACTTATCAATGATCTCTTTCTTCATTTCTATAGGAATTCTAACCCTTATTGCTGTAGGGTTGGAACTAGAAGCTTTCTTGGGGCCCATGGTCACTTATTTTCCAGAAACAGCACCGAAAACACTGTAATAATAAGAAATATTCCGATTGTATGCTTGAATGTTACCGTGGAGGCTGGCTGGTAAACAATGCCACCGGCGGAACATATGAGGCTGGCTCAGGCCGCACATTGAACGCGTCTCGGACGAAGGGCGCTGAGCGGGTTTTTGGGCGGTATGCGGGGCAAAATTTTAGCGATCAAAGCGTCCGGTATGCGGATTGTCCGTTATGCAAGGCGTCCGTTATGCGGGGGGTCCACTGTATTTCTGTACCATATTATGTAATAAAATATTCCTATTAGTAAAAATATATATATATATATATATATATATATATATATATATATATATATATATATATATATATATATATATATATATATATATATATATATATCACCTCCCAATGCGACCAATTATGTAAGTGTATTTATGTAAGTGCGTTTGTACGTGTATGTTTGGGGGACTGAAATGGACTAATCTACTTCACGATATTCCTTATGGGAACAAATTCGGTCAATACTGGCACCTGAACATACTTCTGGAATGAAAAAATATCGTTAACCGGGGGTCCACTGTATTTCTTTGGGTTAACTACCCTCTACATTAGTCACCCTGTTCTTGTAGGAAATGAGTAATGCACTAGAAAAAACATGGAAAGGAATCTGACACATTATATATTACTGCAAGTATTACTATTATAACTACAACTACTACCACCACAAAACTAGACTTACGGTGTGGACCAGTCGCATGAGCTGTGCCCGTGCTCCATGCTGCTTCTCTCCATGACGCTTCACCTATATTGAATATGCCTTTGTTATCTGTCTTCCCCTCTTCCACGCCCCATAATTTTTTCGCAGGTGCAATCTGAAATAAAGTAAATCAATGAAAATGCAGCACTGTGCATTAATTTAATGAATTAAAGAAACAGCATTCTACATTGCAGTATTAAACCAGGAAGAGAATGCACTGACTTCACAAAATAATAATATAATAGACGATTAGTGGACAGAAGCAGCTTCCACAGCTGCTTGTGATTATGACCAACACAGGTTTAACTCTTTGTATTAAAATAAATAGCTTGTGGTAAGCAGAAAGTTTGGCTAGTCAGGTCTTGATCAAGTGGGAGGTCCAGTCTGGGACTGGGTCATGGGAGCATTGACCCCCATAAGCAATCTTCAGGAAGCCTGGTCTCTGAACTGGCTTCCTGATGTGCTAGGTCAGTCAGGCTATTGGTACTAGCAGTACCAACAGAGGGACACTGCTGCAGGCCTACCAGCCCATGCTATGCAGGCCCTACTCTCACTCAATTTCTCTTGTATCTGACCACTATGTTTTATAGCTACTCAGGAAACTCGTGGAAACAGAATAAAAAGTCAATGCCACAACTGGAATCATTAACAAATAAGCTGCACTTGAAACAGGAGCCTTATTACGACATTTCAGCCCACCATACCCTTGTCAAATCCCAATTATGACAATTTTCCAGAATAGATCAAAATGCTGTAATAAAGTTCCTCTCTTAACCCTTTCAGGGTCCGTCCCGTAGATCTACGGCTTTACGTTCAGGGTCCAAACCGTAGATCTACGCCATGAGCTCAGCTCACTCTGATAAACTGTGAGTGGTACATTTGGCCCTAGATATGAGAGAATACATCTATGTGGTATGTGTGCACCACATAAAACAGATCCTGCAGCACACTGTGCATAATGAGAGAAAAAAAATGAAATCATGATTTTTCGATTAAAACAGCAACTTTGCAGTGTTTTTTCGTATGTTTTTTATAGTTGTATTTGCGATTTCTTGGTCTCATTTGATAGAATGGAAGACATATTACAGAAATAGAGATGATTTTGATTGGTTTTAGCATTGGAAATGGCTTGAAACTGAGCTCAAAGTAGCGGAAATGTTAAATTTTTGCCGATATTCAAGAGTAAACAAACAACCTCACACATCTAATACACATCAGCTGGTGGGTCTAATATACATTCACAAATATGGTGATGATATTTATACAATTATTACAGTATTGCATAACAGTAAATCTTCTATTTTTTGGTGTGAATAAAAATTCATTATGTGAATAAAAAATCAAAATGGAATTTATTTGTAAAGCCTCAAAACATAACTAATGAACAGAGGAAATGTTAGTTTAGTGCCAGGAATGCCTACATTGTTCATTCTGGACCCTATTTTGAAATTGGAATATTTTGAACTTTGTGTTAAATTGGCCAAATTAACAATTTCCGATCACTTTATTTTGTAGTTGAACCAGTTGACTTGGCGATTTCTTGTGCTCAATCGATAGAATAGAAGTAATACTAGTGAAATAGCTAAGAATTTGGTTGATTGGAATAATGTAATTGGCCTAAAGTGGGAGTCAAAGTCGGCAAAATCGCCGATTCGTAAATATCGCTGACACATCAAAATTCGCGAGAGCATAATTTCGTCAATTTTCCACCAATTTTCGTACTTTTTGTTTTATTACCTTCACAAAAAGATTCTCTACGATTTCATAAGAAAAAATAACAAATTTTTTTTTTGAAATATCTTGGACACTGGTGCGTGACTCCAGATTTGGGCCTTGGACCCTGAAAGGGTTAAGTGTGAATTGTGTGTGGATCATTAGAACATAAGACTTGAGAAGCACTGCAAATCTACTGGTCTATGACAGACAGGTTTTTCTCAAATTTAACCCTTCTCACTCACATACCTGCCTGCCTTGCAGGAATATGGTAGGCTGAACATAGCTAAGTAATATACATGTACGTATATGGGAAAAACGAAAGGAATAAAAAAAAAAACTGAAAAAATGGGTACACGGACCTTCAAATTTCAAATTAAAAGAACAGAAAGAGCAACTCAGAAGCTCTGTACCTCAGTGCACTAACTCGAAAGATCAGTGGCCTGTTTCCAGTGCAGATCTGAATGTTAACATCCTTGATACATGGTGCTTTCTGCAACCAGTCCAACCTAAGGCCAAAATTTAAGTTGATCAAGAACTTGCTTCAGGAACTTTTTGGTGCCTCTTCAAAACAGTTAGGGATTTACTGATAATTTCAATTACACTGAAAGGACACTGAGCAATCTTGGACCTCTTATGCTCATCCAAATACAGTATATATTAGCACAATGTGCCTCTGCTTTACACAGAGAATAATTTGAAAGCTACCATCCTTCCAGCTCTCCTAGGAAGTACAGTATATAAAGAATTCAGTGCTTAGATTTGGAGCCACTCTCCAGCATCCTGCTCTTATAAACTGTGCTAAGAGCTTTTAGCCTACACTCCACAAATTCCAATTTGAGACATTTTTGACTTTCCCAGTAATTCAGCTTTCTTTCACTGAACTTGTGCAAGCAGTAAAATTTCTCTGTAAATTTTATGTAGCTGTCAATGGACAACAGTGTTCCAGTCTGGAGAGCACAAGTGTGTTAAAGAATATACAGTAGGGCCCCCACTTTACGGCATTTCGCTTTACAGTGTTCCGCTAATACGGACATTTCAAATTACAGTGATCGCTCGCATATGGTCGGATGACTTGCTAATCGTCGTCCACCCTGAACGTGTACTCACGGCTCTGAGCTTCCTTGGCGTCCCTTCCCAGCCAGTGTGCCATTGTTTACCAGTGAGCGACGGTCCCCTCACTTGTTCATACAAAATATTTCATAATATTCCATTCATTTTAGTGCTTGCAAGTGCTAAATAAGCTACCATGGCTCCAAAGAAAGCTCCTAGTGCCAAGCCTTTGGTAAACAAGGTGAGAAATACGATTGAATTTAACCCTTTCAGGGTTTCTGACATACTAGTATGGCTTACGCACCAGGGTTTTTGATGTACTAGTTCACCTAAATTTTAGCGCCCTCAAATCTAGTGAGAGAAAGCTGGTAGGCCTACATATGAAAGAATGTGTATGTGGTTAGTGTGCGCAGTATAAAAAAATCCTGCAGCACACAGTGCGTAATGAGAAAAAAAAACTGACAGTGTTTCTGGTTTAAAACAGTGACTTTACACTGTATTTTCGTATGGTATTTATGATGGTATTCTAGTTTTCCTGGTCTCATTTTATAGAATGGAAGACATATTACAGAAATTGAGATGATTTTGATTGGTTTTACAATGAAAAGTGCCTTGAAATTGAGCTCAAAGTAGCAGAAATCTTCGATTTTTGCAGAAGTTCAAAAGTAAACAAATCATGTTACACGTCCAAAACACGTCAACTGGCGAGTCTAATATTCTTTCACAAGTGCGCTGATATTATTTATACCATTTCTACACTAATGCAGTAGTCTGCATAACAGTAAATCTTCTATTTTTTGTGAGAATAAAAATTCAAAGTGGAAAGCAAAAGAATGTAAGAGGGGCATGACTAATGAACAGAGGAAATGTTATTTTAGTGCCAGGTATGTCTGTCTTGTTTATTCTGGACCATATTTGGAAATTGGCATCTTTTGAAATTTGTGTGAAATTGCTAAATTCTGACCACTTTATTGGATAGTTGAAATCGGTAAATGGGTGTTTTCTTGTACTCGTTCGATAGAAAAAATGGAGTTCTAGCGAAATAGTTATGATTTTTGTCGACTAGTACACTAGAATTGGCTGAAAATAGGGCTCAAAGTGGGCAAAATCGCCGATGCGTAAACATCGTCGAGACCACTAACTTCGGGAGAGCATAATTCCGTAAGTTTTCCATCAAATTTCATACTTTTGGTGTCATTATGATCGGGAAAAGATTCTCTATCTTTTCATAAGAAAAAAATTTTTTTTTTTTGAAAATATGTCGACCCTGAAAGGGTTAAGAAAAACATCATTGAACAATATGAAAGTGGCGTACATGTGGCCAAACTGGCCAGGATGTATAACAAACCCCATACAACCATATCTTCTATCGTGGCAAAGAAAAAGGAAATCAAGGAAGCTGTTGTTGCTTGGAGAAAATTGTGGCCAGACTGTGTCCACAAGAGTGATTTTGAAGGGTTTCTGGCTGACTGATGAGCATATGTCAATTTTGAAATCTATTGTGGCATTGGGAAGTTCCATTGGGTTGGATGTGAGTTTGGAGGATGTGGAAGAGTTGGAGGAGGACCACAGCGAAGAGCTAACCACTGAGGAGCTGCAAGAGCTTCAGCAGGAACAGCAACAGATCACAGCCCAGAATCTTGCTGCAGAGGAGGAAGAGAGATGGAAGAAGGTGCCTTCTTCAGAAATTAAGGAGATTTTTGAAATGTGGGGTAGGATGGAAAGATTTATGGAGAAACTTCACCCTGAGAAGGATGTTGCAAGCCATATCGGCAACTTGTACAGTGACAGAGTCTTGGCCCATTTTAGGGAAGTTTTCATAAGACACCAGAAACAGAGCTCTCTGGGCACTTTTTTTGCGAGACAGGACTCCAGTGACTCTCGAGCTGGTCCCAGTGGCATTAATAAACAGAGAAGAGAAGTATGTAACCCCAGAAAAGGACTTGGTACCTGAGGTGTTGATGGAAGGGGATTCCCCTTCCAAACAGTAACTAATCTAGTCTCTCTCCTCCTCCAGTCTTCCATACCCTAAGAAGAATCACCAATAAAGGTAAGTGTTATGCTGTTAATGTTTCATTCATCATGTCCCATTGTACTGTTTATGTACTACATCTATATTTCATGTAAAAAAAAGTTGTTTTTTAATACTTCTGGGTGTCAGGAATGGATTAATTGTATTTACATTATTTCTTATGGGAAAATTGATTAAAAAATCGTCTATTTCGATAATCGTCGCACTTCCAGGAACGGATTAACGACGATAAACGAGGGACCACTGTATGACCAAAACTAGCTATACGGCTTCCCCCACCTGACTTTCTAATACAGTGGACCCCCGCATAACGATGGCATCGCATAGCGATTTTTCCGCATAACGATTACTTTTATCGCAAAATTTTTGCCCCGCATACCGATTAAAAACCCGCATACCGATTTTCGTCCGAGACGCGTCCAATGTGCCCTCACATGTGCCGGCCGTCCCATTGTTTACCAGCCAGCCTCCGCGGTAACATCCAAGCATACACTCGGAATATTTCGTATTATTACAGTGTTTTCGGTGGTGTTTCTGGAAAATAAGTGACCATGGGCCCCAAGAAAGCTTCTAGTGCCAACCCTGTGGTAAAAAGGGTGAGAATTAGTATGGAAATTAAGAAAGATTTTGAAGGGTTTGGGGCTAACCCTGAGAAGCCTATGCCAGTTGTGGAATCCATTGTGCCTACTTCAAAGATTAAGGAAATGTGTGCAGAGTGGTTTGAACTGCAAACCTTTATAGATGAAAATCACCCTGACACAGCTGTTGCAAGCCGTGCTTGTGACTATTTCAATGACAATGTTATGGCCCATTTTAGGAAAGTCTTGAAGAAACGGGAGGTACAGAGCTCTATGGACAGATTTGTTGTGCGACAGAGGTCCAGTGACTCTGAAGCTGGTCCTAGTGGCATTAAAAGAAGAAGGGAAGTAACCCCAGAAAAGGACTTGCTACCTCAAGTCCTAATGGAAGGGGATTCCCCTTCTAAACAGTAAGAAGATAATGCTCTCCCCTCCTCCCATCCCATCAATCATCACCAGATCTTCAATAAAAGTAAGTGTCATGTAATTGTGCATGCCTTTTTCAGTTTGTGTGTATTAAAATTAACATTTCATGTGGTAAAAAAAATTTTTTTTCATACTTTTGGGCGTCTTGCACGGATTAATTTTATTTCCATTATTTCTTATGGGGAAAATTAATTCGCATAACGATTATTTCGCATAACGATGAGCCCTCTTGCACGGATTAAAATCGTTAACCGGGGGTCCACTGTATAGTCACTGCGCCCCACCCGGTTTGTTTACATTCTCTATGAGCTCCGTAAGCACCACGTCTCTCCATTATGTCTGGAAACTGCAAAATATCAAGTGTTCTCAAAAGTTATTTCATATTTTATATGTACTCTGATAATTATACTTATGTATACCTGTACGTAAATAAACTTACACACTGTACTGGCATGCAGGTACACATTACAATCAGTAAGAGTGTCTTGTGTCTCGAGATGCCGTATTAGTAATAATAATAATAATAATAATACTAATAATAATAATGTCATTAAATGTCATATATTACATTAATAAACACATTTTCATTAATCCATCTACGATATTTTTTTTTCAAAATTATATAATAAACACAATAGTATGTAACATATAAACATAAATACACCCCATAGTAGAATGAATTAACAAATATGAGATGTGGTAGTCAGACGACTTGTATGAGTGATGGCAAGAATAACGTTTTCTCTAGTCCAACACCAGAGAAAGTGTGTTACTGGGGGAAACTTTAGAAAAATATTCATTTCGTATGCCTTCATACAGAGCATCATTTCTTGTAAAAATGGTGTTACATGAGAATGGGAGTGTTCCTCTTTATTTATTCTAATGTATCAATGTAGAGACAACTTGTACACAATGTAACTTGTACGCAAACCAGATGTATTCGCCTGGTTTGTTTACAAAACTCACATACGCCCAGTTTGTTTACACAACTCATTCATTCTCTCTCTCTCTCTCTCATTTATTTGTTTTATCTCCTTTACTCACCTCTGACCCTACATTAAGATTACAAATATTTTAAGGTATGTAATGTGTGAACTGTATATGCATTTTATTGCTCTGGGATACTTAAATGTCATAGAATATTATGTGTGGATGGGGTGGCCTGGTATGGTAACCTGGGTGGCTACCATACATACCACACTTGATTTCTTACAATACATACTGCTCATTCTACCCTAGATTAATACTACAAATATTTTAAGGTAAGTAATGAGTGTACTATATGTGTATTTTACTTTTTTGTTTCTAATACCTAATTCTGCTAACTTAATACAGTCGACTCTCATTTTTCGTAAGGCTCGAAAGTCGTAATTTTCGGAAATCTTAACTTTTATCATCAAAACAATGACTTGCAAATAGTCGTTTTTCTGGGACGTGTACACATAGCCCCGAGCCGCCTCACACTCCATTCCCAGCCAGTGTGCCATTGTTTATCAGTGAGTGAGGATGGTCCCACAAGTTCATACGATACATTTCGTAATATATTCCATTCGTTTTAGTGCTTGCAAACGCTAAATAAGTCACCATGGCTCCAAAGAAAGCTTCTAGTGCCAGCCCTTTGGTAAAGAATGCGAGAAACAGGCGTGGATATAAGGGGAGGGCCCAGGGGGCCCGGGCCCCCCCCCCTTTGGCCCTCTTTGGGCTTTGGCCCAGTGTCGTAGCTGGGTTTTCATTTTGGGGCGAGGGGAAGGAGGGGCCAATCCTTTACATGGCGGGGGCATGCCCTCCCGAATTATTTGAGATTTTAAAGCCGATATATATATATATATATATATATATATATATATATATATATATATATATATATATATATATATATATATATATATATATATATATTTTTACTTTTCTAGACACAAAACTATGCAGATACTCCTTTTCAAGTGGGGGGAGGGCCCACAGCTCTAGTGAGGGAGAGGGGGCGGACCCCCCAGGCTCCCCGTAGTTACGCCACTGCTTTGGGATGCATTTAACCCTTTCAGGGTCCAAGGCCCAAATCTGGAGTCACGCACCAGTGTCCAAGATATTTCAAAAAAAAAATTTGTTATTTTTTCTTATGAAATCGTAGAGAATCTTTTTGTGAAGGTAATAAAACAAAAAGTACGAAAATTGGTGGAAAATTGACGAAATTATGCTCTCGCGAATTTTAATGTGTCAGCGATATTTACGAATCGGCGATTTTGCCGACTTTGACTCCCATTTTAGGCCAATTACATTATTCCAATCAACCAAATTCTTAGCTATTTCACTAGTATTACTTCTATTCTATCGATTGAGCACAAGAAATCGCCAAGTCAACTGTTACAACTACAAAATAAAGTGATCGGAAATTGTTAATTTGGCCAATTTAACACAAAGTTCAAAATATTCCAATTTCAAAATTGGGTCCAGAATGAACAATGTAGGCATTCCTGGCACTAAACTAACATTTCCTCTGTTCATTAGTTATGTTTTGAGGCTTTACAAATAAATTCCATTTTGATTTTTTATTCACATAATGAATTTTTATTCACACAAAAAAATAGAAGATTTACTGTTATGCAATACTGTAATAATTGTATAAATATCATCACCATATTTGTGAATGTATATTAGACCCACCAGCTGACGTGTATTAGACGTGTGAGGTCGTTTGTTTACTCTTGAATATCGGCAAAAATTTAACATTTCCGCTACTTTGAGCTCAGTTTCAAGCCATTTCCAATGCTAAAACCAATCAAAATCATCTCTATTTCTGTAATATGTCTTCCATTCTATCAAATGAGACCAAGAAATCGCAAATACAACTATAAAAAACATACGAAAAAACACTGCAAAGTTGCTGTTTTAATCGAAAAATCATGATTTCATTTTTTTTCTCTCATTATGCACAGTGTGCTGCAGGACCTGTTTTATGTGGTGCACACATACCACATAGATGTATTCTCTCATATCTTGGCCCAAATGTACCACTCACAGTTTATCAGAGTGAGCTGAGCTCATGGCGTAGATCTACGGTTTGGACCCTGAACGTAAAGCCGTAGATCTACGGGACGGACCCTGAAAGGGTTAAATTTGTTTTGCAACTTTGCAAGTTTACAGACCACTAATACCTCTAGCTCCATAACAATACAAAAATGCTTTTTAAGGTTGGATACTTATAATAAACATTTTGGAGCTGTATTGATGCTGAGAATAATGAGATGTGGCAAAAAAATCGTTGAAATGTCCTAACTTGAAAGAAATTTCGCATAACACCCAGAGAGGCAGGCAGGCTCTGAGAGAGCGAGGCTCAGCCTCAGCGAGCGTCAAGCAGTGTTGCATGTTGAGAGCACGTGGTAACATCAGACGGCTGATGCGGCGTGACCCCGTGACGGTGAGTCACCGTCCCCCAGTATTTCAAGGCTCCAACACACATACTGACTCACTGCGAGCCGGGCACAAACCAGGACGAGAGGGTAAGGGTTCATGAACCATTCAGTGACCTTACTGCACCAGGTAAAGGGGCCAGGGCAAGATTAATACATTAGGCTATTGTGTTTATGCCTGTTTTGGGGCCTTGTGGGACAGTGCCAGAGTGGAGTGGGTTGGAGCCTTAGAGCTATGCCTACGGTAGCCTACCATGAAAGAGTATAATAATAATAATAATAATAATAATAATAATAATAATAATAATAATAATAAATAATAATAATGTTATTTTTATTAGGCTAAGTTTCAACATATTTACCCATATCTCAGAGATATGGGTAAATATGTTGAAACTTAGCCTAATGATCGCTGAGTTGAAGAGCAGATTTGATGATGACACTGTGCCCGTTGCTCTCCGATTGAAGGAGCTGCTCAGGGGCTCAAAAGCAAACGTGGATGCTGTTCTTAAAGCCACTAAACTCTATGAAAGTGACGTTGAGTCACTTTTGCTCGTGCAGACGGAAACACAGCGGTGGACATGTTCCGCTCCGGCCTTCGAATCTGTCAAGAAAGCAAAGGAATACGCCGAGGCCCGTATGTTTCCCAACATCGCGAAGCTCCTTACCATCCTACTGACCCTGCCAGTCTCAAATGCAGAAGCCGAACGATCGTTCTCAGCCCTGAAACGCCTGAAGACATACTTGAGGAGCACCATAGGTCAGGATCGCCTCAACGGCCTCGCACTACTCGCCGTCCATAACGATGTACATGTTCCTGTTGATCGTGTGATCAACAAGTTTGCGGAAAGGAACCGCCGTTTTCTCTTTGCTTAGGCTGCAGTGTGATTAATCCTTTCAGTGTAATAACCTTTGCATGTTACTTTTAAGGCTACTATTATAGGTAATATTATAAAGTATAATGCTTACTGTCTTAAGCAGATATATATATATATATATATATATATATATATATATATATATATATATATATATATATATTATAGAGTGGACCCCCGCATAACGATTACCTCCGAATGTGACCAATTATGTAAGTGTATTTATGTAAGTGCGTTTGTACGTGTATGTTTGGGGGTCTGAAATGGACTAATCTACTTCACAATATTTCTTATGGGAACAAATTCGGTCAGTACTGGCACCTGAACATACTTCTGGAGTGAAAAAATATCGTTAACCGGGGGTCCACTGTATATATATATATTCTACATTTAAGTTAATGTCTAATGTAAAAGTCTCTAGCTATTAAATTCTTACTTTCAATAAAGTTTTAAGAAGATACAAAATTCCTCACATTGTAAGGTCAGTGTTTTTTTTTCCTCAGAAAAATCGGCCCTCTCATTTGGATCCGAAGAGAAACACTGGCACCTAGAGCAGATGGTTATGCCCATTCATTTAGGTCAGTCCGCCAGTAATTAACAAATAAGAATCCAGTTAGTGGAGAAACGGTAATGCTAATGCTCTTTAAACAACCGAAAATTCTGCCGTCGGGACCCCCCAAACTTTGTTCCTAGATCCGCGCCTGGTGAGAAACACACATAATTTAAGAAAAGGTTTGTAGAAAAATACTTAAGTGGTGGTGATAGAGTGGTAGCATTTGTGATGGTGGTAGAGAGTGCTAGTGATGGTGGTAGAGGGTGCTAGTGATGGTGGTAGAGGGTGCTAGTGATGGTGGTAGAGGGTGCTAGTGATGGTGGTAGAGGGTGCTAGCAGTTGTGATAGTGGTAGAGGGTGGTAGTGATGGTGGTAGAAGGTGGTAGTGATGGTGGTAGCAGTTGTGTTAGTGGCAGATGGTGCCTTCTTCAGTGATTCAGCAATTCTACTAACTCCTCCAATGTTGCTGGAGTTATATAGGGCTACAGAAAACACCGCCGCCTCAGCTGCAGCCTTCATCACCATTATGGATGGCTTATGATCACAGTGGCCCTTATACACCCAACAACAACACAACACCTCTTGTGACATCATAATGACTTATTTTATTCATTCTAGAGTATATTCCATGTTTATATATTAATATTGTTTACGTCATATTAGTTGAATTGTGATAGATAAATAAGCCGTCGAGTTGATATTAACGTCATATTCTCCAACAATAAACTCGCCTCCCCTCCCTCTGCCCCGTCTGCCATACACCAACACGAGTCTTCAATAAAGGTAAGTGTGATGTTAAATGTTAATTTATACATTTTTTTAGTGCTTCACATTTATTTGGCATTCTTTTCTGCATGTAAATCTATATTTAAGCTAGGGAAGTGACCCCTGAAGTGACCTAGAGTCCTTATGGAGGGGGATTTCCCTTCCAAACAACCTCTCTTCCCTCTCTCCTCCCTGTTGTCCATTCATCATCAACAGCCTTCAATAAAGGTAACTGTCATGTTGAATGTTCATTCTTTTGTGCATGTAAATCTATCTTTAAGGTAAAAAAAAAAAATTGTGTCGATACTTCTGGGTGTCTGGAACGAATTAACTGGATTTACATTATTTCTTATGGGGAAAATGGATTCGCAAATCGTCAATTTCGATAGTAGTCACACTCTCTGGAATGGATTAATTACGAAAAATGAGGGTCCATTGTATATGTTAGTGTAAACTTGTTATAAATGCATATAAATACTAGATAAGTGAGAGAAAAAAGGGTGTTCCACTGGAACCTAACCTGCTGTATAAGTGGGGCCCTACTGTAACTAGCCTTGCATCTCTTGTTTTGAACACTTTTGCTCTTTTCCTCATGGCTGATATTAAAACTTGTTTTCCAGGACATAAGATATAATTATTAAGTGATTCAAGTTTGTACTTTATGCTTTCTATTTTACCGAGTTCAAGAAACTGCCCATTTATCTTTCAGAACCTTATCAAGTGTCCCTGCATAACCAGGGACCTTCTATAAAGTATGCCAATAATAACACGCTTTCCGTGCCAATCGAAAACCATTCATTAATTATAGAACTGAAGCTCATCATTTATCAAAACTTAACAAATTTCAATTTATAAAATTAGTCCATTATTTGTTAATGATGTTCCCAGGTCTCTCTTAAATAATACTTGTCCACCATTTTGAATCCATCATCATCACAAAAAATTTAAGTTTAATCATATTTCTCAGATAATAAAATAACCAAAGATAATTGGTCATGGTTTGGGCCAACCCAATAATTGAAGCAAACCTATTAAAACCCATACAATACACTGGAAGAGTTGAGGGAAGACCTACCCTTCCTCAGAGAAACTGTCAAAAATGTAACATTTCTGCTATTTTCAGCACTATTTCAAGATACTTCCAGTCCTGAAATCAACGATCATCTTTAGCATGTCTTCCATGCTATTAACCTTAACCCTTTGACTGTTTCAGGCCCCTCTCTGAAACTGTCATTCTATGTCGCTCAATTTTTGAAAAAAAAAAAATTATTTTTTCTTATGAAATGATAGAGAATCTTTTCCCGATGGTAATGACACCAAAAGTTCGAAATTTGGTCGAAAACTCGTGGAATTATGCTCCCGCGAAGTTAGCGGTCTCGGCGACATATGTGCATCGGCGATTTCGCCGACTTTGAGCCCAATTTTCAGCCAATTCCATTGTTCCAGTTGACCAAACTCATAGCTATTTCTTTAGAACTCCATTTTATCTATCAGCTGAGTACAAGAAACCTCCCATTTACTAATTTGGACTACCCAATATGGTGGTCAGAAATTGGCAATTTGGCCAATTTCACGCAAAATAAAAAAGATGCCAATTTCAAAATAGGGTCCAGAATAAACAAGGTAGACATTCGTGGCACTAAAATAACATATGCTCTGTTCATTAGTCACATCTCTAGGCCCCTCTTATATTATTATTGCTTTCTATTTTGATTTTTTATTCATACAAAAAAATACAAAATTTACTATTATGCAGACGACTGCATTATTGTAAAAATGGTATAAATAATATCAGTGCACTAGTGAAAGAATATTAGACTCCCTAGTTGACGTGTATTGGACGTGTGGTGTGATTTATTTACTCTTGAACATTGGTAAAAATCGAACATTTCCGCTACTTTGAGCTCAGTTTCAAGGTCGTTTTCATCGTAAAAGTAATGAAAATCATCTCTATTTCTGTAATATGTTTTCCATTTTATCACCTAAGACCATGAAAACGCGAATACAACGATAAATACTATACGAAAATACACCTCAAAGTCGGCGTTTTATTCCAAAAAAACGATCAGAGTTTTTTTTTCTCATTACGCAATGTGTGCTGCAGGATTTTTTTTATGTGGTGCACACTGACCACACAGACCCATTCTCTCACATGTGGGCCTACCAGCTTTCTCCCACTTGATTTGAAGCCGCTAGAATTATTGAGTATATATACGTCAGAAACATTGGCTCGTAAGACGTATTTATACGTCGAAAACAGTCAAAGGGTTAAACTATGCCTAATGTACCAGTACACAAATGCTGTGTCTGATGTACTAGTATGCAAAATCTTTTGAGCCCACAAATCTGCCACCTACCAATATTTTTGACCTCAGCACAACTGAATCTTCTTTCATATAGAGTGGACCCTCAGATATCGGTCATTCTGATTATCAGCCAACTCGGTTATTGGCCAGTTTTTCGGCTAACAGCTGTTATTTCACTTACTGGCCATATGGGATGCATCAACCCGCTGCCACCAGCAGCTAGCACATCAGTCTGGCTGTGTCTCTGGGCGAGTGAGGAAGCTTCTGCTCATTCATCCAAACGTTTTGCTATAATCCACTGTTTTTCATGGATAATGATTAAGTGCAACTGCGAAATAAGTAACCATGGCCCCAAAGAAAGCTCTAGTAAAGTTCCGTTGGTAAAGAAAGTAAGAAACACGATAGAATTTAAGAAAGAAGTTATTAAAAAATATGAGTGGTGTGCAGGTGCTGGAACTTGCCAGGATGTATGGGAAAACAAATCAACAATCTCTTCCATCATGGCAAAAAAAGTAGAAATCAAGGAAGCTAAAGTTGCGAAAGGAGTAAACATGCTAACGAAACAAAAGTCACCAATAATGGAAGATGTGGAGAAATTATTGTTGTTGTTGTGGATCACTGAAAAAAATTAGCGGGAGATAGTGTTGTGGAGTCGATTATTTGTAAGAAGGCAAGGCAGTTGCATGCAAATCTTGTAAAGAAATTGCCTGGAACAAGTGCTGCAGTTAGTGACTTTAGGGCCAGCAAAGGCTGGTTTGAGAGATTTAAGAAGCGTAGTGGCATACATGTGTGGTAAGGCATGGCGAGGCTACAAGTTCTGACAAATGTGTGGCTGAAAAATTTGTGCAGGAATTCAAGGAGTATGTAGAGGCTCAAGGATTCCTCCCCTACAAGTGTTCAACTGTTACAAAACAGGCCTCTTTTGGAAGAAAATGCCAAAGAGGACCTACATTATGGAGGAGGAAAAGGCACTGCCAGGACACAAACCTATGAAAGACAGGCTTACTCTTTTGTTCTGTGCTAATGCTAGTGGGGATTTCAAAGTGAAGCCTTGACTGGTGTATCACTCTGAAAATCCAGTGTGTTCAAGAAAAACAATGTTGTCAAGAATAGATTGTGTGTGATGTGGAAAGCTAATAATAAGGCATGGATCACAAGGAACATTTTCAAAGAATGGGTCAATGATGTGTTTGGCCCCAGTGTGAAAAAATACCTCCTGGAATGTAAATTGCCACTCAAGTGCCTCCTGGTACTGGACAGTGCTCCTGCTCATCCTCCAGATTTGGAATACCAATTGTTTACCTGGAGTTTACCTGGAGAGAGTTCCGGGGGTCAACGCCCCCGTGGCCCGGTCTGAGACCAGGCCTCCTGGACTTCCATTTTATAAGTGAAGTTCTTTCCTCCTAACACCACTTCTCTCATCCAGCCCATGGACCAGCAGGTTTCTTATTTCAAAAAACTACATCAAAGCAGCATTTCAAAGGTGCTTTAGAGTGATCTCTGACACTCATTTGACCCAGAGAGTTCTGGAGGAATCACTTCAGTTTCCTCCACAGCATAAGCATTATAGGTAAGGCTTGGGAGGAAGTGACTTTCAGGACTTTGAACTTTGCTTGGAGAAAATTGTGGCTAGACTGTGTCCAAGAGAGATTTTGTAAGAAAAGAAAAAGAAAAAGAAAAAAAAAAAAGAAAAAAAAAATGAAGAATACTTATAATAGTATAATAACAAATAATAATAATAATAATAATAATAATAAATGTATAATAATGTACTATATAATACAGTGGACCCCCGCATAACGATCACCTCCGAATGTGACCAATTATGTAAGTGTATTTATGTAAGTGCGTTTGTACGTGTATGTTTGGGGGTCTGAAATGGACTAATCTACTTCACAATATTCCTTATGGGAACAAATTCGGTCTGTACTGGCACCTGAACATACTTCTGGAGTGAAAAAATATCGTTAACCGGGGGTCCACTGTAATTATAATAACAGACAGCTTCGAAAGCCTGTCACTAGATGGCAGTGTTTACCACAACAATGCTGGAGCGGTTATGGCCGCCTCCACTTGTCTCATGACATACTTTATTCATTCTAGAGTATATACCAGGTTTCTATGTTATTTATATTGTTTATTATGTCATTAAATTAATTGTGATAGATAAATAAGCCATAGAGTTGATATTAGGGAACTTATTGAAGTATTTTATGGTCCCTGGAATTCCACTGGAATGAGTTAATTCCATTTCAATTAATTTAAATGAGGAAAATTGACTCTGCAAATGAGCAAATTCAGATGCAAGCAAGGTCACGGAACGGATTAAACTCATTAGTGGAGGTTCCAATGTAATCGTATAAATAATGTCAACCCATTCGAGACTGCATATTAGTATGGCTAGTTGGACGCTGGCATCATTTGTTTACTCTTGAACATCGACAAAAATCGAACATTTCCACTACCTAGAACTTAATTTCAAGGTCCTTTTCTTCATGAAACCAATCAAAATCATCTCTATTTTTGTAATATGTCTTCTAGTCTATCAAATGAGACCAAGAAAACGAGAATATAGCCATAAATACTATACGAAAATACACCTCCAATTCGGCGTTTTAATCCAAAAACACAATCGGAGTTTTTTTTTCCCTCATTATGCACTGTGTGCTGCAGGATTTTTATTTTTATGCTGCACACACTGGCCACACAGACCCATTCTCTCACATGTGGCCCTATCAACTTTCTCCCGCTGGATTTGAAGCCGCTATAACTTTGGAGTATAAATGTCAAAAACACTGGCTCGCAAGACGTATATATACGCCAGAAACAGTCAAAAGGGTTAATGACCTTGATGGAGAAATTACAAGTGACATAAGCAAATTTGCTGATGATTCAAAAATAGGCCATATACAGTGTAATTCCTTCTGAGGAGGATACCAATGAACTCCAGGAGGATTTGGACAAATTAACCCTTTCAGGGTCCGTGCCGTAGATCTACAGCTTTACGTTGAAGGTCCAAACAGAAATAGATTTTGGTTGGTTTTAGTACTGAAAATGGCTTGAAATTGAGCTCAAGGTAGCGGAAATGTTAATTTTTTGCCGATGTTCAAGAGTAAACAAATGGCCTCACACATCTAATACACACCAGCTGGTGGGTCTAATATATGTTCACAAATGTGGTGATATTATTTATACAATTATTACAATACTGCATTACAGTAAATCTTCTATTTTTTGGTTTGAATAAAAATTCATTATGTGAATTAAAAATCAAAATGGAATACATTTGCAAAGCCTGAAAACATAACTAATGAACAGAGGAAATGTTAGTTTAGTGCCAGGAATGCCTGCATTGTTTATTCTGGACCCTATTTTGAAATTGGAATATTTTAAATTTTGCATTAAATTGGCCAAATTATCAATTTCCGATCACTTTAATTTGTAGTTGAAACAGTTGACCTGGCGATTTCTTGTGCTCAATCGATAGAATATAAGTAATACTAGTGAAATAGCTAAGAAGTTGGTCGACTGGAATAATGCAATTGGCCTAAAATGGGAGTCAAAGTCGGCAAAATCGCCGATGCATAAATATCACCGACACATTAATATTCGTCAGAGCATAATTTCATCAATTTTCCATCAAATTTCGTACTTTTTGTTTTATTACCTTCAGAAAAAGATTCTCTACCATTTCATAAGAAAAAAATAAAATTATTTTTTGAAAATTCTTGGACCCTGGTGCACACTTTGAAATTTGGCCTCTGGACCCTGAAAGGGTTAATGTCTTGGTCTAAAAAATGGCAGATGAAGTTCAATGTTGATAAGTGTAAGGTACTAGTCCTTGGTAATGAAAATAACCCTTGAAGCTATAAACTAGGTGAAGTAGAGCTTAATCATACAAAATGTGAAAAAGACTTGGGGGTCATGGTAAGCAGAAATCTAAAGCCAAGACAGCAATGCCTCTACTTCCACTGTTTGTCTATTTTTTTTTTTTTTTTTTTTTTTGTCAAATCCACTGATAGGTTTTACTGTACAACTATACAGACGGCAGAGATTTTTTACTTGTGCCACAAAGCAAAAAAGAATAGCAAGAAATGGTAAGAAAGTATCACCATCTCAGGGCCATGTTGGACTGGAAGAAAGTCAATACCTGTGAACAGGTATTGAGTATACCTGGTAAAGTGTATGGTAGAGTTATTATTGAAAGAATTAAAAGTAAGACTGAGAATAGGATAGCAGATGAACAAGGAGGCTTTAGGAAAGGTAGGGGGTGTGTGGACCAGGTGTTTACAGTGAAACATATAAGTGAACAGTATTTAGGTAAGGCTAAAGAGGTCTTTGTGGCATTTATGGATTATGGAAAAGGTGTATGACAGGGTGGATAGGGGGGCAATGTGGCAGATGTTGCAGGTGTATGGTGTAGGAGGTAGGTTACTGAAAGCAGTGAAGAGTTTTTACGAGGATAGTGAGGCTCAAGTTAGAGTACATAGGAAAGAGGGAAATTATTTCCCAGTAAAAGTAGGCCTTAGACAAGGATGTGTGATGTCACCGTGGTTGTTTAATATATTTATAGATGGGGTTGTAAGAGAAGTAAATGCGAGGGTCTTGACAAGAGGCGTGGAGTTAAAAGATAAAGAATCACACATAAAGTGGGAGTTGTCACAGTTGCTCTTTGCTGATGACACTGTGCTCTTGGGAGATTCTGAAGAGAAGTTGCAGAGATTGGTGGATGAATTTGGTAGGGTGTGCAAAAGAAGAAAATTAAAGGTGAATACAGGAAAGAGTAAGGTTATGAGGATAACAAAAATATTAGGTGATGAAAGATTGGATATCAGATTGGAGGGAGAGAGTATGGAGGAGGTGAAAGTATTCAGATATTTGGGAGTGGACGTGTCAGCGGATGGGTCTATGAAGGATGAGGTGAATCATAGAATTGATGAGGGGAAAAGGGTGAGTGGTGCACTTAGGAGTCTGTGGAGACAAAGAACTTTGTCCTTGGAGGCAAAGAGGGGAATGTATGAGGGTATAGTTTTACCAACACTCTTATATGGGTGTGAAGCATGGGTGATGAATGTTGGAGCGAGGAGAAGGCTGGAGGCAGTGGAGATGTCATGTCTGAGGGCAATGTGTGGTGTGAATATAATGCAGAGAATTCGTAGTTTGGAAGTTAGGAGGAGGTGCGGGATTACCAAAACTGTTGTCCAGAGGGCTGAGGAAGGGTTGTTGAGGTGGTTCGGACATGTAGAGAGAATGGAGCGAAACAGAATGACTTCAAGAGTGTATCAGTCTGTAGTGGAAGGAAGGCAGGGTAGGAGTCGGCCTAGGAAAGGTTGGAGGGAGGGGATAAAGGAGGTTTTGTGTGCGAGGGGCTTGGACTTCCAGCAGGTGTGCGTGAGCGTGTTTGATAGGAGTGAATGGAGACGAATGGTTTTTAATATTTGACGTGCTGTTGGAGTGTGAGCAAAGTAACATTTATGAAGGGGTTCAGGGAAACCGGCAGGCCGGACTTGAGTCCTGGAGATGGGAAGTACAGTGCCTGCACTCTGTTTAAAAACTGTAGTGTAAAGCACCCTTCTGGCAAGACAGTGATGGAGTGAATGATGGTGAAAGTTTTTCTTTTTCGGGCCACCCTGCCTTGGTGGGAATCGGCCAGTGTGATAATAAAAAAAAATAGTTTCAAGTCTCCCCTACTCCCACAGCATAGCCTTTTTCCATGCTTGTCTGGTGCTTTCTTAGTCATCCAAGCTGTTACTGCTAGTGGCCCATACATCACTCGCAGCCTAGTTAATTAGGCACCTGCCAAGTTCCCTCTTGAAGACTTGTCTCGGCAGTTTTTGATATCTTCTTTTAACCCCTTCAGGGTTGGTAGGCCCTCTCAAACTTGTTCTCAGGGTCGGAAATTTTTCGAAAAAAGAAAAAAGAAAAAGAAAAAAAAAATCTTATGAAATGATAGAGAATCTTTTCCCGATCATAATGACTTCAAAAGTACGAAATTTGACGGAAAACTTGTGGAATTATGCTCTCGCTAAGTTAGTGGTCTCGACGATGTTTATGCATCGGCAATTTTGCCCACTTTGAACCCTATTTTCAGCTAATTCCAATGTACCAGTCGACAAAAATCATAACAATTTTGCTAGAACTCCATTTTTTCTATCGAATGAGTACAAGAAACCACCCATTTACCAATTTCAACTATCCAATAAAGTGGTCCAAAATTGGCAATTTTGGCAATTTTGCCAATTTCACACAAATTTCAAAAGATGCCAATTTCCAAATAGGGTCCAGAATAAACAAGACAGACATTCTCACAAAAAATAGAAGATTTACTGTTATGCAGACTACTGCATTAGTGTAGAAATGGTATAAATAATATCAGCACACTTGTGAAAGAATATTAGACTCGCCAGTTGATGTGTATTGGATGTATGGCTTGATTTATTTACTTTTGAACTTTGGCAAAAATCGAACATTTCTGCTACTTAGAGCTCAATTTCAAGGTACTTTTCATTGTGAAACCAATAAAAATATCTCAATTTCCGTAATGTGTCTTCCATTCTATAAAATGAGACCAGGAAAACTAGAATACAACCATAAATAGCATACGAAAATACACTGCAAAGTCACTGTTTTAAACCAAAAATACGGATGGAGTTTTTTTTTCTCATTATGCACTGTGTGCTGCAGGACTTTTTTTTATACTGCGCACACTGACCCACTCTTTTATGTGTAGGCCCACCAGCTTTCTCTCGCTACATTTGAAGGCGCTAGAATTTATGCATACTAGTATGGCATCAACCCTGGCGTGCAAGCCGTACTAGTACGGCACCAACCCTAAAAGGGTTAAGATATTGAACAGTCTTGGTCTATAGATAATGTTCTCTAAATGTGATGCTCCTGCCCCTGCTTTTCAGCATGTTTATTTTACATTCTTTCCCATCTCTTTCTCTCCAGTAAGTTGGTATGGTTATATGTAGATTACTTGAAGGATATTTCCAGGCCTACCAAGGGATCAAGGGCTGATCAACCACGATGTTGCTTCTGACTGCATGCAGTCCAACATATGAACCACAGCCCGGCTGATCAGGCACTGATTTGAGGACCTTGTCCAGTTCCCTCTTGAACGCCACCAGAGGTTTGTTGGTAATTCCTCATATGCATCAAGGGAGAGTATAAAGCGCCAGCGACCTCTGACACTTATCAACTTCAATGTGTACTCGTCATGCCCCTGTTTTTTATAATGAAGGTATTTTGCACCATCTGTCAAGTCTCCCATCATATGGAGTGATATACATGTTCAGGTTTGGAACCAGTCCCTCCAGGATTTTCCATGTGAATATTATATACCTTTCTTATCTATGTTCCAAGGAATACAGTTGACGGGACTTCAAGGTTTTCCAGTAGCTCAGATGCTCGACTGAGCATATATGAGCAGTGAAATTTCTCTCCATTTTCCAGCTCGGCAATCTTGGCTACTTAAGAAAGGGGAGGGGGAAGAACAAGGCCCTCAAGTGCTATCCCTATGCAATAGACCACCACTTTTTGCACCTCCAGGTACTGTAATTGTTTGCTTGTGATTAATTTTTTTTTTTATCGCTTTCTGACATGACCAGCTGTTGCAATGGTATTGGTGGGCCAGTTCCCCTCCCATATGCCTCTTGCCTCTTTTGTTTCATGTTAAACCTGGCTTTGTTTACACCCTACCCCTCGCCTCCCACCCATGCCACCAGCTGCCACATGAAACATACCATACATGTTTTCTCTTGTGTCATCGCCCCATGCCATGCCTGGATATTAATCATGGCATCAAAGAGGCAATCTAGTATAAGGGAAGGTGCCAAGAAGCTCAAGCATGAAACTATGCCTCTAGTAAAGAAAATAGAGGTAACAGATATGCTTCAAGGTGGGGCATGCATGGGTGATGCAGCCAAAGCCTATGGGGTGAAGAAATCAACAATTCAGAGAAATGAGAAATGAGCAGTAGTGCTTGAGTGATGAGTAACCCAAACTGTGCCACACTGAACAAATAGGAAAGCATTTAATACTGATCAACTGAAAACATGCTGAATGACTGGACTAAAAAAAAAAAAAAAAAAGTGCACCACTTAATTTCCTTGTGACCCATGAGAAAACGTATTACAAAACTAGGTGAGCAAGAAGAAAAACCTGAAGATGAGCACTGATGGTTTAATAGATTAATAGTGTGTAAGAAGCTTCATAAAATTCAGTGGCAAGTACATCCGTTAACCACAGAGCAGCAGAGAATATTCCTGCTGAGTTGCAGGAAATGATTTCCAAGGGTGATTTTACACCTAATCAAGTGATTAAGCTGATGAGATAGGAGTGTTCTGGAAGAAGCCTTCTAGAATTTACATCGGCTAGAAAAAAAAAGAAGTGATGCTGCCTTCCAGTTAGCAAAGGAGCGTTTCAGTTTGTTACTACATTAAAACTCCGGTTTTCGTCCAGTCCGAATATTGTACAATTCAGATTTTGACCACTTTTTTTTTTGATGAATTCTTACTCCGGGCTTTGTAAATCAACCCTGTAATCATCCATATCAGACACGTCCGCCCACCCAGGACGCTGCCACCTGACTCAGTCTGCCTCCCTGTCACTTGTCGAGTGAACAATAATGAACCACTGTTTTTGGCGCTTGTTTATTGAGTGCGACTGTGAAATAAGCCACCATGGAGCCAAAGAAAGTTCAGAGTGCCAGCCCTTTGGTAAATAAGGTGAGAAACATGATAGAATTCAAGAAAGAACTTGTTTCATAATACGAAAGTGTCGTACACGTGGCCAAGCTCGCCAGGATGTATGGGAAGTCTAAATCAACAATCAGTTCCATCCTGGCGAAGAAAGTAAAAATCAAGGAAGTTGATGTTGCAAAATGGGTAAATGTGCTAATGACACAGAGATCACAAACAATCGAAGATGTGGAGTTGTTGTGGATCAATGAAAGCCAGTTAGGGTAAGATAGTGTTGTGGGGGGTGTTGCAACCCCTGAATGGGTTGCAATGATTATTATGTATATATATAATGTATACTACCTTTTCATATAATTTTATATTGCTTATATTTGCGATAATAGCTAAATCGTAAATGTATTGCTTTATATTGTTATTTGACTTATGTTGTTAGGATGTAACATATTAAGTGCTCAGTTCAAGTCTTGATTGTCAAACTACTGTAATTATCGCTTGTAGCTCGTTAGACTGCCGGCTTCTGAGCTGCAGTTGTCCACGTAGCTATCACGTGATCGAGGGGGGGGTGTCCTCACCTCGCCTAAAGTATTCAGTCTGGTCGAGACTCTCTTGGTGGTTGGACAGATTGTCTGTCTCATTATTCTTGTTAGTTCTGTAGAACTTTGTTCACAGAACATTGTATAGACTTAGTGATTTTCGACGTTGTACTGAGGTTGTGTGTCACATACAATCGAAACATCACAGGTCCTGAGCTTTAGCTTCTCACCTAACTTGTACTGGTATCTGTGTATTATCACAGTCGGGGATTTTCTTATGCTGAACTTAGATTCAGTAGTATGGGAGTTTTGTGACTTTTGTGGAGGATCTGCAGATGGTCCCTAATTAGTGTCGTTATATTATCTCCTTGTTCCTGATTCTGTGTCGCAGTTGCTTGTTGTATTGCTATTGGGCTTAGCATTCTTTTTATTGTTCAAGCAGACTGTTCTGACTGCCAGTTGGTCAAGAAGTTAGTTTATTTGAGGACTTTGTCAGTCACTTGTTTAAGTCTAGTCGAGTCGTGAGACAGAGAACTACTTAGAGCACTTACACACTTACTTGTACATATTTGTAATATCTTATTAAATGTTAATGTACCAGATGGTACTTAAGAACTATAAATGTGATATGTGCTTTCAGCACAATACTATTGTATACGAGAGAGATTAATATTATTTTGATTACTGTGATTAATTGAATTTAATTTAATTTGATAATATACCTCTAGACAACTTAATGATTAATAAATTTATTAAATTTTAATTTCTCTAGTTAGTAGCCTACCAGTTGTAATCCTGAAGCACTATTGAATCATACTGATTTCTAATAGATAAGTGGACAAGGATACTGACTACTTGTTACGAAAACCCAGTAACAGGCTGGATGCTAGAAGGGCAGTCCTTTCTAGTATTCACTGGAGATCTCTAAGCTTTTAGAATCGCGTTTTTTGTAACAGGGGGGATAACTTTCAAAAAGGCAAGGCAGTTGCATGCAGACCTAGTAAATAAAATGCCTGGAACGAGTGCTGGTGTAAGTGAATTTAAGGCCAGCAAAGGCTGGTTTAACAGATTCAAGAAGCAAAGTGGCATACACAGTGTGATAAGGCATAGCAAAGCTGCAAGTTCAGACAAACGTACAGCTCAAGAATTCGTTAATGAATTCAAGGAATAAGTAGAGATTGAAGGATTCCTCCCCCAACA
Source organism: Cherax quadricarinatus (assembly GCF_038502225.1). NCBI lineage: Eukaryota > Metazoa > Arthropoda > Malacostraca > Decapoda > Parastacidae > Cherax > Cherax quadricarinatus. Next base: position 16,144,986 of record NC_091318.1, read on the forward strand.
TTCCTCCCCCAACATTCCTCCCCCAACAAGTGTTCAAATGTGATGAAACAAGCCTCTTTTGGTAGAAAATGCCAAAGAGGACCTACATCACGCAGGAGGAAACAGCACTGCCAGGAAACAAGCCTATGAAGGATAAGCTAACTTTTGTTCTGTGGTAATGCTAGTGGGGTCTTCAAAGTGAAGCCTTTACTGGTGTATCACTGAAAATCCCTTAGTGTTCAAGAAAAACAATGTTATGAAGAATAAACTGTGTGTGCTGTGGAATGCTAACAATAAGGCATGGGTCACGAGGCTAATTTTCATTGAGTGCGTCAATGAAGTGTTTGGCCCAAGTGTGAAGAAATACCTCCAGGAAAATAAATTGCCACAAGTGCCTCCTGGCAATGGACAATGCTCCTGCTCATCCTTCAGACTTAGAAGAACAACTGTTTGAGGAGTTTAGTTTCATCACAGTGAAGTTCTTGCCCCCTTATACAACTCCTCTCATCCAGCCCATTGATCAGCAGGTCATTTCAAACTTTAAAAAACTCTACACCAAAGCAGTGTTTCAAAGGTGCTTTGAAGTGACCTCGCATAAGGCTTAGCAGGAAGTGACATCCAGGACAATGAACTCAGCTTGGAGAAAATTGTGGTCAGAATGTGTCCAAGAGAAGGATTTTGCAGGGTTTAAGGCTGACCCTGATGACCCTATGCCTGTTGTGGAATCTATTGTGTCTTTGGGGAAGTCCATAGGGTTGGATGTGAGTGGCCAGGATGTGCAAGAGTTGGTGGAGGACCACAGGGAACAGTTAACCACTGGTGAGCTGCAAGACCTTCAACTGGAACAAGAACAGATTGCAGCTGAGGAAATTGCTTCAGAAGAGGAGGAAGAGAGGGGAAAATGTGCCTTATTCAGTGATTAACGACACGTGTGCAAAGTGGAGCGAGTGGCAAAGTTTTGCGGAGAATTATCACCCTAACAAAACTGTTGCAAGCCGTGTCTGCAACATATTCAATGTCAATATCTTGTCCCATTTTAGGCAAATCTTCAAGTGACGCCACAAACAGGCCTCTCTGGACAGATTTTTTTTTTTTGCGTGACAAGAGGTGCAGTGACTCTCAAGATGGTCCTAGTGCCAGTAAAAGACAAAGAAGGGAAGTAACCCCAGATAGGGCTTTGATACCTGAAGTCCTCAGGGAGGGGGTTTCCCCTCTCCTTTCTCTCCCCTCCTCACCTTCTTCCATATGCCAACAAGAATCTTCAATAAAAGTATGTAACAGTGATTTAACCCTTAAGACTTTCAGAGTTTCAGGCGTACTAGTATGGCTTACGCACAAGGGTTTTTGACGTACTAGTACGCCTAAATTCTAGCGCCCTCAAATCTATTGAGAGAAAGCTGGTAGGCCTATATATGAAAGAATGGGCCTATGTGGTTAGTGTGCACAGTATAAAAAAAAATCCAGCAGCACACAGTGCGCAGTGAAAAAAAAAAACTTTGACCATGTTTTTTGGATTAAAACAGAGACTTTGCACTGTATTTTCATATGGTATTTATAGTTGTATTCTAGTTTTCCTGGTCTCATTTTATAGAATGGAAGACATACTACAGAAATTGAGATGATTTTGACTGGTTTTACAATGAAAAGTACCTTGAAATTGAGCTCAAAGTAGCAGAAATGCTCGATTTTTACCAAAGTTCAAAAGTAAACAAATCATGCTAAGCATCCAATACACGTCAACTGGCAAGTCTAATATTCTTTCACAAGTGCGCTGATATTATTTATACCATTTCTACACTAATGCAGTTGTCTGCATAACAGTAAATCTTCTATTTTTTGTGAGAATAAAAATTCAAAGTGGAAAGCAAAAGAATGTAAGAGGGGCACGGGGACATAACTAACGAACAGAGAAAATGTTATTTTAGTGCCAGGAATGTCTTTCTTGTTTATTCTGGACCCTATTTGGAAATTGGCAAAACTGCTAAATTCTGACCACTGTACGTATTGGATAGTTGAGATCGGTAAATGGGTGGTTTCTTGTACTCATTAGATAGAAAAAATGGAGTTCTACCGAAATAGTTATGATTTTTGTCGACTAGTACACTGGAATTGGCCAAAAATAGGGCTCAAAGTAGGCAAAATCGCCGATGCGTAAACATCGTCGAGACCGCTAACTTCGTGAGAGTCTTTTCTTCCTTGTCATCTCAAGGTTCAGTGACGTCTTCAAAACCATCATCTGGCAATCTCACTACCAGCTGAACAGTTTCCTCCACTTAACTCTCAAATGAAAGAAATTCTGTGAAATTATTTACCGCATTAGGCCATAATTTTCTCCAGCTTGCATATATTGTTCAGTTTGGCACTTTATCCCATGCAGCTTTGGCATGGGGTAAGACATCTCCACTGTTGAATTAGTGCCAGAACTCTGACACTCCAAGTTCTGAGTCATCGTCCATTTCTGCAAGCAGTTTTTGCACCAGTGTGTGTGTGTGTGTGTGTGTGTGTGTGTGTGTGTGTGTGTGTGTGTGTGTGTGTGTGTGTGTGTGTGTGTGTGTAAATACACTTTAATTACTTGTATCAGTGATGTACAAAAACATTAACAGTTGGGATCAAATCCTGCAACAGTTCAGGAATGGCACTGGAATTATCAAGAGTCAGGAGAATATTAAATTCTAGGCTCTTGCAGTACAGATAAAACATGACTTCTGGAATAAAATAATCCCTGAACCAGTCAACAAATAATTCCCATCATCCACAATGACTGGTTTGACAAGCAAAGTTTTTTTCCTTTCAGTTTTAAGGCACAGGGACTCTTTCAGTGATAAACAAGCATAGGTCTGCACTTAATCACCGTTGCATTAGCACATACAGTGGCACCCCGGTTTTCATCCTAAATCCATTCCAGAAGGTCGGTTGAAATCCGAAATGGAGGAAAACCAAAGTAATATTTCCCATAAGAAATAATGTATATCCAATTAATCCATTCCAGACACCCAAAAATATTAACAAAAAATGCATTTTACAGAGAATAACTAGAATTTTACATACAGAAAACAACGAGAAATAAATATAAAGCGCTAATTTTAATGGATAAATGGACATTTAACCCTTAAACGGTCCAAACGTATATATACACATTCTCTCGTGTAGCGTCCCAAACGTATATATACGTTCCATTTGCCATTCATTCAACATTGGCACGATAGGCCTGAGTCGCATAGACACGAGAGAATGGGTGTGCACACTCAGTGTGCGCCATATGAAAAAAATTGGGGACGCCTGGGTACCACATGCTCTTTTTTCTTTTTCTCAAAATATTCGGGGTGCTATGCGAGAGAACCTATATACAGTGGACCCCCGACATTCAATGCATTTTAACGCAAAAAATTTCACCTCGACATTCGATGGAAAACCCGACATTCGGTACAATTCGTACGAGACGTGTCCACGTGTGGCCTGAACTTCCCCGTGTGTACCAGTGTTTACAAGCCAGCCAGTGTGCACACATCTAAGGATACATTCGGTACATTCCATATCCATATTATCACTCTTTTTGGTGCTTGTTTCTGCAAAATAAGTAACCATGGGCCCCAAGAAAGCTTCTAGTGCCAACCCTTCAAGAAAAAAGATGCTAATGACTATTGAAATGAAGAAAGAGATAATTGCGAAGTACGAAAGTGGAGTGCGTGTGTCGGAGTGCATGATGATTTGGTAAAGAAATTGCCTGCAACTAGTGGTGATGTGAGTGAATTTAAGGCCAGCAAAGGTTGGTTTGAGAGATTTAAGAATCGTAGTGCCATACAGTGTGGTAAGGCATGGTGAGGCTGCCAGTTCAAGTCCTAATGGAAGGGGATTCCCCTTCTAAACACTAACACCATCCACACTCTCCCCTCCTCCCATCCCATCAATCATCACCAGATCTTCATTAAAGGTAAGTGTCAATTATTCTATTGTTATTAATCTATTGTTATTGTAATTATTCTATTGCATTAAACTTAATATTTCATGTGGTAATTTTTTTTCCATACTTTTGGGCGTCTTGCACGGATTAATTTGATTTCCATTATTTCTTATGGGGAAAATTAATTCGACTTTCAATATTCGATGGCTCTCAGGAACGGATTAATATCGATTGTTGGGGTCCACTAAACGTTTGGACCATTTAACCCTTTCAGGGTCCCCAGGCCCTCTCCCAGACTTGTTCTCAGGGTCGCCCAAATTAAAAAAAAAAAAAAATCTTATGAAAAGATGGAGAATCTTTTCCTGATCATAATGACACCAAAAGTATGAAGGAAAAGTACCACACTTCGATCCACTTCGAGGACAGCGTGAAGCAAGCTTCCATACCACAAGATAGGCAGAAAGCAGCAACTTCACTGTAGACGTACCCTTCTCCAGAACATCACTTCATCTGAGATCATTTATCCCCAGGATGACTCGAGTATGGAACACATTCGTACAGCATTATGATGTCAATGAGATAAAGTCAGTTGATCAAATGAAAATGCTGGCCCACAGATGGCTCCAACTCCATCATGTTCCCTACTTGTATGTCTCATAATAATAAAAATGTTTTCATATGAGCTGATGTAGGTAACAGCTCTTAGCTTGCCAATAAAGTTAGGAATCCTTAACCTGTAAACAGCTTGTCAATAAAGCTAGGGATCCTTAACCTTGTCAAACCCTGTGGTAAAAAAAAAAAAAAAAAAAAACAGACAGAGACACACAGAGAGAGAGAGGATAGACTCCAGAAAATTTTGCAAGAATTGCTGGCTACACCTCATGGATGAGAAGAGACAGGCAAGGGCAAGGAGGAGGTGTTGCTGCATGCTTCTCTAAAAGTGTTCATGCCCAGCACATTGATGTTGCCACCTCTACACATCTTGAAATGATGTTCTTCAAGCTCTGCATAAACACTAGTACCTCTGTACTAGCATGTGCAATGTACAGACCTCAGTGGCAACATGCAGATCCCATCAACTTCCTAATGGAAAATATTGACTCCCTTCTCCTACAACATAACTGTCAACATATTGTAATTGTTGGTGACCTCAACAAGCACCTTATACAGAGGGACTTTGATGACCTTCTTGCAGTGTTTGACATGAGAAACTTTGTTGCTTTCCCTACTCACATCTCTGGCTCCTCTCTTGACCCAGTAGTGAGTGATCTGGCAGAAGGCATAGTCACTTGTCAACCCCTCGGCTATGTTGGATCGTCTGACCACAAGGCTGTTTTTACGACACTTAAGATCCCAACAGAACGAGGTGAGGAGTCCACACGCACAACCTGGTTATGGGAAAGAGGTAATTGGCCAGCCCTTCGCTCTGAGCTCGCCACCACCGATTGGAATGCTCTTCTCCAAGGGGATGTTGACAACCAAGTGAAAGCCTTCACTGGACACATCCTTAATCTACAACAAGAACACATTCCTCACTGGCAATATGTGACGAAGCCTACGGATCAGCCTTGGTTTGGCTTTCGTTGTAGAGAGGCTGCTACTGCTAAGTACAAAGCATGGCAAAGGTATAAGAGACATCCTACCACCTATAACAGGAACTTGCACAGGCAAGCCTGTAGACATATGGGTGACGTTCAAAAGTGGGCCATTGCTAAATGGGAGGTGGACACTAAAAGAAAGCTAGCATCAGGCAGGGAAGGCTCCAAAACCTGGTGGTCCCTGGTCAAGGACAGACAAGGTTATCTGCCTGATGAACTCATTCCACCTCTAAATCGACAGAATGGGACCACCTCTACTAGTAGTCAAGAGAAGGCAGACCTCTTTGCTGAACACTTTGCTACCAAAATGCAAGTTCCTGATCCAGCAAGGGACCCTCCTTGGCTAGCTGCACGAACTGTGTCAAAACTGTCAGTGATGACAATAAGGCAGGAGGAGGTGCATTTCCTTCGTAAATCGCTTGACCAAGAAAAGGCTGTGGGCCCAGTTGAGCCCAAGATTGCTGAGAAGATGTGCAGACCAGCTAGCAACACCTCTAACTCGCATCTTTCAGCACTGCCTAGTACTACAGTGTAAATGACCCTCTATGGAAAGAGACAAATGTAGTCCCTGTTCACAAAAAGAAGAGCAGAGCAGAAATCAGCAACTACAGACCAGTGTCACTCCTGTCAATCACTGGTAAGATCCTTGAGATGACAATCTCAAGACAAATGGCAGAGTTTTTTGACTATCACTCACTACTTTGTGATCGTCAATATGGCTTCAGGAAAGGTTACTCTGCTGCTGCTCTGTTGTTAAACCTCTCCACTAAGTGGCACCAGTCAATGGATGAATCCAAAGTCAACTGTGTGGTAGCACTGGACATTGCTGGCGCTTTCGACCGGGTGTGGCACCAGGGCCTCTTAGCAAAACTTCAAGCACGGGGAACTGCAGGCTCTACGCTATGTCTCCTCAGTGATTACCTTCATGGTAGATCTCTAAGTGTAGTTCTCAATGGAACGGAATCAGCAAGACATCCTATTGGGGCAAGTGTTCCACAAGGAAGCGTGCTGGGTCCATTGTTATGGAATGTCTACTTCAACGACCATCTTCATCTCATCCCAGAATCACATGCACATGCAGACGACTGCACACTGACATTCACTTATCCAAGAGAAGAAATGCCAGCTGCTCTAAGCTACATCAATCACCAGCTGAGAGCTATATCAGCTTGGGGAAATAGACGGCAAGTAACATTTGCACCTGAGAAAACGCAAATGATGATCGTCTCTAGGCACCATGATGGTAATGCTGGTGCAGTAGTAAGGATGAATGGAAGGGTGTTGGCACCTGGAGAAGAAGTTGATATCCTTGGGGTGAAATTTGACTAACCATGAAGAAACATGTTGTAAATCTTGCAAACAAGGCAGCCAGGAAGCTTACAGCACTTCGCCGTATCTCGCATCTACTTGACAGTAGGGGTTGCAAGATTCTGTACGAGGCACAAGTACGCTCGCACCTTGAGTATGCTCCACTTTCTTGGTTTGCCTGCCCCCCCTCTCATCTGCAACTGCTTGACAGAGAAGAGAACAGAGCAAGACGTCTCATCTCTCGCCTAGACCCATCCTGGATAGATCTGTCATTTCAGCAGAGCCTTCAACATAGGAGGGATGTGGGTGGCCTTACTGTTATGTACAAGGCCAATATTGTCAAAGTACCACACTTGGATCCACTTCGAGGACAGCGTGAAACAAGCTTTTATGCCACAAGACGGGCAGAAAGCAGCAACTTCACTCTGGCTGTACCCTTCTCCAGAACTTCACTCCATCTGAGATCCTATATACCCAGGATGACTCAAGTATGGAACACATTCGTACAGCATAATGATGTCAACGAGATAAAGTCAGTTGATCAAATGAAAATGCTGGCCCACAGATGGCTCCAACTTCATCCTGTTCCCTACTTGTATGTCTCATAACAATAAAAATGCTTTCAAATGAGCTGATGTAGGTAACAGCTCTTAGCTTGCCAATAAAGCTAGGGATCCTTAACCTGTAAATAGCTTGTCAATAAAGCTAAGAATCCTTAACCTTGTCAAACCCTGTGTAAAAAAAAAAACAGAGAGAGAGACAGAGAGACACAGAGAAAGAGACACAGAGAGAGAGAGAGAGAGAGAGAGAGAGAGAGAGAGAGAGAGAGAGAGAGAGAGAGAGAGAGAGAGAGAGAGAGAGAGAGAGAGAGAGAGAGAGAGAGACAGACAGACAGACAGACAGACAGACAGACACAGACAGACACAGACAGACAGACAGACAGAGAGAGAGAGAGAGACAGAGAGACAGAGAGACAGAGACAGAAAGAGAGAGAGAGAGAGACAGAAAGAGAGACAGAGACAGAAAGAGAGACAGAGAGAGACAGACAGAAAGAGAGACAGAGACAGAAAGAGAGAGACAGAGAGAGAGAGAGACAGAGAGAGACAGAGAGAGACAGAAAGAGAGATAGCGAGAGACAGAGAGAGACAGAGAGAGCGAGAGAGAGAGAGACACACAGAGAGAGCGAGCGAGAGAGCGAGCGAGCGAGAGAGCGAGAGAGCGAGAGAGAGAGAGAGAGAGAGAGAGAGAGAGAGAGAGAGAGAGAGAGAGAGAGAGAGGGTGTTTCACTTTACGGCGGTAGCCTGGAACCTAATCTGTCATATACGTGGGGCCCTACTGTCTTCTCAGCTCCAAACTTTTTGAGATGCTCTAGTAATGTGAATGCCTTATTTGCTAGAAGCCATAAATTGAACATTGTTATTTACTGGCTGGCTTATCAAAATCACAGACAGTGGAACCTCTGCTTACGAATTTAATCGGTTCCAAGACCTTGTTAGTGTCCTTTCAGGGTTTCGAACATACTAGTACGGCTTACACACCAGGGTTATTGACATACTAGTACGCCTAAATTCTAGCGCCTTCAAATCTAGCGAGAGAAAGCTGGTAGGCCTACATATGAAAGAATGGGTCTATGTGGTCAGTGTGCACAGTATAAAAAAAATCCTGCAGCACACAGTGTGTAATGAGAGAAAAAAAAAATCTTTGATCCTATTTTTGGTTTAAGCCTTTGACTGTTTCGGTCGTATATATACATCTTGCGAGCCACCGTGTTTGACGTATATATACTCAAATTCTAGCGGCTTCAAATCAAGCAGAAGAAAACTGGTAGGCCCACATGTGAGAGAATGGGTCTGTGTGGTCAGTGTGCACCACATAAAAAAATCCTGCAGCACGCAGTGCATAATGAGAAAAAAAAACTCAGACCAATTTTTTAATTAAAATGCCGACTTCGTGGTCTGTTTTCGTATAATATTTAAGGTTGTATTCTCGTTTTCTTGGTCTCATTTGATAGAATGAGAAACATATTATAGAAATAGAGGTGATTTTGATTGGTTTTGCTATGAAAAGAACCTCGAAATAGAGCTCAAAGTACGGGAAATGTTTGATTTTTGCTGATGTTCAAAAGTAAACAAATGATGTAATTTTCCAATAAATGTCCAAGTATCCATTCTGATATGCAGTCATGAATGGGTTGACATTATTTATACAATTATTACAATATTGCAGTAGTATGCATAACAGTAAATCTTCTATTTTTTGTTTGAATAAAAATTCAATATCAGAGGGGCCTTGAGACTTGACTGATGAACAAAGAAAATGTTATTTTAGAGACAGGAATGTCTGCATTGTTCATTCTAGACCCTATTTTGAAACTGTCATTTTTTAATTTTCGTGAAATTGGCCAAATTGCAAATTTCTGATCACGTTATTGCGTAGTTGAAATCAGTAAATGGGCAGTTTCTTGTACTCAGTCGATAGAAAAAAGGGAGCTCTAAAGAAATAGCTGTGAGTCTGGTCGACTGGAACAATGGAATTAGCCAAAAATAGGGCTCAAAGTGGGCGAAATCGCCGATTCGTAAATATCGCAGGTCGCTAACTTTGTGAGAACGTAATTCCATCAGTTTTCCATCAAATTTCGTTCTCTTGTTGTCATTATAATCAGGAAAAATTCTCTATTATTTCATAAGGAAATATGATTTTTTTTTATCGGAAATTTTGCGAAAGCAGGAGACGCCTCAGGATTTGGGGTTGCAACAGTCAAGGGGTTAAAACAGTGACTTCGTACTGCATTTTTGTATGGTATTTATGATTGTATTCTAGTTTTCCTCGTCTCACTTTACAGAATGGAAGACATAGTACAGAAATTGAGATGATTTTGTTTGGTTTCACAATGAAAAGTGCCTAGAAATTGAGCTCAAAGTAGCAGAAATGTTAAATTTTTGCCAAAGTTCAAAAGTAAACAAATCATGCCACATGCCCAATGCACGTCAACTTGTGAGTCTAATATTCTTTCACAAGTGTGCTGATATTAGTTATACTATTTCTACACTAATGCAGTAGTCTGCATAACAATAAATCTAATATTTTTTGTGAGAATAAAAATTCAAAGTGGAAAGGAAAAGAAATGTAAGAGGGGCCTGGGGACATGACTAATGAACAGAGGAAATGTTATTTTAGTGCCAGGAGTGTTGTCTTGTTTATTCTGCACCCTATTTGGAAATTGGCATCTTTTGAAATTTGTGTGAAATTGGCAAAATTGCTAATTTCTAACCACTTTATTGGATAGTTGAAATTGGTAAATGTGTGTTTTCTTGTACTCATTCGATAGAAAATATGGCGTTCTAGCAAAATAGTTATGATTTTTGTCGCCTAGTACACGGGAATTGGCCGAAAACAAGGCTCAAAGTGGGCGAAATCGCCAATGCGTAAACATCGTCGAGACCGCTAACTTCGCAAGAGCATAATTCCGTAAGTTTTCCATCAAATTTCATACTTTTGGTGTCATTATGATCAGGAAAAGATTCTCTATCTTTTCGCGAGAAAAAAAAGTTTTTTTTTTTCCAAAAAATTTTCGACCCTGAGAACAAGTTTAGGAGAGGGCCTCTCGACCCTGAAAGGGTTAACTGAAATGCCATTATTTCAATCCCTGGGAATTCCTGCTGTCAGGAGGCATGACAAAATAGTACTTCAAAATGATGCTATCAACTCTGGCTTATTTATCAATCCCAATTATAACAAGGCATAATCAACAATAACAAGAACCTGATATACACTCTAGAATGAATAAAATATGTATGTCATTACGTATGTGGTGGCAGGGAAGGACAGTCATCGCGGGCACTCTCGCTCCAGCTACAAAAATATCTTCCCATTCTTTCCTCCTTCAGACGTGTCAGTATAAGAGAAAATGGAGTTTGTGAAACTAACTGCATTAGATCACTTCTTTCATAATAAAACCATAATGTAGAAATGAACTAGTGTATATACACCATTTACATACTTTGCAGAAGATAGGCAGAGCGGCTTATTCTGTCAGGAGTTTATGTCTTTTTGTCCTTTTTCTATCACTTAATCGCTACACTCTTAATGCTACACTGTCACTGAACTGCTTTTAAACTCCACATCTTGTGCCTGTGCTGGCGTACAGGTACACATTAAAATCACTAAGACTGTGTTATTAGTCTTGAAGATGCCATATTGATGATAATATCACAATAATAATCACTCTGAGGCACACTAAATGTCACATACAACGTTAATACATGTATAGACATTTTGCTTAATCCATCTGTGATATTTTTTCAAAACTATATAATAAACATGCTATGTAACATATAATCATATAAATCAACAAACATGAGATGTTTTTCCAGTCAGCTTGATGGATTGAACAAAAACCATTTGTGTCCGGGCTGATAACAACAACTGGTTTGTTTACAAAACTCGCGAACCTTCTACACTCTCGTGTGTTCTCGTTCTCTCTCTTTTTTTTTTTTTTTTTTTTTTTTTTTTTTTTTTTTTTTTTTTTTACACAGGGTTTGACAAGGTTAAGGATCCCTAGCTTTATTGACAGCTATATTACAGGTTAAGGATTCCTAACTTTATTGGGAAGCTAAGAGCTGTTACCTACATCAGCTCATTTGAAAGCATTTTTATTGTTATGAGACATACAAGTACGGGACAGGATGAAGTTGGAGCCATCTGTGGGCCAGCATTTTCATTTGATCAACTGGCTTTATCTCGTTGACATCATTATGCTGTACGAATGTGTTCCATACTCGAGTCATCCTGGGTATGTATGATCTCAGATGGAGTGATGTTCTGGAGAAGGGTACAGCCAGAGTGAAGTTGCTGCTTTCTGCCCGTCTTGTGGCATAAAAGCTTGTTTCACGCTGTCCTCGAAGTGGATCCAAGTGTGGTATTTTGACAATATTGGCCTTGTACATAACAGTAAGGCCACCCACATCCCTCCTATGTTGAAGGCTCTGCTGAAATGACAGATCTATCCAGGATGGGTCCAGGCGAGAGATGAGACGTCTTGCTCTGTTCTCTACTCTGTCAAGCAGTCGCAGATGAGAGGGGGGGCAGGCAAACCAAGAAAGTGGAGCATACTCAAGGTGTGAGCGTACTTGTGCTCTCTCTCTCGTTCTCTCTCTCTCTCTCTCGTTCTCTCTCTCTCTCGTTCTCGTTCTCTCTCTCTCGTTCTCGTTCTCTCTCTCTCTCTCGTTCTCTCTCTCTCTCTCGTTCTCTCTCTCTCTCGTTCTCTCTCTCTCTCTCTCTCGTTCTCTCTCTCTCTCTCTCTCGTTCTCTCTCTCTCTCTCGTTCTCACTCTCTCTCTCGTTCTCTCTCTCTCTCTCGTTCTCTCTCTCTCTCTCGTTCTCTCTCTCTCTCTCGTTCTCTCTCTCTCTCTCTCGTTCTCTCTCTCTCTCTCGTTCTCTCTCTCTCTCTCTCTCGTTCTCTCTCTCTCTCTCTCTCTCTCGTTCTCTCTCTCTCTCTCTCTCGTTCTCTCCCTCTCTCTCTCGTTCTCTCCCTCTCTCTCTCGTTCTCTCCCTCTCTCTCTCGTTCTCTCCCTCTCTCTCTCCTTCTCTCCCTCTCTCTCTCCTTCTCTCCCTCTCTCTCTCCTTCTCTCCCTCTCTCTCTCCTTCTCTCCCTCTCTCTCTCCTTCTCTCCCTCTCTCTCTCCTTCTCTCCCTCTCTCTCTCCTTCTCTCCCTCTCTCTCTCCTTCTCTCCCTCTCTCTCTCCTTCTCTCTCTCCTTCTCTCCCTCTCTCTCTCGTTCTCTCTCTCTCGTTCTCTCTCTCTCGTTCTCTCTCTCTCGTTCTCTCTCTCTCGTTCTCTCTCTCTCGTTCTCTCTCTCTCGTTCTCTCTCTCTCGTTCTCTCTCTCTCGTTCTCTCTCTCTCGTTCTCTCTCTCTCGTTCTCTCTCTCTCGTTCTCTCTCTCTCGTTCTCTCTCTCTCGTTCTCTCTCTCTCGTTCTCTCTCTCTCGTTCCCTCTCTCTCGTCGTTCTCTCTCTCTCGTTCTCTCTCTCTCGTTCTCTCTCTCTCGTTCTCTCTCTCTCGTTCTCTCTCTCTCGTTCTCTCTCTCTCGTTCTCTCTCTCTCGTTCTCTCTCTCTCGTTCTCTCTCTCTCGTTCTCTCTCTCTCGTTCTCTCTCTCTCGTTCTCTCTCTCTCGTTCTCTCTCTCTCGTTCTCTCTCTCTCGTTCTCTCTCTCTCGTTCTCTCTCTCTCGTTCTCTCTCTCTCGTTCTCTCTCTCTCGTTCTCTCTCTCTCGTTCTCTCTCTCTCGTTCTCTCTCTCGTTCTCTCTCTCTCGTTCTCTCTCTCTCGTTCTCTCTCTCTCGTTCTCTCTCTCTCGTTCTCTCTCTCTCGTTCTCTCTCTCTCGTTCTCTCTCTCTCGTTCTCTCTCTCTCGTTCTCTCTCTCTCGTTCTCTCTCTCTCGTTCTCTCTCTCTCGTTCTCTCTCTCTCGTTCTCTCTCTCTCCTTCTCTCTCTCTCCTTCTCTCTCTCTCTCTCTCTCTCTCTCGTTCTCTCTCTCTCTCTCTCTCTCTCGTTCTCTCTCTCTCTCGTTCTCTCTCTCTCTCGTTCTCTCTCTCTCTCGTTCTCTCTCTCTCTCTCTCGTTTATACATTTAATCTTAGTTTGCTCGCCTCTCACTCTACATAAAGACTACAAATATTTTAAGGTAAGTAATGAGTGTACACTGGAGCACAAATCCAATTCCCTAGATCAAGAGCCCCTCACCAAGGAACCTCCCACGAGGGTGAATTTCGCATCCTGAAATTTCGTTCATATCCAGACGTGAAAATTTACCAAATGACTTCGTATTCTGAAAAATTCGCACAGTGGGGCTTTCGTAAGCCGAGGTTCCACTGTATTAAAAATGCTATAGCATCAATTAAGTTTGCAAACCATGAAAGTGCAGAAGTCTTAGAGAGAAAATTACCACGCACCAGAAAAAGTTGCAGTGCTCGCCAAAAGTACATTGAAAGTAAAGGTATACATGAAGACACCTTGTCCCAAATCTGCACAGTTGCCATAACATGCTGGAAAGGGTGATATGGGAGGAAGTGCAAAATAAACCCAGTGAAAAGCAGGGGCACAGTGGGCACAATATGAAAACGCTATCAACATCCATGGCCCCAGATTACTCAACATCTTCCCAGAAAATATAAAACACTGCTGGGACAAGTGTGTGTAGTCTTCATGAGGGAACTGGGCAAGTATCTTCACTAGATGCAAGATCAACCAGGATATGTAATGGATATGTGGACCAGCTGGCCACCAGGAGCAACAGTCTGGTTGAACAAGCAAACACCAGATGAGCCTGGCCTAAAACCAGGCTCTGGGATTGGAAAAACTACCTGGACTCAAAGGTATGTAAAAGTAAAAGATAAGGAGGGTCTCTCATCTCACTACCCTAAAATTGATTACAAGATTGCTTTTGTAAATGTAAACTACAGTGGAGCGTTAATTAATGTGTGTTCCTTTACCAAGTTTTCTCCATTACACTACTGCAAAATTACAGCATATTTTCAACTAACTCCGTAAAATTTGACTAACACTGTTACTTGTAGTGAAAAAATTTCGAGCGCTGCGAGCTGGACCGTGAGATTTTTCCCCTCCGTCTAGTGGGCTTGCAGGTAATCTGCCTGTGGGTCAGTCCATTGTGTGCCTCCCGAATCCTACCTCTCATTGGTCTGAACATGTGTCCCATACGATTTTCAGATTCGTGTGATTAAATTAGCAGATTCCTGCATACCAGTCAATACAAGCAGTGTTTTCATATCAATAAGTCACTGTCTAATTTTTCTGGGGTTATCCTAGGCAATTTACACTATGTATGGTAATTGTATTTGTACGTACCTGTGCCTAAATAAACTTACTGTGCTCATATGTGAGCTTGCTGGAGACAATGCTCATACAAATCGAGAAGGCAGACATGAACTGCATCTGTCCACGAGAGGGCCCTTCCCAGGGTTTATATACCCTCTGCTTATCTTCCTTTACTTAAAAAAAATTGAAAGATGAAAGGAACCTGGATGTAATGTGTATACAGAACCTATTTCATATACAGCCTCTCCTCAATTAGCAGCATACTCATTTACCAACCACTCTGAGATACAACCAGCTCTCTGACCAATATGCAAACCTAATTTCCTGATTTCCTCTATTCCATTTATTACAGTGTACAGTATGCTACTGTATAAACATTTAAAACTATACTAAAAATGTTACGAATGGTGCAAAGGTGACATTTAAAATAATATCAAAAGATGGTTGACACAAACCCACTACCAGTAGAGTACGCTCTTCGCTTAACCCTTTGACTGTTTCGGTCGTACATATACGTCTTATGCACCACTGTTTCGGATGTATTTAAATGCGCAAATTCTAGTGGCTTTAAATCAAGCAGGAGAAAGCTGGTAGGCCTACATGTGAGAGAATGGGTCCGTGTGGTCAGTGTGCACCACATAAAAGAAATCCTGCAGCACGCAGTGCATAATAAGAAAGAAAAAAACGACCTTTTTTTGGATTAAAACGCCGACTTTGAGGTGTATTTTCATAAAGTATTTATCATTGTATTCTCGTTTTCATGGTCTCGCGTGATAAAATGGAAAACATGTTACAGAAATAGAGATGATTTTGATTACTTTCTCGATGAAAAAGACCTCAAAATTGAGCTCAAAGTAGCAGAAATGTTCGATTTTTACCAATGTTCAAGAGTAAGCAAATCACACCACACATCCAATACATGTCAACCGGGGAGTCTAATATTCTTTCACTAGTGCACTGATATTATTTATACCATTTTTACAATAATGCAGTAGTCTGCATAACAGTAAATTTTGTATGAATAAAAAATAAAAATATAAAGAAATAGAAATATAAAAGGGGCCTAGAGACGTGACTAATGAACAGAGGATATGTTATTTTAGTTCCAAGAATGTCTACATTGTTTATTCTGGACCCTATTTTGAAATTGGCATCTTTTTTTATTTTGTGCGAAATTGGCCAAATTCTAACCACTTTATCGGGTAGTTCAAATCAGTAAATGGACGGTTTCTCGTATTCAACTGATAGAAAAAATGGAGTTCTAAAGAAATAGCTATGAGTTTGGTCAACTGGAACAACGGAACTGGTCAAAAACAGGACTCAAAGTCGGCGAAATCGCCAATGCGTATATGTTGCCAAGACTGCTAACTTCGCAGGAGCGTAATTCCGTGAGTTTATGACCAAATTTCATACTTTTGTTGTCATTACCATCAGGAAAAGATTCTCTATCATTTCATAAGAAAAAATAATTTTTTTTCCCCAAAAATTGTGTGACATAGAATGACAGTTTCAGAAAGGGGCTTGCGACAGTCAAAGGGTTAATGACCAATTCACTTACCAACCTACTCTTCGGAACGCAACTCGGTCACTAAGTGAGAAGAGGATGTATATACATGTGTGTGTGTGCATCAGTTTATTTGGTACACTCATGCTGTAGTAAAAGCACTAGAACATGTGCGAGATTGTTGCTAACCTTGTCACCTATTTTCGGCCAAATCCATTCTTCCAGTCAACTAAGCTCTTAGCTGATAAATTAGACACATGTGCAACTCTTGGGTATCTTTATTAAGGAAACGTTTTGCCACACAGTGGCTTCATCAGTCCATACACAGGAGAAGCTTGAACAACAGGAGGAGAATGAGGTAATCAGTCTGATTGGGCCTAGATGTGAGAGAATACATCTATGTGGTATGTGTGCACCACATAAAACAGATCCTGCAGCACGCTGTGTATAATGAGAGAAAAAACTGAAATCATGATTTTTCGATTAAAACAGGGACTTTGTAGTGTTTTTTCGTATGTTTTTTATAGTTCTATTTGCGATTTCTTGGTCTCATTTGATAGAATGGAAGACATATTACAGTGTTATGCTGTTAATGTTTCATTCATTATTTCCCATTGTATTGTTTATGTACTACATGTATATTTCATGTAAAAATTTTTTTTGTTTTAATACTTCTGGGTGTCATGAACGGATTAATTGTATTTACATTATTTCTTTGATTCGTAAATTGTAAATTTCGTTTATAGTAACGGCTCCAGGAACGGATTAATTACGAACAACGAGGGACCACTGTAGCTGCATGTTTGTCACATGCTGCATGTATTATACAGTCTGTATCATAGGCCAGGGTAGTGTCACCCTTTCATGTCACATGTCGCACGTTAGGAAATGTTACTGCCAGTCATTGTTTACAGATGTGTGGCTGCATCAATGTCCCTTGATGTGCAGACACCGCCCAACGCCCAGTGCAGCCGTGAACAACGTGTACACAAGATTCATGCTCCAGTGCTGTCCTAACGTCTCATGGCCCCCATCCAGTACTATGCACAATAGCACACTTTTTTTCTCTCCTACAAGAAATGTGGGCAAGTTTTTTGAGGACTGCAAAAATTATCTTGTTTGTATCGGGGTAAGCCAAAAGCCAAGTCCCATGGGTGTATTTAAATTTTTCTTTCTTCCACACTAGTGCTGTCAGGTTGGGACAAACTGAGGTGCGTGACCGAGCAAAATGTAGACAGGTCTACCCACCTGTTTCACAAACAGTGGACCCCCGGTATTCGATGGCATCGGTATTCGATAAATTCGGTATTCGATGCATTTTAACGCAAATTTTTTGCCACGGTATTTGATTGAAAACCCGGTATTCGATACGATTCGTACGAGACATGTCCACGTGTGGCCTGAACTGCCCTGTGTGTGCCAGTGTTTACAAGCAAGCCAGTGTGCGCGCATCTAAGGATACATTCGGTACATTCCATATTATGTAAAGTAAAAGGACACAAGTGCAACTAATGTGATATTTATTGTGGCAACGTTTCGCTCTCCAGGAGCTTTATCAAGCCACTATGGCTTGATAAAGCTCCTGGAGAGCGAAACGTTGCCACAATAAATATCACATTAGTTGCACTTGTGTCCTTTTACTTTACATATTGTCGGTAATTCTACCAACTTCATTACATTCCATATTATCACTGTTTTTGGTGCTTGTTTCTGCAAAATAAGTCACCATGGGCCCCAAGAAAGCTTCTAGTGCCAACCCTGTGGTAAAAAGGGTGAGAATTAGTATGGAAATTAAGAAAGATTTTGAAGGGTTTGGGGCTAAGCCTGAGAAGCCTATGCCAGTTGTGGAATCCATTGTGCCTACTTCAAAAATTAAGGAAATGTGTGCACAGTGGGTTGAACTGCAAACCTTTATGGATGAAAATCACCCTAACACAGCTATTGTAAGCCGTGCTGGTGACTATTACAATGACAATGTTGTTGCCCATTTTAGACAAATCGTAAAGGAACGGGAGGTACAGAGCTCTATGGACAGATTTGTTGTGCGACAGAGGTCCAGTGACTCTCAAGCTGGTCCTAGTGGCATTAAAAGAAGAAGGGAAGTAACCCCGGAAAAGGACTTGCTACCTCAAGTCCTAATGAAAGGGGATTCCCCTTTTAAACACTAACACCATCCACACACTCCCCTCCTCCCATCCCATCAATCATCACCAGATCTTCAATAAAGGTAAGCGTCATGTAATTGTGCATGTCTTCTTCAGTTTGTGTGTATTAAAATTAATATTTCATGTGATAAAAATTTTTTTTTTCATACTTTTGGGGGTCTTGCACGGATTAATTTGATTTCCATTATTTCTTATGGGGAAAATTGATTCGCTTTTCGATATTTTCGGTATTCGATGAGCTCTCAGGAACGGATTAATATCGAATACCGGGGGTCCACTGTACTTCCCACTAGAGTTACTGGCCTAGGCCTAGTTTCTTTCCCACCAGATGTCGTGTACTGAAGTAGGGCCACAATGCCTGGCACCTCCCTCACTTCACGCCCACCTGACCTTCCGTCAAGACCTACCCCCTGGACTGGCTTCTTGGCTACCCTCTAACTGCATTTGCCTGTGTATCCAATAATAAATAAACAATACTAGTCAATAGTGTTTTGTGTTCAACCTCCAAACTACCCTGTTATACTACCAGACCACAAAAGACAGTTAAACAACTATGTTGCAAAAATCTATACAAACCAAGAGCAATTAGGTGTAGACCACCAAACAGAGAAATACTGCAACAGAAATGACACCAATGAAGTAACCCTTCTTCACAGAGAGCATACAGGACAAAACTTAGTGCTGATACCTGTGGTCCAGTTGGTTCTCAAGCTGAGACTGGCATAGTTTCTGTTATTAGCTCTGTCACTGGTTCTGGTAAAATAGTGCTTGTGGCCTGATGACTCAAGGGTTTGTGGAGATGGTCACCCTGGTGGTAACATAGATGCTGCAGCTGTTGGTGGTGGCTGAAGTACCGGTACCTTACCTTTGACGAGTTTCAAGAGTCTCGCTACTCTCGGAGCCCGTCCATGGGCCAGGCTTGTCTGGTGCTTGCCTGGTCAGCCAGGCTGTTGCTGCTGGAGGCCCACTGTCCCACATATCCATCACAGCCTGGTTGATCTGGTGCCTGGTGAAGACACTTGTCCAGTTTCCTCTTGAAGACTTCTACACTTGTTCCAGCCATGTTTCTGACACCTTTAAAGAGGTTGAATTGTCTGGGGCCATTAATGTTGATACAGTATTCCCTTATTGTCCCACCACACCCCTGCTCCTTACTGGGTTTATTTTGCACTTCCTCCCATATCTCTCACCCCAGTATGTTATGGCAGTGTGCAGATTTGGGACCAGGCCCTCCAGTACTTTGCAGGTATATATTATCAAGTATCTTTTTCTCTTTTGCTCTAATGAGTACATGGAACTCAGAACCCTAAAACCACAGCCAACAAAAACCTGAAATTGGCAGATTCTATTCTTGGTGTGCCTGTAAATATAGTCTTACTGGGACTAACAAAAAGGGAACTTGCATATACAACCATCTCAAGAAATGTCAATCTCTTTAACCCTTTCAGGGTCCAAGGCCAAAATCTGAAGTGGTGCCCCAGTGTCCAAGAATTTTCAAAAAAAAAAAAAAAATTATTTTTTCTTATGAAATGGTAGAGAATCTTTTTGTGAAGGTAATAAAACAAAAAGTATGAAATTTGATGGAAATTTGACGAAATTATGCTCTCGTGAATTTTGATGTGTCAGCGATATTTACGAATCGGCGATTTTGCCGACTTTAACTCCCATTTTAGGCCAATTACATTATTCCAGTCGACCAAATTCTTGGCAATTTCACTAGTATTACTTCTATTCTATCGATTGAGCACAAGAAATCACCAAGTCAACCATTTCAACTACAAAATAAAGTGACCGGAAATTGGTAATTTGGCCAATTTAACACAAAGTTCAAAATATTCCAATTTCAAAATAGGGTCCAGAATAAACAATGTAGGTATTCCTGGCACTAAACTAACATTTCCTCTGTTCATTAGTTATGTTTTGAGGCTTTACAAATAAATTCCATTTTGAATTTTTATTCACATAATGAATTTTTATTCACACCAAAAAATAGAAGATTTACTGTTATGCAATATTGTAATACAGTGGACCCCCGCATACCGGACGCCTTGCATACCGGACGCCTTGCATAACGGACAATCTGCATACCGGACGCTTTGATCACTAAAATTTTGCCTCGCATACCGCCCAAAAACCCGCTCAGCGCCCTTCGTCCGAGACGCGTCCAATGTGCGGCCTGAGCCACGCTCACATGTTCCGCCGGTGGCATTGTTTACCAGCCAGCCTCCGCGGTAACATCCAAGCATACAATCGGAACATTTCGTATTATTACAGTGTTTTTGGTGATTTTTTTCTGGAAAATAAGTGACCATGGGCCCCAAGAAAGCTTCTAGTGCCAACCCTACAGCAATAAGGGTGAGAATTACTATGGAGATGAAGAAAAAGATCATTGATAAGTATGAAAGTGGAGTGCGTGTCTCCGAGCTGGCCAGGTTGTATAATAAACCCCAATCAACCATCGCTACTATTGGTGGTACAGCTGCTGCTGCTGCTGTACCACCGTCAGCTGCTGCTGCACTGTCAGCTGCTGCTGCTGTACCACCGTCAGCTGCTCCTGCTGCTGTAGTACCGTCTGCTGCTGCTGTAGCATCGTCTGCTGCTGCTGTAGCATCGTCTGCTGCTGCTGTAGCATCGTCTGCTGCTGCTGTAGCATCGTCTGCTGCTGCTGTAGCATCGTCTGCTGCTGCTGTAGCATCGTCTGCTGCTGCTGTAGCATCGTCTGCTGCTGCTGTAGCATCGTCTGCTGCTGCTGTAGCATCGTCTGCTGCTGCTGTAGCATCGTCTGTTGCTGCTGTAGCATCGTCTGTTGCTGCTGTACCACCGTCAGCTGCTGCTGCTGCTGTAGCATCGTCTGCTGCTGCTGCTGCTGCTGTAGCATCGTCTGCTGCTGCTGTAACATCATCAGTTGCTGCTGTAGCATCGTCTGCTGCTGCTGTAGCATCGTCTGTTGCTGCTGTAGCATCGTCTGTTGCTGCTGTACCACCGTCAGCTGCTGCTGCTGCTGTAGCATCGTCTGCTGCTGCTGTAACATCATCAGTTGCTGCTGTAGCATCGTCTGCTGCTGCTGTAGCATCGTCTGTTGCTGCTGTAGCATCGTCTGTTGCTGCTGTACCACCGTCAGCTGCTGCTGCTGCTGTAGCATCGTCTGCTGCTGCTGTAACATCGTCAGTTGCTGCTGTAGCATCGTCTGCTGCTGCTGTAGCATCGTCTGTTGCTGCTGTACCACCGTCAGCTGCTGCTGCTGCTGTAGCACCGTTGTTGGTGTGGCTTATTGAGAATACCAAGAAACAATTAACCCCAGAGGATTTGCCACCCAGGATAACTCAAAAAAGTCAGTGCGTCATCGAAGACTGTCTAACTTATTTCCATTGGGGTCCTTAATCTTGTCTCCCAGGATGCAACCCACACCAGTCGACTAACACCCAGGTGAACAGGGAAAATGCCTGGAACTAGTGCTCATATTGGTGAATTTAGAGCCAGCAAAGGTTGGTTTGAGAGATTTAAGAATCGTAGTGACATACACAGTGTGATAAGGCCTGTTCTGGAAGAAAATACCAAACAGGACCTACAGTACTCAGGAGGAAAAGGCACTCCCAGGACACAGTGTCTCATCAGTCATTGCTGCATCTTCAATAAAGGTAAGTGTCATTTATTCTTCATTTAGTAGAGTAGTACATGCACAATATATATTGTGCATGTACTACTCTACTATTGTGCATGTATCCTTCTCTTTGTGTGTAGGAAAATGTATATTTCATGTGGTAAAAATTTTTTTTTCATACTTTTGGGTGTCTTGCACGGATTAATTTGATTTCCATTATTTCTTATGGGGAAAATTCATTCGCATACCGAACATTTCGCATAACAGCCAGCCCTCTTGCACGGATTAAGGTCGCTATGCGGGGGTCCACTGTAATTGTATAAATATCACCACCACATTTGTGAATGTATATTAGACCCACCAGCTGGCGTGTATAAGACGTGTGAGGTCGTTTGTTTACTCTTGAACATCGGCAAAAATTTAACATTTCCGCCACTTTGAGCTCAGTTTCAAGCCATTTCCAGTGCTAACACCAATCAAAATTATCTCTATTTCTGTGATATGTCTTCCATTCTATCAAATGAGACCAAGAAATCACAAATACAACTATAAAAAACATACGAAAAAACACTGCAAAGTCGCTGTTTTAATCGAAAATCACGGTCTCAGTTTTTTTCTCTCATTACACACAGTGTGCTGCAGGATTTGTTTTATGTGGTGCACACATACCACATAGATGTATTCTCTCATATCTAGGCCCAAATTTACCACTCACAGTTTATCAGAGTGAGCTGAGCTCATGACGTAGATTTACGGTTTGGACCCTGAACGTAAAGCCGTAGATCTACGGGACGGACCCTGAAAGGGTTAATAAAAGCACATGCCATTCATGGTCCTGCAAGCTCTTTCACCCAAAATTGTGCCATAAATCAGTAAGTGAAGGGCAATAGTATGATTTAAACAGAACCACTAAAAGGAGGGTAAGAGGAACACAATACCAATTTGAACACTCAAACTACAATGATACAAACAGGGTTATTTAGATGCAATGAGGGACTTGGTCAAAGCCAATGTGAGGGGGATGGGATATCCCCAGAGTAACAATGTTATCTTTTGTTTGTAAATGTCCAAGGTCTCAAGCCCAAGGAAACATAATACACATGAAGGAAGGTAGGTGGGAATATGTATTTATTATTATTTTTATTATCACACTGGCCGATTCCCACCAAGGCAGGGTGGCCCGAAAAAGAAAAACTTTCACCATCATTCACTCCATCACTGTCTTGCCAGAAGGGTGCTTTACACTACAGTTTTTAAACTGCAACATTAACACCCCTCCTGAGTGCAGGCACTGTACTTCCCATCTCCAGGACTCAAGTCCGGCCTGCCGGTTTCCCTGAACCCCTTCATAAATGTTACTTTGCTCACACTCCAACAGCACGTCAAGTATTAAAAACCATTCGTCTCCATTCACTCCTATCAAACACGCTCACGCACACCTGCTGGAAGTCCAAGCCCCTCGCACACAAAACCTCCTTTACCCCCTCCCTCCAACCTTTCCTAGGCCGACCCCTACCGTGCCTTCCTTCCACTACAGACTGATACACTCTTGAAGTCATTCTGTTTCGCTCCATTCTCTCTACATGTCCGAACCACCTCAACAACCCTTCCTCAGCCCTCTGGACAACAGTTTTGGTAATCCCGCACCTCCTCCTAACTTCCAAACTACGAATTCTCTGCATTATATTCACACCACACATTGCTCTCAGACATGACATCTCCACTGCCTCCAGCCTTCTCCTCGCTGCAACATTCATCACCCATGCTTCACACCCATATAAGAGCGTTGGTAAAACTATACTCTCATACATTCCCCTCTTTGCCTCCAAGGACAAAGTTCTTTGTCTCCACAGACTCCTAAGTGCACCACTCACCCTTTTCCCCTCATCAATTCTATGATTCACCTCATCTTTCATAGACCCATCCGCTGACACGTCCACTCCCAAATATCTGAATACATTCACCTCCTCCATACTCTCTCCCTCCAATCTGATATCCAATCTTTCATCACCTAATCTTTTTGTTATCCTCATAACCTTACTCTTTCCTGTATTCACTTTCAATTTTCTTCTTTTGCACACCCTACCAAATTCATCCACCAATCTCTGCAACTTCTCTTCAGAATCTCCCAAGAGCACAGTGTCATCAGCAGAGAGCAACTGTGACAACTCCCACTTTATGTGTGATTCTTTATCTTTTAACTCCACGCCTCTTGCCAAGACCCTCGCATTTACTTCTCTTACAACCCCATCTATAAATATATCAAACAACCACGGTGACATCACACATCCTTGTCTAAGGCCTACTTTTACTGGGAAATAATTTCCCTCTTTCCAACATACTCTAACTTGAGCCTCACTATCCTCGTAAAAACTCTTCACTGCTTTCAGTAACCTACCTCCTACACCATACACCTGCAACATCTGCCACATTGCCCCCCTATCCACCCTGTAATACGCCTTTTCCAAATCCATAAATGCCACAAAGACCTCTTTAGCCTTATCTAAATACTGTTCACTTATATGTTTCACTGTAAACACCTGGTCCACACACCCCCTACCTTTCCTAAAGCCTCCTTGTTCATCTGCTATCCTATTCTCCGTCTTACTCTTAATTCTTTCAATAATAACTCTACCATACACTTTGCCAGGTATACTCAACAGACTTATCCCCCTATAATTTTTGCACTCTCTTTTATCCCCTTTGCCTTTATACAAAGG
This sequence comes from Cherax quadricarinatus, assembly GCF_038502225.1. Classification (NCBI taxonomy): domain Eukaryota; kingdom Metazoa; phylum Arthropoda; class Malacostraca; order Decapoda; family Parastacidae; genus Cherax; species Cherax quadricarinatus. The sequence goes on from NC_091318.1 coordinate 16,169,587, forward strand.
AACTATGCATGCTCTCTGCCAATCCCTAGGTACCTTACCCTCTTCCATACATTTATTAAATAATTGCACCAACCACTCCAAAACTATATCCCCACCTGCTTTTAACATTTCTATCTTTATCCCATCAATCCCGGCTGCCTTACCCCCTTTCATTTTACCTACTGCCTCACGAACTTCCCCCACACTCACAACTGGCTCTTCCTCACTCCTACAAGATGTTGTTCCTCCTTGCCCTATACACGAAATCACAGCTTCCCTTTCTTCATCAACATTTAACAATTCCTCAAAATATTCCCTCCATCTTCCCAATACCTCTAACTCTCCATTTAATAACTCTCCTCTCCTATTTTTAACTGACAAATCCATTTGTTCTCTAGGCTTTCTTAACTTGTTAATCTCACTCCAAAACTTTTTCTTATTTTCAACAAAATTTGTTGATAACATCTCACCCACTCTCTCATTTGCTCTCTTTTTACATTGCTTCACCACTCTCTTAACCTCTCTCTTTTTCTCCATATACTCTTCCCTCCCTGCATCACTTCTACTTTGTAAAAACTTCTCATATGCTAACTTTTTCTCCCTTACTACTCTCTTCACATCATCATTCCACCAATCGCTCCTCTTCCCTCCCGCACCCACTTTCCTGTAACCACAAACTTCTGCTGAACACTAACACTACATTTTTAAACCTACCCCATACCTCTTCGACCCCATTGCCTATGCTCTCATTAGCCCATCTATCCTCCAATAGCTGTTTATATCTTACCCTAACTGCCTCCTCTTTTAGTTTATAAACCTTCACCTCTCTCTTCCCTGATGCTTCTATTCTCCTTGTATCCCATCTACCTTTTACTCTCAGTGTAGCTACAACTAGAAAGTGATCTGATATACCTGTGGCCCCTCTATAAACATGTACATCCTGAAGTCTACTCAACAGTCTTTTATCTACCAATACATAATCCAACAAACTACTGTCATTTTGCCCTACATCTCTTGTATACTTATTTATCCTCTTTTTCTTAAAATATGTATTACCTATAACTAAACCCCTTTCTATACAAAGTTCAATCAAAGGGCTCCCATTATCATTTACACCTGGCACCCCAAACTTACCTACCACACCCTCTCTAAAAGTTTCTCCTACTTTAGCATTCAGGTCCCCTACCACCATTACTCTCTCACTTGGTTCAAAGGCTCCTATACATTCACTTAACATCTCCCAAAATCTCTCTCTCTCCTCTGCATTCCTCTCTTCTCCAGGTGCATACACGCTTATTATGACCCACTTCTCGCATCCAACCTTTACTTTAATCCACATAATTCTTGAATTTACACATTCATATTCTCTTTTCTCCTTCCATAACTGATCATTCAACATTACTGCTACCCCTTCCTTTGCTCTAACTCTCTCAGATACTCCAGATTTAATCCCATTTATTTCCCCCCACAGAAACTCCCCTACCCCCTTCAGCTTTGTTTCGCTAAGGGCCAGGACATCCAACTTCTTTTCATTCATAACATCAGCAATCATCTGTTTCTTGTCATCCACACTACATCCACGCACATTTAAGCATCCCAGTTTTATAAAGTTTTTCTTCTTCTCTTTTTTAGTAAATGTCTACAGGAGAAGGGGTTACTAGCTCATTGCTCCCGGCATTTTAGTCGTCTCATACGACACGCATGGCTTACGGAGGAAAGATTCTTTTCCACTTCCCCATGGACAATAGAAGAAATAAAGAGGAACAAGAGCTATATGTATGGATGTGCATATGTATACAGTGGACCCTCCGTTTTCGTCGATCTCCATTATTGCTGATTTCAGTTTGGGCAAACTTTCGATTTTTGGTTCCGTTTTCGTCGATTACCTCCATTTTCATCGATCATACGGAACCTGTCCACTGCCCAGCGCACAGACAAAGCCGTCTCCCACACCATTCTCAGCCAGTGTAGCGTTGTTTGTCAGTGAGTGAACATATCCCGCCAGGTCATACTAAACATCTCGTAATAATCCACTGTTTTTGCAACTTGTTTACAGTGGACCCTCGACCAATGATATCAATCTGTTCCAGAGAGCTTATCTTTACGTGAATTTATCCAGACAGCCAAAATTGTTAAAAAAAATAATTTTTTTTTCATGAAATATACATTTCCTTACAAAGAAAACAATGAGACATGCACAATAACTACACAAGTCAATTCTAAAATGACACTTACCTTTATTAAAGAGTACTGATGAGTGATGAGACACTTTCTTGAACACACTGGGATTTTCAGTGATACACGAGTAAAGGCTTCACTTTGCAATCCCCACTAGCATTACAACATAAGAGTTAGCCTGTCTTTCACAGGCTTGTGTCCTGGGAGTGCCTTTTCCTCCCGAGTAATGTAGGTCTTGTTTGGCATTTTCTTCCAGAACAGGCCTGTTTCGTCACAACTGAACACTTGTTGGGGTTAGAATTTTTCAGCTTCACCTTGCCTTATCACACTGTGTATGCCACTACGATTCTTAAATCTCTCAAACCAACCTTTGCTGGCCTTAAATTCACCAATATGAGCACTAGTTCCAGGCATTTTTCCTTGTTCACCTGGGTGTTAGTCAATAGGGGGGGGGGGGGGTCGCATCCTGGGGGACAAGATTAAGGACCCCAATGGAAATAAGTTACAGTCCTCGATGATACACTGACTTTCTTGGGTTATCCTGGGTGGCTAACCCTCTGGGGTTAACTGTTTCTCATTAAGCCACACCAGCAACACACACTCCACATCATTGAGTAGTACCGCTGACGGTGGTGCACCAGCAGCTGACCGTGGCACAGCAGCAGCTGATGGTGGTGCAGCAACAGCAGCAGCTGACGGTGGTGCAGCAACAGCAGCAGCTGACGGTGGTGCAGCAACAGCAGCAGCTGACGGTGGTGCAGCAACAGCAGCAGCTGACGGTGGTGCAGCAGCAGCTGACGGTGGTGCAGCAGCAGCTGACGGTGGTGCAGCAACAGCAGCAGCTGATGGTGGTGGTGCAGCAACAGCAACAGCTGATGGTTGTGCAGCAACAGCAGCAGCAGCTGAGGGTTGTGCAGCAACAGCTGACGGTGGTGAAGCAACAGCAGCAGCTGACGGTGGTGCAGCATCAGCAGCAGCTGACGGTGGTGCAGCAACAGCAGCAGCTGACGGTGGTGCAGCAACAGCAGCAGCTGACGGTGGTGCAGCAACAGCAGCAGCTGACGGTGGTGCAGCAACAGCAGCAGCTGACGGTGGTGCAGCAACAGCAGCAGCTGACGGTGGTGCAGCAACAGAAGCAGCTGACGGTGGTGCAGCAACAGAAGCAGTTGACGGTGGTGCAGCAACAGAAGCAGTTGATGGTGGTGCAGCAACAGCTGACGATGGTGCAGCAACAGCAGCAGCTGACCGTGGCACAGCAGCAGCTGACCATGGTACAATAGTATTTCAAAAGTATTTCTCACCCTTTTTACCACAGGGTTGGCACGAGAAGCTTTCTTTGGGCCCATGGTGGCTTATTTACCAGTTACAAGCACTAAAAAAATGGAATAATACAAAATACACCTACCTGCTCGACTTACGACCGTGTTTTTTGTGCCAAATTTCTGGGAAATAAACAACTATTTGTGTTGTACACAGTGTTTATCCTAAACCTTACAGCATAAAATACAATACTAACAGCATAAAAAGTAAAGTAAAACATGAAATACCAAAATAAAACAATAAAATAAAGTCATTACAAAAATGTTTTGTTGATAGTAGTAAAGTTCAACTTACAACCATTTCGACTTATGACCGGTTTCTCGGAACTGAACTCAGTCGTAAGTCAGATGGTAGGTGTATATCGTATGTATGCGTGAAACCGTCCGCCCTGGCTTGCAAACAATGGCACACTAGCTGAAGGCAGGGCAGCTGAGGCGCGCTCAGCCTGGACGAACGAGCAGACACATTTGGGACAAATGTTGTTAGTCGAGCTTTTCATTGTTGGTCGGGCCACAATTTTTACGCTAAAAACATTTCATTAGGTGACTTTTTTCGTTAGCCGGGGGTCCACTGTACTGTGTGTGACTGCTAAATAAGTGATCATGGCCCCAAAGAAAGCTCCTAGTGCCAGTGCTTTGGTAAAGAATGTGAGGAACACAGTAGAACAGAAAAAAGAAATTCCAAGAAAATATGAGTGGCATACACATTGCTGAATTTGGCAGGATGTGTGTTAAATTGCCATCAACAATCAACTCCATTGTGGCAAAGAGAAAAGAAATCATGGAAGATGATGTTGCGAAAGGGGTGAATGTGATAACCTAACAGAAATTCCAAACAATAATTTGTGAAAAGACAAGGCAGTTGTATGACAATCTCAAAGAAACTGTCTGCAACAAGTGCTGATGTAGGTGAATTTAAAGGCCAGCAAAGGCTGGTTTGAAAAATTCAAGAAGCAAAGTGGCATACACAGTGTTGTAAGGCATGGTGAGGTGCCAGTTCAGACAAGCAAGTGGCTGAAAAATTCGTGCAGAAATTCAAATGTTATGCAGAGGCTGAAAAATCCCAACCCCAACAAGTGTTCAATTGTGAAGAAACAGGCTTGTTTTGGAAGAAAATGCCAAAGAGGACCTACATTATGTAGGAGGAAAAGGCACTCCTAGGACAGTAGCCTATGAAAGACAGGCAACTCTCTTGTTGTGTGGTAATGCTAGTGGGGATTTCAAAGTGAAGCCTTTACTGGTGTATCACTCTGAAAATCCCAGTGTTCAAGAAAAAAAGTGTTGTCAATGGCAAGAGTAAATTGTGTGTGATGTGGAAGGCTAACACGAGTCACTAATGAAATTTTTCTGGAATGGTTCAATGAAGTGTTTGGCCCGAGTGTGAAGAAATATCTCCTGGATAATAAATTGCCACTCCAGTGCCTCCTGTTAATGGACAATGCTCCTGCTCATCCTCCAGACTTGGAAGACCAATTGTTTAAGGAATTCAGTTTTGTAACATAAGTTTTTGCCTCCTAACACCACTCCTCTCCTCCAGCCCATGGACCAGCAGATCATTGCAAACTTAAACAACTACACCAAAGCAATGTTTCAAACGTGCTTTGACAGAACCTCGGATTCTGAATTGACCCTAAGAGAGTTATGGAAGAATCACTTCAATATTTTCCACTGCATAGGTCTTATAGATAAGGCTTGGCAGGGAGTGACTTCCAGGACGATGAACTCTGCTTGGGGAAAATTGTGACCCAATTGTATCCAAAAGAAGGATTTTGAAGGGTTTGAGGCTGACCCTGTCGACCCTACACCTGTTGTGCAATTAACTGTGGCATTGGGGAATTCCATAGGGTTGGATGCGAGTGGCGACGATGTGGAAGAGTTGTTGTAGGACTGCAATGAAGAACTAACTAATGATGAGCTGCAAGAGCTTCATCTGCAACAGCAACAGACCACAGTTGAGGAACTTGCTTCAGAGGAGGAGGAAGAGAGATGGAAGAAGGTGAATCTTCAAAGACTAATGAGATTTGTGCAATGTGGACTAAAGTGCATTCATTTGTGGAGGAACATCACCCTGAGAAAGTTGTTGCAATCAATGCTGGCAACTTTTACAATCACAATGCCATCCCATTTTAGGCAAATCTTAAAGAGACGCCAGAAACAGAGCACTCTGGACAGATATTTTGTGCAACAGGGGTCCAGTGACTCGAGCTGGTCCTAGTGGCATTAAAAAACAAAGGAGGGAAGTGACCCCAGATAAGGACTTGGTACCTTGAGTCCTTATAGAGGGGGAGTCCCCTTCCAAAGAATAACCTCTCTTCCCTCTCCCCTCCTCCCTGTCTTCCAGCAACAACAGCTGTCATGTGTAATGTTCATTCCTTTGTGCATGTAAATCTATCTTTAAGGTAAAAAAAAAAAATTACTTTTTTTTTGTTGATACTTCTGGGTGCCTGGAACGGATTAATTCCATTTACATTATTTCTTATGGGGAAAATGGTTTTGGTTTTAGCTGATTTCAGTTTTAGCCGATGGCTCTTTAACGGATTAAACACAAAACCCGAGGGTCCACTGCATGTGTGTATATGGGCCGGGGTGTGGGGGTGTCAAAACGATAACTCGGAACAGTTGTTGTGCTTATGTATAAACCACCGATTATATCATCCCAGCAACTGAAGGCCCAATTACTGGAGATCGAGCATTGTCTTGAAAACATATCAAGCTCCTAACCAAATATCTTGTAGGTTGAAGACTTCAATTTAAGACATGTTCAATGGAACAATGTGACAAGGACTAACTGCACAGAGTCCCTGAAGCCAGCTTGAAGGAACAGTCCCACACAAGAGAAATATTAAACTTTTGCCTAAATTACAGCACTAACATTTGCTGATGACACCAAAATTTCTCTGAGTGGTGCCTATCAATGACAGCAAATCTTCAGGTGGACACACGTCTTCCTATGGGCCTCAGACATGTTTAACCCTTTGAGTGTTTCGGTCAAATATACACGTCTTGCGCGCCACTGTTTCAGACGTATTTATACACGTAAATTCTAGCAACTTCAAATCAAGCGGGAGAAAGCTGGTAGGCCTACATATGAGAGAATGGGTCTGTTTGGTCAGTGTGCAACACAAAAAAAATCCTGCAGCACACAGTGCATAATGAGAAAAAAAACTGCCCGTTTTTTTTATTAAAACGCCAACTTTGAGGTGTATTTTCGTACAGTATTTATCGATGTATTCTCATTTTCATGGTCTCGCGTGATAAAATGGAAAACTTATTACATAAAAAAGAGATGATTTTGATTAGTTTCATGATGAAAACGACCTTGAAGTTGAGCTCAAAGTAGCGGAAATGTTCAATTTTTACAAATGTTCAGGAGTAAGCAGATCACACATGTCCAATACACATCAACTGGGGGGAGTAATATTCTTTCACTAGTGCACTGATATTATTTATACCATTTTTACAATAATGCAGTAGTCTGCATAACAGTAAATTTTCTATTTTTTGTATGAATACAAAATCAAAATAAAAAGCAATAGTAATATAAGAGGGGCCTAGAGACGTGACTAATGAACAGAAGATATGTTATTTTAATGCAAAGAATGTCTACATTGTTTATTCTGGACCCTATTTTGAAGTTGGCATCTTTTTTAATTTGCGTGAAATTGGCTAAATTGCCAATTTCTGACCACTTTACTGGGTAGTTCAAATCGATAAATGGGCGGTTTCTTATACTCAACTGATAGAAAAAAATGGAGCTCTAAAGAAATACCTGAGTTTGGTCAACCAGAACAACGGAATTGGCCAAAAACAGGGCTTAAAGTCAGCGAAATTGCTGATGCGTATATGTTGCCGAGACTGCTAACTTCATGGGAGCTTAACTCCGTGAGTTTTTGACCAAATTTCGTACTTTTGGTGTCATTACCACCGGGAAAAGATTCTCTATCATTTCATAAGAAAAAAATAGTTTTTTTTTTTCCCCAAAAAAATTTTGCGACAATGAGTTTCAGAAAGGGGCTTCCGACAGTCAAAGGGTTAATGAAGACAAGTGCGGTTACTCAACTATGGAAGAATGGAGGATACAGACTAACAGTACCAATACAGGTTAAATTCAAATGATTCAGCAGAGGAAAAGTCCCATGATCTCAGAAGATTTCACATTAAAAGATATACCTACACCTTTGAAGAGTTTCAAGAGTTGAACTACTCTCAGAGCCCAGCCATGGGCCATTGCTACAGGAAGGAAAATGAAGGATGTATAACTAGAACCCTCAAGAAGAGAGACTAAAGGAGAAACAAAGCCAGATTGACTCACAATGTATGCGTGGGATGCTTTGTGTAGGCATGAGCAGGTGCGGGCAGGCGGACAGGTCTGGTACAGTGGCGGAAACTCAAGGTACTGTTTGAAACTCGAGACAAAATTTAGGCGAAAAAGGTGACCGAAACTCAAAATGGCTAAAACTTGGGGCGGCCAAAACTCGAGGTTTCACTTTAAAGTACTACCTGGAGTTTACCTGGAGAGAGTTCTGGGGGTCAACGCCCCCGTGGCCCGGTCTGTGACCAGGCCTCCTGGTGGATCAGAGCCTGATCAGCCAGGCTGTTACTGCTAGCTGCACGCAATCCAACGTACGAGCCACAGCCCGGCTGGTCAGGAACAGACTTTAGGTGCTTGTCCAGTGCCAGCTTGAAGACTGCCAGGGGTCCATTGGTAATCCCCCTTATGTATGCTGGGAGGCAGTTGAACAGTCTCGGGCCCCTGACACTTATTGTATTGTCTCTTAACGTGCTAGTGACACCCCTGCTTTTCACTGGGGGGATGTTGCATCGTCTGCCAAGTCTTTTGCTTTCGTTGTGAGTGATTTTCATGTGCTAGTTCGGTACTAGTTCCTCTAGGATTTTCCAGGTGTATATAATCATGCATCTCTCCCACCTGCGTTCCCGAGAATACAGGTTCAGGAACCTCAAGCGCTCCCAGTAATTGAGGTGTTTTATCTCCGTTATGCGCACTGTGAAGGTTCTCTGTACATTTTCTAGGTCAGCAGTTTCACCTGCCTTGAAAGGTGCTGTTAGTGTGCAGCAATATTCCAGCCTAGATAGAACAAGCGACCTGAAGAGTGTCATCATGGGATTGGCATCCCTAGTTTTGAAGGTTCTCATTATCCATCCTGTCATTTTTCTAGCAGCTGCAATTGATATAATGTTATGGTCCTTGAAGGTGAGAACCTCCGACATGATCACTCCCAGGTCTTTGACGTTGGTGTTTCGCTCTATTTTGTGCCCAGAATTTGTTTTGTACTCTGAAGAAGTTTTGATTTCCTCATGTTTACCATATCGGAGTAATTGAAATTTCTCATCATTGAGCTTCACATTGTTTTCTGCAGCCCATTGAAAGATTTGGTTGATGTCCGCCTGGAGCCTTGCAGTGTCTGCAATGAAAGACACTGTCATGCAGATTCGGGTGTCATCTGCAAAGGAAGACACAGTGCAGTGGTTGACATCCTTGTCTATGTCAGATATGAGGATGAGAAACAAGATGGGAGCAAGTACTGTGCCTTGTGGAACAGAGCTTTTCACTGTAGCCGCCTTGGACTTTACTCTGTTGACTACTACTCTTTGTGTTTTGTTTGTGAGAAAATTACAGATCCATCTACCAACTTTTCCTGTTATTCATTTAGCACGCATTTTGTGCGCTATTACGCCATGGTCACACTTGTCGAAGGCTTTTGCAAAGTCTGTATATATTACATCTGCCTTCTTTTTGTCTTCCAGTGCTTCTAGGACCTCGTCCTAGTGATCTAATAGTCGAGACAGACAGGAGTGACCTGCTCTAAACCCATGTTGCCCTGGGTTGTGTAATTGATGGGTTTCTAGATGGGTGACGATCTTGCTTCTTAGAACCCTTTCAAAGATTTTTATGATATGAGATGTTAGTGCTATCGGTCTACAGTTCTTTGTTATTGCTTTACTGCCCCCTTTGTGGAGTGGGGCTATGTCTGTTGTTTTTAGTAGATGTGGGACGACCCGTGTCCATGCTCCATCTCCATAGGATGGTAAAAGCTCATGATAGGGGCTTTTTGCAGTTCTTGATGAGCACGATAAATAACAGGCGATAAATAACATGCATGGGCATGTTATTTATCGCCTGTTCGAAGTCATTTGGCGTCAGGATAACATCAGATAGGCTTGTGTTAACATGAATTACCCTGACCAGGACTAAAGTAAAGAACATTGAACCAGTCATTGAAGGTGTTTACACAATCTTTTACCTTTATATAACCTATGATGTTCCAGAGTGTGACTATTATCGAAATTGACGATTTGCGAGTCCATTTTCCCCATAAGAAATAATGTAAATCCAATTAATTCGTTCCAGACATCCAAAAGTACCAACAATTTTTTTTTTTACCTTAAAGATAGATTTACATGCACAAAAGAATGAACATTCAACATGACAGTTACCTTTATTGAAGGCTGTTGTTGATGAATGGAAGACATGGAGGAGGAGAGAGGGAAGAGAGGTTATTGTTTGGAAGGGGAATTCCCCTCCATAAGGGCTCTAGGTTACTTCAGGGGTCACTTCCCTAGCTTTAATATAGATTTACAGGCAGAAAAGAATGCCAAATAAATGTAAAGCACTAATAAAATGTATAAATGAACATTTAACATCATACTTACCTTTATTGAAGACTCTTGTTGGTGTATGGCAGATGGGGCAGAGGGAGGGGAGGAGAGTTTATTGTTGGAGAATATGACACTAATATCAACTCGACGGCTTATTTATCTATCACAATTCAACTAATATGACATAATAAACAATATTAATAACATATAAACATGGAATATTCTCTAGAATGAATAAAATAATTCATTAAGTATGAAACAAGAGGTGTTGTGTTGTTGTTGGGTGTATAAGGGCCACAGAGTATAAACTGTCCATAATGGTGGTGAAGCAGCAGCTGAAATGCCAGTGTTTTCTGTAGCCCTATACAACTCCAACAACATTGGAAGAATTAGTAGAATTGCTGAATCACTGAAGAAGGCACCCTCTACCACCATCACTACCACTCACCATCACTACCACCCTCTACCACTATCACAACTACTACTATCTTTTACCACTATCACAAATGCTACCACCCTCTACCACTATCAGAACTGCTACCACTACCACCACCACTTTCGTATTTTTCTACAAACATTTTCTTAAATTATGTGTGTTTTTCACATTCTTTACCAAAGGGCTGGCACTAGAAACTTTCTTTGGAGCCATGGTGACTTATTTAGCAATTACAAGCACTAAAACAAATGGAATATTATGAAATGTATCTTATGAACTTGTGGGATCATCCTCACTCACTGATAAACTATGACACACTGGCTGGGAATGGAGTGTGAGGCGGCTGGGGATGTGTGTATGCGCCTCAGACGAATGACTATTCGCGAGTCAAATAACGATTCGCGAGTCAATGATTTGATGAAAAAAAAAGTTACAATTTCTGAAAATTATGACTTTCAAGTCTTACAAAAAACGAGGGTCCACTGTACTCTCGGAGCCTGGCTATGGGCCAGGTTCATCTGGTGCCGTGATGAAGTACACGTCGGTGAAACAGGACGTACTCTAATCAAATTAATTCGTTGAAGACACCCAAAAGTATGAAAAAAAAACAAAATTTACCATATGATATATACATTTTCCTACACACAAAAAGAAGGATACATGCACAATATATATTGTGCATGTATTTGTTCTTCATTTAGTACACTAGTACATGCACAATATATATTTTGCATGTACTAGTGTACTAAATGAAGAATAAATGACACTTATCTTTATTGAGGATGGGGTGATGAGTGATGAGACACTGTCCTGGGAGTGCCTTTTCCTCCTGAGTAATGTAGGTCCTGTTTGGCAATTTCTTCCAAAACAGGCCTCATCACACTGTGTATGCCACTACGATTCTTAAATCTCTCAAACCAACCTTTGCTGGCCTTAAATTCACCAATATGAGCACTAGTTCCAGGCATTTTTTCCTGTTCACCTGGGTATTAGTCTACTGGTGTGGGTCGCATCTTGGGGGACAAGATTAAGGACCCCAATGGAAATAAGTTAAACAGTCCTCGATGACACAATTACTTTCTTGGGTTATCCTGGGTGGCTAACCCTCTGGGGGTTAATTGTTTCTTGGTATTCACAATAAGCCTATGGTGACTTATTTAGCAGTTACAAGCACTAAAAACACTGGAATACAAAATTTATCGAATGTATGAGTGCAACCGTCCGCCCTAGCTTGTAAACAATGTCACACTAGCTCAGCTGAGGCGCTCAGGCCAGACAGACCAGACAGTCGCATTCAGGACGAATGATGTAAGTCGAGTTTTTCAATGTAGGTCGGGGTCAATTTTTTACGCTGACAAGCATCATAAGTTGGTTTTATCATAGGTTGAGGCCATCATAAGTCGGGGGTCCACTGTACTACAGTGGTCCCTCGTTTTTCGTAATTAATCCGTTCCTGGAGCCGTTACTATAAACAAAATTTACGATTTATGAATCAATTTTCCCCATAAGAAATAATGTAAATACAATTAATACGTTCCTGACACCCAGAAGTATTAAAACAAAAAATTTTTTTTACATGAAATATACATGTAGTACATAAACAATATAATGGGAAATGATGAATGAAACATTAACAGCATAACACTTGCCTTTATTGGAGATTCTTCTTAGTGTATGGGAGACTGGAGGAGGAGAGTGGATTGTTTATAGTTTGGAAGGGGAATCCCCTTCCAGCAACACCTCAGGTACCAATTGCTATTCTGGGGTTGCTTGTCTTCTCTGTTTCTTAATGCCACTAAGACCACCTTGAGAGTCAATGGAGTCCTGTCTCACAAAATAACTGTGGAGAGAGCTCTGTTTCTGGCATCTCTTTAACACTTCCCTAAAATGGCCCAGGACGTTGTCATGTTGCCAATATGGCTTGCAACAACCTTGTTAGGGTGATTTTTCTCCATAAAGCTTTCCATCTTACCCCACATAGTAAAAATCTCTAATTTCTGAAGAAGGCACCTTCTTCCATCTCTCTTCCTCCTCCTCTGCAGCAAGATTGTGAGCTGCGATGTGTTGCTCTTCCTGCTGAAGCTCTTGCAGCTCCTCAGTGGTGGGCTCTTCGTTGTGGTCTTCCACCAATTCTTCCACATCCTCCAAACTCACATCCAACCCCATGGAACTCCCCAGTGCCACAATTGATTTTACAACAGACATAGGCTCATCAGGGTCAGTCCCAAACCCTTCAAAATCCCTCTTGTCAACACAATCTGGCCACAATTTTCTCCAGGTAGAGTTCAAAGTCCTGGTAGTCACTCCCTCCCAAGCCATACCTATAAGGGTTATGCAATGGAGGATGCTGAAGTGTTCTCTCCAAAATTCCCTTAGGGTCAAGTGAGTGTCTGTGATCACAGTCAAGCACCTGTGAAACATTGCTTTTGTGTAGTTTTTTTTAAAGTTTGCAATGACCTGCTGGTCCATGGGCTGGAGGAGAGGAGTGGTATTCGGGGACAAGAACTTTACTGTGATAAACCCAAACTCCTCGAAAATTAGGTCATCCAAGTTTGGAGGATGAGCAGGTGCATTGTCCATTACTAACAGGCACTTGAGATCCAATTTCTTTTCCAGGAGATACTCCTTCACACTAGGGCCAAACACTTCATTGAACCACTTGACGAAAATTTCCCTCGTGACCCATGCCTTACTATTAGATTTCCAAAACACACACAATTTACTCTTCATAACATTGTTTTTCCTGAACACTCTGGGATTTTCAGAATGGTACACTAGTAATGGCTTCACTTTGAAATCCCCACTAGCATTAGTGCAGAACATTAGCATCAGCCTGTCTTTCATAGGCTTATGTCCTGGCATTGCCTTTTCCTCTTGTGTAATGAAGGTCCTCTTTGGCATTTTCTTCCAAAAGAGGCCTGTTTCATCACAATTGAACACTTGTTCAGGTTTCAGTCCTTCAGCCTCTATGTACTCCTGGAATTCATGCACATATTTTTCAGCCGCCTTGTGGTCCGAACTGGCAGCCTCACCATGCCTTACCACACTGTATATGCCAGTACGGTTCTTAAATCTCTCAAACCAGCCTTTGCTGGCCTTAAATTCACCCACATCACCACTATTTGCAGGCAATTTCTTTACCAAATCTTCATGCAACTGCCTAGCCTTTTCACAAATAATCGAAGTTTCTCATTTATCCACACCAATAATAACTTCTCAACCTCTTCGAGTACTGGTGATCTCATTTTTGTCAGCATAGTTACCCCCTTTGCAACAACAGCATCCTTGATTTCCTTTTTCTTGGCCACTATGGAACATAAGGTTGAGTAGGGTTTCTTATACATCCTGGACAGTTCGGCCACACTTGTACCACTTTCATATTGTTCAATGGTTTTTTTTAAATTCAATCGTATTTCTCACCTTCTTTATCACAGGCTTGGCACTAGGAGCTTTCTTTGGAGCCATGGTAGCTTATTTAGTGCTTGCAAGCACTAAAATAAATGGAATATTATGAAATATTTCGCTGGAGCACATGAGGGGACCTTTGCTCACTGGTAAACAATGCCAGACTGGCTGCCGCCACGGCTCACGCCGTGGGTACACGTCCCGGAAGAACTACGACTAGCGAGTCAACCTATGACAAGTGAGTCCGTGTTTATATGAAAATACCCCTATGATTGGTGAAATTTACGACTGCCGGGAACTACGAAAAGCGGGGGACCACTGTATTTAGAAAGAATTTAACGTGTGTGTACAACGTAGAAACTCTTCCAACCACTTAATGAGATTCTTACGTCCACCTAGTCATCAACAAAACAGATTTTCGCAGACATGCATGCCTTTAAATGTGGGGTCACACCCTGCAAAGCTTGTGGATGAGTACAGAAATTATCAAGAATGAAGAGAGCCTTGAAAGCAGGGTTCTTGCTGTGCAGGTAAAACTTTACTTCAGGAATAAAGTGATGCTTAAACCAGTCAATAAATATTTCCTCTGTCATCCATGGTGATTGGTTCAACCTTTAAATTACTAGTAATGTGTTTTTATTACACCTTTCAAAGCACAAGGATTCTTAGAGCAAGGCTCCAAATTTTTTTCCCCTCCCACAAACCGAACCGTGTTAATTTTTTCAAGCCGTTGTATAAAATTGTGCTGCAATTTTTCGATAGTGCAATAACAAAAACGTGCCAAATAAAACCATGTAACATAATGGTCTACTGTACATTACCTTTCATACAATTTATATAGATATTTTCATTATTAGCTAAAATGAAAATATCTTGCTTTATATTATTATTTGACTTAGGTATGTCATTAGGTAGGATGTAACATTTACACTTCACTGTGCTCACTGAGATTTGTGGTTCACTATCCGCATTGGCAAACTAACTTGTTATCGCTCACCTGTTCGTCAGGCTGTACCTGGCGCCATAGCTGGGTAGCACAGGAGAGTCGCATGATCACACCTGATGTGCAGCCTGTAGTCGAGGAATCGTTCTTTCCTCTGCTGGTCCTTGCTAGACCAGCACCTCTCTCGTCTCAGGCTAGTTGTTCCTTATTTAGACTGTTTTGGTAGAGAATGATTTTGATGGTAAATCGAAACATATTTTTCGTAGCTCTGTCTAACACTGTTCACAAAGCGTACTTCAGACTTGGTGATTTTCAACGTTATACTGAGGTTGTGTGTCATGCTGACACTAAGTCAACCCGGGTCCCAAGCTACATCTTCTGACCCATTTTGTTGAGTCTATGCATTGTCGTAGTCAGGGATTTGGATATGCTGACCCTAGATTCAGTATTAAGGGAGTTTTATGACTTTTGTAGAGGATCTGCTGATGGTCCCCAGGTAGGGTCGTTATTTTGTCTCCTTGCTCCTGATGTTGTGCTGCTGCTTGTTACATTATTGTTGTTCATCATATTATTCAAGCAAGCTGTTTGGATTGCCTTGCTGGTCAAGAAGATAGATTTGAGGAAATTTAGTCAGTCATTGTTTAAGCCTAATTCAAGACTAGTCTTACTGAGATGCAACAAACCACTTTGAGCACATACACTCACTCTCTCTCACATGCACGCACACACGCACACACACGCACACGCGCACGCGCGCACACACACACACACACACACACACACACACACACACACACACACACACACACACACACACACACACACACACACATGTACATTTGTATATGCTAGAATTTTTATAATTGATAACATACCATACGGTGCTTAAGCCATAATATGAAATGTTCCTTCACTATACTACTATAAGAGAAGTGTAGAAGCTTATATATCCTAAATTTTATCAAATTCATTTACTCTGATTTTGTCCACCTAGACAGCTTTGTTAATAAACTTCTCAATTTTTATTTCGTTAGTTAGTATCCTACCAGTTGCAATCCTAAAGCACTATTAAAATTTACCAAAATTTTAAAGGATAACTGAACCAGAATACTTTCTACTTGTTACAAAAAAAACAAACAGGCTGAATGCTAGAAGGGGACGCCTAGTATTCTCTGGAAATGTCTATACTTAATATATATTGCCTTTTTGTAACACATACCAACATATTGGAGTGAACGTGATGAATTTGAGAGTCAGTGGGATGCTACGAGCAACAGCCTCATTAACCCCTTGACTGTCGCAACCCCCAATCCTGAGGTGTCTCCTGGTGTCGCAAAATGTCAAAAAAAAAAAAAATTATTTTTCTTGTGAAATGATAGAGAATCTTTTCCCGATTGTAATGACACTAAAAAAACGAAATTTGATGGAAAACTGACGGAATTATGCTCTCGCGAAGTTAGCGACCCCGGCGATATTGACAAATCGGCGATTTCGCCCACTTTGAGCCCTATTTTCGGCTAATTCCTTTGTGCCAGTCGACCAAAGTCATAGCTATTTCTTTAGAACTCCATTTTTTCTATCGATTGAGTACAAGAAACTGCCCATTTACCAATTTCAACTACCCAATAATGTGGTCAGAAATTTGCAACTTGGCCAATTTCACGAAAATTATAAAATATAACAATGTCAAAATAAGGTCCAGAATGAACAATGCAGACATTCCTGGCTCTAAAATAACATTTTCTTTATTCATCAGTCATGTCTCCGGGCCCTTCTGATATTACTCTTGCTTTCTATTTTGAATTTTTATTCAAACAAAAAAATAGAAGACTTACTATTATGCAGACTACTGCAATACTGTAATAATTGTATAAATAACATCAACCCATTCATGACTGCATATTAGAATGGCTAGTTGGACATTTATTGGACAATGACATCATTTGTGTACTTTTGAACATCGGTAAAAATTAAACATTTCCCCTACTTTGAGCTCCATTTCCAGGTTCTTTTTATAGTAAAATCAATCAAAGTCACCTCTATTTCTATATTATGTTTTCCATTCTATCAAATGAGACCAAGAAAACGAGAATACAACCATAAATACTATACGAAAATAGACCACAAAGTCGGCATTTTAATTAAAAAAACGGTCGGAGTTTTTTTTTTCTCATTATGCACTGCGTGCTACAGGATTTTTTTTTATGTGGTGCACACTGACCACACAGACCCATTCTCTCACATGTGGGCCTACCAGCTTTCTCCTGCTTGATTTGAAGCCGCTAGAATTTATGAGTATATATACGTCAAACACGGTACCTCGTAAGACGTATATATACGGCCGCGACAGTCAAAGGGTTAATCAACAAGCACCAGACAAGCCAGACCCAGAGCAATGCTGTAATAGGAAAAACCAAAGGAAATACCAAAGACAAAGATGCAAAATCCTAGAGGAGTTGGCCCCAAATCTGCACACACAAATCACTTCCTACAATTGTGAGCAAGAGACTTGACTGATGGTGCACAATGCTCCAATGGAAAGCAAGAGTAACCCACATGCATTAAGTATGACTGGACTAAGACTTCTCAATACTCTCCCTGCATACACAAGAGGAATTACCAACAGACCCATGACTATCTTCAAGAACAACCTGGGTAAGTTTCTTTTCAGCCGGGTTGTGATGCACACTTTTAACTTTGTGCAGCTCACGACAACAACCTAGTTAATCAGGGCATTGAGTGTGATTTTTCCTCTAGAACCAGACCATGGGGGGAACTAACCCCTGAAATCAGGCAGGTAGGATGTTAGAGAATACATGTCTCAGGATGGAAAGAAAACTTAATCAGATATACCTCTGAGTTCCAGAGCTTGGCCATAGGCCAGGTAAACTCCAGGTAATAGGCCAGGCTTGAGACAATTCAGGAGGTTGCGACCTGGTTCCAGACCAGGCCTCCCGGATGCTGGCCTGATCAACCAGGTTTTTAGTGCCAGCCCAAATAGTTCAATTTATGCACCACAGCCCAGCTGAGCAGGAACTGATTAGAGAAATTTATTTCGCAGAAAATGTGTTGTCATGACTAGGGTTTTTACTGCTGGCACCAGCCTTAGGTTCATTAGTCTATGTTAAAAGAGCAGCATGTTAGATGCTACCCCACATCTTGCTGGTAGGAGTGTCTGGAGAGAAGTAAGGACTCGGCAGGGTCTGGTCGTCAGGTCTAGGACTGAACTCTGCTCATCAGATGACAGCACCAGGCCTAGAATGTAGTGTGCAAAAAGTAACCCCAATAGGGGTTACATTTATCCGTTTTCCTCAAACACAGCAAGGGGTATGTTAGTAATTCCTCTTACGCACGAAGAGATCATGTTGAGTCTAGGTCCGCTTACATTCAAGTTCTCTGGGAAGGAAACACCATAATGTCTTTCTGGAGTAGGTGTCAGTCCAAAGATTAGCACAAATAGAGTTAGCCAATTTAAATTTAAAGTTACCAGACCTCTTAACCTCCTGCCCTCTGCCCCTGGTGGCATTAACCCCAGAAATATGATTCAGGTATACTTCAGGTACCTCCCAGGTTAACAACTCTGAGCACAGAAGTAAAACATTATGAACTACTAAAGCTATCCCCCCTAATGGGACACACCATACACTCTTACCTTGAGCTAAAAAAAACTATAAGTTGAGAATAAGTTTATTTACCTGTTGTCCATATTCTACTCGTCTGCTAACCTGAAAGACAAAAGACAAAACTATCAAGACATGATCAAGAAGATTATTTCATAACCTAACACTTAATTCATAATTACTCTAATGGATGCATATGCGAACACCTTAAAGTACTCACTCGAGTGGAGAGAAAAATACATGATAATATATACCAGAAAAGTACTCAAGGACCTGTTCCAAATCTGCACACTGCCGTAACGTACTGGAGTGAGAGAGATGGGAAACTGAAAATAAACCAAATGAAGAGCAGGGGTGCAATAGGCACAATAAGAGAACACTGTATCAACATCCGTGGAGCAACATTATTCAATATGTTAACAGAAGATATCAGAAACATTGCTGGAACAAGTATAGAAATCTTCAAAAGGAAACTGGACAAGTATCTTCATCAGGTGCCAGATCAACTGGGGTGTGATGGATATGTTGGAACAGTGGGCCTCCAGCAGTAACAGCATGGATGAACAGGATACCACCAGACGAGCCAGGCAAATGGAGTAGAAAGACTCTTGAAACTCAAAAAGATATAACAAGTGTGTGTAGGGGGGTGTGGGGGTGTGTGGGGGATGTGTGGGGGGGATGTGTGGGGGGGATGTGTGGGGGGATGTGTGAGGGGAAGTGTGGGAGGATGTGTGGGGGGATGTGGGAGGGATGTGGGGGGGGATGTGTGTGGGGGATGTGTGTGGGGGGATGTGTGGGGGGGATGTGTGGGGGGGATGTGTGGGGGGGATGTGTGGGGGATGTGTGGGGGGGATGTGTGTGGGGGGATGTGTGTGGGGGGATGTGTGTGGGGGGATGTGTGTGGGGGGGATGTGTGTGGGGGGGGGTGGGGGGATGTGAGTGGGTGTGTGTGTGTGGGGGTGTGTGTGTGGGGGATGTGTGGGGGGATGTGTGTGGGGGGATGTGTGTGGGGGGATGTGTGTGGGGGGATGTGTGTGGGGGGATGTGTGTGGGGGGATGTGTGTGGGGGGATGTGTGTGGGGGATGTGTGTGGGGGGTGGGGGGGATGTGTGTGGGGAGATGTGTGTGGGGAGATGTGTGTGGGGAGGATGTGTGTGGGGTGATTGTGGGGGGATGTGTGTCGGGGGATGTGTGGGGGGATGTGTGTGGGGTGATTGTGGGGGGATGTGTGTCGGGGGATGTGTGGGGGGGATGTGTGTGGGGGGGATGTGTGTGGGGGGGATGTGTGTGGGGGGATGTGTGGGGGGATGTGTGTGGGGGGATGTGTGTGGGGGGATGTGTGCGTGTGGGGGGGATGTGTGTGTGGGGGGATGTGTGTGTGGGGGGATGTGTGTGGGGGGATGTGTGTGTGGGGGGATGTGTGTGGGGAGGATGTGTGTGGGGGGATGTGTGGGGGGGATGTGTGTGGAGGGGATGTGTGTGGGGGATGTATGTGGAGGGGATGTATGTGGAGGGGATGTGTGGGGGGATGTGTGTGGAAGGGATGTGTGTGAGGGGGATGTGTGTGGGGGGATGCGTGTGAGGGGGATGCGTGTGAGGGGGATGTGTGTGGGGGGATGTGTGTGGGGGGATGTGTGTGGGGGGATGTGTGTGGGGGGGATGTGTGTGGGGGGATGTGTGTGGGGGGGACGTGTGTGGGGGGACGTGTGTGGGGGGACGTGTGTGGGGGGATGTGTGTGGGGAAGATGTGTGTTGGGGGGATGTGTGGGGGGATGTGTGGGGGGGATGTGTGTGGGGGATGTGTGTGAGGGGATATGCGAGGGGGATGTGTGTGGGGGGGATGTGTGGGGGGGATGTGTGGGGGGATGTGTGTGGGGAAGATGTGTGTGGGGAAGATGTGTGGGGTGGGATGTGTGTGGGGGATTTGTGTGGGGGGATTTGTGTGGGGGGATGTGTGTGAGGGGATGTGTGTGGGGGATGTGTGTGGGGGATGTGTGTGGGGGGATGTGTGTGGGGGATGTGTGTGAAGGGGATGTGTGTGGGGGGGATGTGTGTGGGGAGGATGTGGGGTGATTGTGGGGGATGTGTGTCGGGGGATGTGTGTTGGGGGATGTGTGTTGGAGGATGTGTGTAAGGGGATGTGTGTGAGGGGAATGTGTGTGGGGGGGATGCGTGAAGGGATGTGTGTGGGGGGGATGTGTGTGGGGGGGATGCGTGTGGGGGGATGTGTGTAAGGGGATGTAAGGGGATGTGTGTGAGGGGAATGTGTGTGGGGGGGATGCGTGAAGGGATGTGTGTGGGGGGGATGTGTGGGGGGGATGCGTGTGGGGGAATGTGTGTGGGGAGATGTGTGGGGGATGTGTGTGGGGGGATGTGTGTGGGGGGATGTGTGTGGGGGGGATGTGTGTGGGGGGGATGTGTGTGGGGGGATGTGTGTGGGGGGATGTGTGTGGGGGGATGTGTGTGGGGGGATGTGTGTGGGGGGATGTGTGTGGGGGGGATGTGTGTGGGGGGATGTGTGTGGGGGGATGTGTGTGGGGGGATGTGTGTGGGGGGATGTGTGTGGGGGGATGTGTGTGGGGGGATGTGTGTGTGGGGGGATGTGTGTGGGGGGGATGTGTGTGGGGGGGATGTGTGTGGGGGGATGTGTGTGGGGGGATGTGTGTGGGGGGATGTGTGTGGGGGGATGTGTGTGGGGGGATGTGTGTGGGGAGATGTGTGTGGGGGATGTGTGTGGGGGGATGTGTGCGGGTGTGTGTGGGGGGGGGGATGTGTGTGTGGGGGGGATGTGTGTGGGGGATGTGTGTGGGGGGATGTGTGTGGGGGGATGTGTGTGGGGGGATGTGTGTGGGGGGATGTGTGTGGGGGGATGTGTGTGGGGGGGGATGTGTGGGGGGGATGTATGTGGAGGGGATGTATGTGGAGGGGATGTATGTGGAGGGGATGTGTGGGGGGATGTGTGAGGGGGATGTGTGTGGGGGGATGCGTGTGGGGGGATGTGTGTGGGGGGGATGTGTGTGGGGGGATGTGTGTGGGGAGATGTGTGTGGGGGATGTGTGTGGGGGATGTGTGTGGGGGGATGTGTATGTGTGTGGGGGGATGTGTGTGGGGGGGATGTGTGTGGGGGGGACGTGTGGGGGGGACGTGTGTGGGGGGAAGTGTGTGGGGGGAAGTGTGTGGGGGGGACGTGTGAGGGGAAATGTGTGTGGGGAGGATGTGTGTGGGGAGGATGTGTGTGGGAAGGATGTGTGGGGGGATGTGTGTGGGGGGATGTGTGTGGGGGGATGTGTGTGGGGGATGTGTGGGGGGATGTGTGGGGGGATGTGTGGGGGGGATGTGTGGGGGACATGTGTGGGGGACATGTGTGGGGGACATGTGTGGGGGACATGTGTGGGGGGGGATGTGTATGGGGGGGATGTGTATGGGGGGGATGTGTATGGGGGGGATGTGTGTGGGGGGATGTGTGTGGGAAGGATGTGTGTGGGGGGATGTGTGTGGGGGGATGTGTGTGGGGGGATGTGTGTGGGGGGATATGTGAGGGGGATGTGTGTGGGGGGATGTGTGGGGGGATGTGTGTGGGGGGATGTGTGTGGGGGGATGTGTGTGGGGGATGTGTGGGGGGATGTGTGTGGGGGGATTTGTGTGGGGGGGATGTGTGGGGGGGATGTGTGTGGGGGATTTGTGTGGGGGGATGTGTGTGGGGGGATGTGTGTGGGGGATGTGTGTGGGGGGATGTGTGTGGGGGGATGTGTGTGGGGGGATGTGTGTGGGGGGATGTGTGTGGGGGGATGTGTGTGGGGGGGATGTATGTGGGGGGATGTGTTAGTTACCATTTTGTCCTAGGCACATGTCGATTAGATACTAGACCTGTTGTATTTGCATGTGTTAGTGTGTGTGTGTGTGTTGCAGGGGTCGAGTAGAGTCCGAGCTCCTGGCCCCGCCTCTTCACTGATCGTTACTAGGTCACTCTCCCTGAACCATAAGCTTTATCATACTAGGTCACTCTCCCTGAACCATGAGCTTTATCATACCTCTGCTTAAAGCTATGTATGGATCCTGCCTCCACTACATCGCTTCCCAAACTATTCCACTTACTGACTACTCTGTGGCTGAAGAAATACTTCCTAACATCCCTGTGATTCATCTGTGTCTTCAGCTTCCAACTGTGTCACCTTGTTACTGTGTCCAATCTCTGGAACATCCTGTCTTTGTCCACCTTGTCAATTCCTCTCAGTATTTTGTATGTCGTTATCATGTCCCCCCTATCTCTCCTGTCCTCCAGTGTCGTCAGGTTGATTTCCCTTAACCTCTCCTCGTAGGACATACCTCTTAGCTCTGGGACTAGTCTTGTTGCAAACCTTTGCACTTTCTCTAGTTTCTTCACGTGCTTGGCTAGGTGTGGGTTCCAAACTGGTGCCGCATACTCCAATATGGGCCTAACATACACGGTGTACAGAGTCCTGAATGATTCCTTATTAAGATGTCGGAATGCTGTTCTGAGGTTTGCTAGGCGACCATATGCTGCAGCAGTTATTTGGTTGATGTGCGCTTCAGGAGATGTGCCTGGTGTTATACTCACCCCAAGATCTTTTTCCTTGAGTGAGGTTTGTAGTCTCTGACCCCCTAGACTGTACTCCGTCTGCGGCCTTCTTTGCCCTTCCCCAATCTTCATGACTTTCCACTTGGTGGGATTGAACTCCAGGAGCCAATTGCTGGACCAGGTCTGCAGCCTGTCCAGATCCCTTTGTAGTTCTGCCTGGTCTTCGATCGAGTGAATTCTTCTCATCAACTTCACGTCATCTGCAAACTGGGACACCTCAGAGTCTATTCCTTCCGTCATGTCGTTCACAAATACCAGAAACAGCACTGGTCCTAGGACTGACCCCTGCGGGATCCCGCTGGTCACAGGTGCCCACTCTGACACCTCGCCACGTACCATGCCTCGCTGCTGTCTTCCTGACAAGTATTCCCTGATCCATTGTAGTGCCTTCCCTGTTATCCCTGCTTGGTCCTCCAGTGTGTGTCTGTGTGTGTGTGTGTGTGTCTGTGTCAGTGTGTGTGTCTGTGTCAGTGTGTGTGTGTGTGTGTGTGTGTGTGTGTGTGTGTGTGTGTGTGTGTGTGTGTGTGTGTGTGTGTGTGTGTGTGTGTGTGTGTGTGTGTGTCTGTGTGTGTGTGTCTGTGTGTGTGTGTGTGTGTGTGTGTGTGTGTGTGTCTGTGTGTGTGTGTGTGTGTGTGTGTGTGTCTGTGTGTGTGTGTGTGTGTGTGTGTGTGTGTGTGTGTGTCTGTGTGTGTGTGTGTGTGTGTGTGTGCGCGCGCGCGTGCGCGCGTGTCTGTACTCACCTAGTTGAGGTTGCGGGGGTCGAGTCCGAGCTCCTGGCCCCGCCTCTTCACTGTGTGTGTGTGTGTGTGTGTGTGTGTGTGTGTGTGTGTGTGTGTGTGTGTGTGTGTGTGTGTGTGTCTGTGTGTGTGTGTGTGTGTGTGTGTGTGTGTGTGTGTGTGTGTGTGTGTGTGTGTGTGTGTGTCGATTTTTTTTTTTTTGCGCGAGTCAATGCATTTAGTAGGGTGTTTAGGTACGCGCGTATTTTGCGTAAATTTTGTTGTTTGTGTTTGCGCATTTTATTTAGACTGAATGAGCGTGGGTGACTGTCGTTTATGGTGTGATAGTAGTAGCTGTAATACGATTACATATATACATACTGGAATAACACTCGTTTAGAGGCATGAAAGTACAACTTATTTTGTTAGTGTTTGTATCTGTAGTATTGTCTCGTGTATTGTG
Organism: Cherax quadricarinatus; assembly: GCF_038502225.1. Lineage (NCBI taxonomy): Eukaryota > Metazoa > Arthropoda > Malacostraca > Decapoda > Parastacidae > Cherax > Cherax quadricarinatus. Next base: position 16,193,864 of record NC_091318.1, read on the forward strand.
TACTACTGTGATAGTGCTGTGATGGTACTGGGTTGTGCTAATGTATGCTGTTGGTTCTAGTTGTGCGTTACTGTTATGTAATACAGTTTTGTGTTATTGAACGTTTGCCTTTGTTGTTCCCCCCATTTTAGCATTTTTCCTGATGCAATTTTTGCGAGTGTATTCACCTAACTTTGGCTGTGTAGAGTAAAGAAGTCTCTGGGCTTATTTGTGTTTTTTTAAGTTACCTATTTGTACCTGTATGAAATAGTGATTTTGTTCCAAGTGTCCCGCCCACAGCATTTAATCTACCTTTAGTAGGTTTCCCAGTTTCTTATAGCCAATTCACTTCTAGCACTCTGCACAGACGTGTGTAGATGGATATGTGTGTGTGTGTGTGTGCGCGTGTGTGTGTGTGTGTGTGTGTGTGTGTGTGTGTGTGTGTGTGTGTGTGTGTGTGTGTGAGTGTATGTGTGTAAGTGTATGTGTGTGTATGAATGTGTATGTGTGTATGAATGTGTATGTGTATGAATGTGTATGTGTGTATGAATGTGTATGTGTATGTATGAATGTGTATGTATGAATGTGTATGTATGAATGTGTATGTATGTGTGTATGAGTGTATATGAGTGTATGTGTATGAGTGTGTATGAGTGTGTATGGGTGTGTATGAGTGTATATGAGTATGTGTGTGTATGAGTGTATGTATGAGTGCGTGTGTGTATGAGTGCGTGTGTGTATGAGTGCGTGTGTGTATGAGTGCGTGTGTATGAGTGCGTGTGTATGAGTGCGTGTGTATGAGTGCGTGTGTATGAGTGCGTGTGTATGAGTGCGTGTGTATGAGTGCGTGTGTGTATGAGTGCGTGTGTGTATGAGTGCGTGTGTGTATGAGTGCGTGTGTATGAGTGCGTGTGTATGAGTGCGTGTGTATGAGTGCGTGTGTATGAGTGCGTGTGTGTATGAGTGCGTGTGTGTATGAGTGCGTGTGTGTATGAGTGCGTGTGTGTATGAGTGCGTGTGTGTATGAGTGCGTGTGTGTATGAGTGCATGTCTGTGTGTATACTCTCCTATTTACATTCCTCTACTGGCGGTTGCAGATGTCAAGATAAAGCTCCTGGTCCCGCCTCTTCACTGACTGCTACTAGGTCCTCTCTCCCCCTGCACCATGAGCTTTATCATACCTCATCTTAAAATTATGTATGGTTCCTGCCTCCACTACTTCACTTGCTAGACTATTCCATTTCCTGACAACTATGACTAAAGAAATACTTCCTAACATCTGTCACTCATCTGAGTCTTCAACGTACAATTGTGACCCTTTGCGTCCGTGTCCAATTTTTGGAACATCCTCTCTGTCCACCTTGACAATTCCTCGCAGTATTTTGTATGTCGTTATCACATCTACCCTAACTATCCTGTCCTCCAGTGTCGTAAGGCCGATTTCCCTTAACCTTTCTTAGTAGGACATTCCCCTTAGCTTTGTGTGTATGTCTGAGTGTGTGGTATGTGGTGTGTGTGTGTGTGTGTGTGTGTGTGTGTGTGTGTGTCTGTGTCTGTGTGTGTGTGTCTGTGTGTGTGTGTGTGTGTGTGTGTGTGTGTGTGTGTGTGTGTCTGTGTGTGTGTGTCTGTGTGTGTGTGTGTGTGTGTGTGTGTCTGTGTGTGTGTGTCTGTGTGTGTGTGTCTGTGTGTGTGTGTCTGTGTGTGTGTGTGTCTGTGTGTGTGTGTGTCTGTGTGTGTGTGTGTCTGTGTGTGTGTGTGTCTGTGTGTGTGTGTGTCTGTGTGTGTGTGTGTCTGTGTGTGTGTCTGTGTGTGTGTGTCTGTGTGTGTGTGTCTGTGTGTGTGTGTGTGTGTGTGTGTGTGTGTGTGTGTGTGTGTGTGTGTGTGTGTGTGTGTGTGTGTGTGTGTGTGTGTGTGTGTGTGTGTGTGTGTGTGTGTGGATTTTTTTTTTTTTTGCGCGAGTCAATGCATTTAGTAGGGTGTTTAGGTACGCGCGTATTTTGCGTGAATTTTGTTGTTTGTGTTTGCGCATTTTATTTGGACTGAATGAGCGTGGGTGACTGTCGTTTATGGTGTGATAGTAGTAGCTGTAATACGATTACATATATACATACCGGAATAACACTCGTTTAGAGGCATGAAAGTACAACTTATTTTGTTAGTGTTTGTATCTGTAGTATTGTCTCGTGTATTGTGTACTACTGTGATAGTGCTGTGATGGTACTGGGTTGTGCTAATGTATGCTGTTGGTTCTAGTTGTGCGTTACTGTTATGTAATACAGTTTTGTGTTATTGAACGTTTGCCTTTGTTGTTCCCCCCATTTTAGCATTTTTCCTGATGCAATTTTTGCGAGTGTATTCACCTAACTTTGGCTGTGTAGAGTAAAGAAGTCTCTGGGCTTATTTGTGTGTTTTTTTAAGTTACCTATTTGTACCTGTATGAAACAGTGATTTTGTTCCAAGTGTCCCGCCCACAGCATTTAATCTACCTGTAGTAGGTTTCCCAGTTTCTTATAGCCAATTCACTTCTAGCACTCTGCACAGACGTGTGTCAACCAGGCTGTTACTGCTGGTGGCCCAGTGAACAACATATTCATCACTGCCTGGTTGATCTGGTACCTGGTGAAGATGCTTGTCCAATTTCCACTTGAAGACTTCTACACTTGTTCCAGTAGTGTTTCTGATATCTTCTGGTAAGATGTTGGAATAATCTGGGACCCACGGACATTGCTAGTGTGTTCCCTTATTGTGCCCACTTCACAGTTTTTCACTGGTAAATTTTGCGCTTCCTCCCATCTCCCTCACTCCAGCATATTGTTTCGGCAGTGTGCAGATTTCGGACAAGGCCCTCAATTACTTACCAGGTATATATTATCATGCATCTCTATCCTCCACTCCAGCTAGTATATATTCAAGGCTTAAGGCATTCCAAGTAATTTAAATTCTTTACTGGTTCTATGCAGGCCGTAAACGATCTATCTGTTCCTGCTCTGATATTTCGCATACCCGAAACGGGACTATCAATACTGAGCAATATCCCAAATGAGAGATCACAAGTGATTTTAAAAGTGCCACTGGCATTATTTCTCGTTCTGAAATTTCTCATTATCTACGGCATTATCCTCCTAGCCGTCGTGACCTTGGTCTTACTGTGTTCCTCGAGAGAACGGTCAGCCGACTTTATTATTCTCAAGTCTTTCAAGTGTTCCTTTCGTTCTGTTGGACGATCCTTTTGAGGTTTGAATACTATGTCCCTTTTGTGCTCTTCATTCTCTCCATACCTGAGCAGCTGAAACTTACCACCATCGAACCTCATGCTCTTACTGTCCACTGGAAAACCCTACTTTTATCATTCTGCAATTTTTCAGTCTTCTACCGAAGTGACCCCCCATGCTTACTTGAGTATCATCTGTAAATGATACAAAACTGTGACGGGTGTTTTTATGTATGTCTGCTACGAGGATAAGAAACAGCAGAGCTGCCAGGTCAGTGCCTTCGGGTACTGAATATCTTACCTCGTTGATGCTGGATTTTGCTGTTTACTACTACTACTACTATGTGTTTGTGTTCAGAACCTGAAAATCCATCTGCCTATCTTCCCCGTAATGCTTATGGCTCTCATTTTGTGTGCAATCGCCCTATGATCGCATCTGTCAAACGCCTTTCCAAAATTTGTTTATATCACATCTGCATTTTGGTTGTCTTCCAACGCCTTCATAATTCTGTCGTAGTGGTTTAGCAGCCGTGACAGGCATGATTGTCCTGTTCTAAAAACCGTGCTAGTTTGGGGGTCTACATGCGTTTAGACACTGGGGCGACATGATTGCTAATTAGATATTTGTATTAACAAGTTGGAATACAGATGTAGCTAATAAAAGTGGCCGGCCAGCTGGCCCAGTGGCTTACACATTGGCCTGAAGTTTACTAGTAGCGACCAGCAAAGAGGCGGGGCCAGGAGCTAGTAATCGACCCCTGTAACCATAATTAGCAGAGTACACGTACGTACACACACACACACACACACACACACACACACACACACACACACACACACACACACACACACACACACACACACGAGCTATGGCATGGCACCTAGAACAATAATTAGGCGAGTATACACACGATCATACTGCCCATGTCCCACCCCTCCAGAGTACACAGGCTCAGCATTTCCCACCCCAGGACTCAATTCTGGCTATATAATACATCAGCAGTCGATTCAGAATATGGAAAGCGTAGTCTAATAAGTAGAACCAACGATGAGGCAAACGAACGTCATTTTTTTAATAATGGTTCCAAAGAAACTATTCTGAGCTTCAGATCTACTACAGAAAACATTAATTACAAAAATGAAAAAAAAAAAAACAAATTTTTTGACAAATCTTAAATTTAGATTCAATTAAAATTATCATATAATTAAAATAATAAAAGATAAGCATGGGCTTTCGTAAGTGCCTAAATTTGGTTGAAAATGGTAAGTGTAAAGCTACTGTGGTTCTCGGCTGCATTTCTGAAGGCCAAAAGATGCCTCACTCATAGGATGGTCTTACCAATGTTCCGTAATTGCTGAATATGAAGACTTACCTATAAGTTGTCATGTCACAATTCGGGCC
>NC_091318.1:16203455-16250955 GCF_038502225.1 Cherax quadricarinatus
CTCAACAAGAGATTCAAAGAAGTGTTCACAGAGGAGACAGAAGGGACTCCAGAAAGACGGAGAGGTGGGGCACACCACCAAGTGCTGGACACAGTGCACACAACCGAGGAAGAAGTGAAGAGGCTTCTGAGTGAGCTAGATACCTCAAAGGCAATGGGGCCAGATAACATCTCCCCATGGGTATTGAGAGAGGGAGCAGAGGCGCTATGTGTACCCCTAACAACAATATTCAATACATCTATCGAAACAGGGAGATTGCCTGAGGCATGGAAGACAGCAAATGTAGTCCCAATCTTTAAAAAAGGAGACAGACATGAAGCATTAAACTACAGACCAGTGTCACTGACATGTATAGTATGCAAAATCATGGAGAAGATTATCAGGAGAAGAGTGGTGGAACACCTAGAAAGGAATGATCTCATCAACAGCAGCCAGCATGGTTTCAGGGACGGGAAATCCTGTGTCACAAACCTACTGGAGTTCTATGACATGGTGACAGCAGTAAGACAAGAGAGAGAGGGGTGGGTGGATTGCATTTTCTTGGACTGCAAGAAGGCGTTTGACACAGTTCCACACAAGAGATTGGTGCAAAAACTGGAGGACCAAGCAGGGATAACAGGGAAGGCACTACAATGGATCAGGGAATACTTGTCAGGAAGACAGCAGCGAGTCATGGTACGTGGCGAGGTGTCAGAGTGGGCACCTGTGACCAGCGGGGTCCCGCAGGGGTCAGTCCTAGGACCAGTGCTGTTTCTGGTATTTGTGAACGACATGACGGAAGGAATAGACTCTGAGGTGTCCCTGTTTGCAGATGACGTGAAGTTGATGAGAAGAATACACTCGATCGAAGACCAGGCAGAACTACAAAGGGATCTGGACAGGCTGCAGAACTGGTCCAGCAATTGGCTCCTGGAGTTCAATCCCACCAAGTGCAAAGTCATGAAGATTGGGGAAGGGCAAAGAAGGCCGCAGACGGAGTACAGTCTAGGGGGTCAGAGACTACAAACCTCACTCAAGGAAAAAGATCTTGGGGTGAGTATAACACCAGGCACATCTCCTGAAGCGCACATCAACCAAATAACTGCTGCAGCATATGGGCGCCTAGCAAACCTCAGAACAGCATTCCGACATCTTAATAAGGAATCGTTCAGGACCCTGTACACCGTATACGTTAGGCCCATATTGGAGTATGCGGCACCAGTTTGGAACCCACACCTAGCCAAGCACGTAAAGAAACTAGAGAAAGTGCAAAGGTTTGCAACAAGACTAGTCCCAGAGCTAAGAGGTATGTCCTACGAGGAGAGGTTAAGGGAAATCAACCTGACGACACTGGAGGACAGGAGAGATAGGGGGGACATGATAACGACATACAAAATACTGAGAGGAATTGACAAGGTGGACAAAAACAGGATGTTCCAGAGATTGGACACAGTAACAAGGGGACACAGTTGGAAGCTAAAGACACAGATGAATCACAGGGATGTTAGGAAGTATTTCTTCAGCCACAGAGTAGTCAGTAAGTGGAATAGTTTGGGAAGCGATGTAGTGGAGGCAGGATCCATACATAGCTTTAAGCAGAGGTACGATAAAGCTCACGGCTCAGGGAGAGTGACCTAGTAGCGATCAGTGAAGAGGCGGGGCCAGGAGCTCGGACTCGACCCCCGCAACCTCAACTAGGTGAGTACTAGGTGAGTACACAGACACACACACACAGACACACACACACAGACACACACAGACACAGACACACACACAGACACACACACAGACACACACACACACACACACACACACACACACACACACACACACACACACACACACACACACAACAGGCCTAGTGTCTGATCGACATGTGCCTAGGACAAAATGGTAACACACACACACACACACACACACACACACACACACACACACACACACACACACACACACACACACACACACACACACACACACTACAATGGATCAGGGAATACCTGTCAGGAAGACAGCAGCGAGTCATGGTACGCGGCGAGGTGTCAGAGTGGGCACCTGTGACGAGTGAGGTTCCACAAAGGTTAGTCCTAGGACCGGTGCTGTTTCTGGTATTTGTGAACGACATGACGGAAGGAAGAGACTCCGAAGTGTCCCTGTTTGCAGATGATGTGAAGTTGATGAGAAGAATTCAATCGGACGAGGACCAGGAAGAGCTACAAAGGGGTCTGGACAGGTTGCAGACCTGGTCCAGCAATTGGCTCCTGGAGTTCAACCCCACCAAGTGCAAAGTCATGAAGACTGGGGAAGGGCAAAGAAGACCGCAGACGGAGCACAGTCTAGGGGGGATGAGAGAGAGACTACAAACCTCACTCAAGGAAAAAGATCTTGGGGCGAGTATAACACCAGGCACATCTCCTGAGGCGCACATCAACCAAATAATTGTTGCAGCATATGGAAGCCTAGAAAACCTCAGAACAGCATTCCGCCATCTTAATAAGGAATCGTTCAGGACCCTGTACAACGTGTACGTTAGGCCCATATTGGAGTATGCGGCACCAGTTTGGAACCCACACCTAGCCAAGCACGTAAAGAAACTAGAGAAAGTGCAAAGGTTTGCAACAAGACTAGTCCCAGAGCTAAGGGGTATGTCCTACGAGGAGAGGTTAAGGGAAATTGACCTGACGACACTGGAGGACAGGAGAGAGAGGGGGGACATGATAACTACATACAAAATACTGAGAGGAATTGACAAGGTGGACAAAGACAGGATGTTCCAGAGACGGGACACAGCAACAAGGTGACACAGTTGGAAATTGAAGACACAGATGAATCACAGGGATGTTAGGAAGTATTTCTTCAGCCACAGAGTAGTCAGGAAGTGGAAAAGTTTGGGAAGCGACGTAGTGGAGGCAGGATCCATACATAGCTTCAAGGAGAGGAATGAAAAAACTCATGGTGCAGGGAGAGTGACGCAGTAGCGGCCACTGAAGAGGCAGGGCCAGGAGCTATAACTTGACCCCGGCAACCACAACTAGGCGAGTACAACTAGGTGAATACAGGCAGGATGGTAGAGGAACACACACACACACAGAAGTGTGTGTAGGCAGTGGAGGCAGGATCCATACATAGCTTTAAGCAGAGGTATGATAAAGCTCACGGCTCAGGGAGAGTGACCTAGTAGCGATCAGTGAAGAGGCGGGGCCAGGAGCTCGGACTCGACCCCCGCAACCTCAACTAGGTGAGTACACACACACACACACACACACACACACACACACACACACACACACACACACTGAAGGTATGGTACACAAACGCTGATGGAACAACAAATAAGTGGGAGGAGTAGCATGAAAGAGTCAAAGAAGCATCACCGGACATCATAGCTCTCACAGAAACCAAGCTTACAGGTATGATAACAGATGCCATCTTTCCAACGGGATACCAAATCCTGAGGAAAGACAGAGGGAACAGGGGGGGGTGGAGGAGTGGCGTTGCTGATCAAAAATCGCTGGAATTTTGATGAGCTGGAGAGAGGAGACAGCGGAGAAGAAAGTGATTACATAGTGGGAACACTTCACTCTGGAGGTCCCAAGGTGGTAATAGCAGTGATGTATAACCCACCACAGAACAGCAGGAGGCCAAGGCAAGAGTACGATGAGAGCAATAGAGCGATGGTTGACACACTGGCTAGAGTGGCCAGAAGAGCTCATGCATGCAGGGCAAAGCTCCTGATCATGGGTGACTTTAACCACAAGGAGATGGATTGGGAGAACTTGGACCCACATGGGGGCCAAGATACATGGAGGGCTAAGATGATGGAGGTGGTACTGGAAAACTTCATGTGCCAACACATAAGGGACACTACAAGAGAGAGAGAGGAGAGGATGAACCAGCAAGGCTGGACTTAGTATTCACCTTGAGTAGTGCAGATATCGAGGACATCACATATGAAAGACCCCTTGGGGCCAGTGACCATGTGGTTTTAAGCTTCGAATACACAGTAGAGCTACAAGTGGAGGGAGAAGCAGGAAGGCCAGGACGAATGAAGCCAAACTACAAGAAAGGGGACTACACAGGAATGAGGAACTACCTGAACGGGGTTCAGTGGGACAGAGAACTGGCAGGGAAGCCAGTTAATGAGATGATGGAATATGTAGCAACAAAATGCAAGGAGGCTGAGGAGAGGTTTGTACCCAAGGGTAACAGGATTAATGAAAAAGCCAGGATGAGCCCATGGTTTACCCAAAGGTGCAGGGAGGCAAAAACCAAGTGTGCTAGGGAATGGAAGAAATATAGAAGGCAAAGGCACCAGGAGAATAAGGAGAACAGTCGTAGAGCCAGAAACGAATATGCACAGATAAGAAGGGAGGCCCAAAGACAATATGAAAATGACATAGCAGCGAAAGCCAAATCTGACCCGAAACTGTTGTACAGCCACATCAGGAGGAAAACAACAGTCAAGGACCAGGTAATCAGGCTAAGGAAGGAAGGAGGAGAGACAACAAGAAATGACCGTGAAGTATGTGAAGAACTCAACAAGAGATTCAAAGAAGTGTTCACAGAGGAGACAGAAGGGACTCCAGAAAGACGGAGAGGTGGGGCACACCACCAAGTGCTGGACACAGTGCACACAACCGAGGAAGAAGTGAAGAGGCTTCTGAGTGAGCTAGATACCTCAAAGGCAATGGGGCCAGATAACATTTCCCCATGGGTATTGAGAGAGGGAGCAGAGGCGCTATGTGTACCCCTAACAACAATATTCAATACATCTATCGAAACAGGGAGATTGCCTGAGGCATGGAAGACAGCAAATGTAGTCCCAATCTTTAAAAAAGGAGACAGACATGAAGCATTAAACTACAGACCAGTGTCACTGACATGTATAGTATGCAAAATCATGGAGAAGATTATCAGGAGAAGAGTGGTGGAACACCTAGAAAGGAATGATCTCATCAACAGCAGCCAACATGGTTTCAGGGACGGGAAATCCTGTGTCACAAACCTACTGGAGTTCTATGACATGGTGACAGCAGTAAGACAAGAGAGAGAGGGGTGGGTGGATTGCATTTTCTTGGACTGCAAGAAGGCGTTTGACACAGTTCCACACAAGAGATTGGTGCAAAAACTGGAGGACCAAGCAGGGATAACAGGGAAGGCACTACAATGGATCAGGGAATACTTGTCAGGAAGACAGCAGCGAGTCATGGTACGTGGCGAGGTGTCAGAGTGGGCACCTGTGACCAGCGGGGTCCCGCAGGGGTCAGTCCTAGGACCAGTGCTGTTTCTGGTATTTGTGAATGACATGACGGAAGGAATAGACTCTGAGGTGTCCCTGTTTGCAGATGACGTGAAGTTGATGAGAAGAATTCACTCGATCGAAGACCAGGCAGAACTACAAAAGGATCTGGACAGGCTGCAGACCTGGTCCAGCAATTGGCTCCTGGAGTTCAATCCCACCAAGTGCAAAGTCATGAAGATTGGGGAAGGGCAAAGAAGGCCGCAGACGGAGTACAGTCTAGGGGGTCAGAGACTACAAACCTCACTCAAGGAAAAAGATCTTGGGGTGAGTATAACACCAGGCACATCTCCTGAAGCGCACATCAACCAATCTTGGGGAGAGTATAACACCAGGCACATCTCCTGAAGCGCACATCAACCAAATAACTGCTGCAGCATATGGGCGCCTAGCAAACCTCAGAACAGCATTCCGACATCTTAATAAGGAATCATTCAGGACCCTGTACACCGTGTATGTTAGGCCCATATTGGAGTATGCGGCACCAGTTTGGAACCCACACCTAGCCAAGCACGTGAAGAAACTAGAGAAAGTGCAAAGGTTTGCAACAAGACTAGTCCCAGAGCTAAGAGGTATGTCCTACGAGGAGAGGTTAAGGGAAATCAACCTGACGACACTGGAGGACAGGAGAGAGAGGGGGGACATGATAACGACATACAAAATACTGAGAGGAATTGACAAGGTGGACAAAGACAGGATGTTCCAGAGATTGGACACAGTAACAAGGGGACACAGTTGGAAGCTGAAGACACAGATGAATCACAGGGATGTTAGGAAGTATTTCTTCAGCCACAGAGTAGTCAGTAAGTGGAATAGTTTGGGAAGCGATGTAGTGGAGGCAGGATCCATACATAGCTTTAAGCAGAGGTATGATAAAGCTCACGGCTCAGGGAGAGTGACCTAGTAGCGATCAGTGAAGAGGCGGGGCCAGGAGCTCGGACTCGACCCCCGCAACCTCAACTAGGTGAGTACAACTAGGCGAGTACACACACACACCCCCGCGCGCAGGCAAAGAGGGACACAGGCAGGGTGGCAGAGGGATACACAGGCAGGGTGGCAGAGGGATACACAGGCAGGGTGGCAGAGGAATACACAGGCAGGGTGGCAGAGGGATACACACACACACATTGTGGCAGATGGACACACACTCACAGGCAGGCAGAATGGCAGTGGGACACACACAGGCAGGCAGGATGGCAGTGGGACACACACAGGCAGGCAGGATGGCAGTGGGACACACAGGCAGGCAGGTTGGCAGTGGGACACACAGGCAGGCAGGATGGCAGTGGGACACACAGGCAGGCAGGATGGCAGTGGGACACACAGGCAGGCAGGTTGGCAGTGGGACACACAGGCAGGCAGGTTGGCAGTGGGACACACAGGCAGGCAGGTTGGCAGTGGGACAAACACACACACACACAGGCAGGGTAGCAGAGGAGCAGACAACGTGAGCGTGGGCAGAGTGAATGGCCACACTGGGTGAGACGGGGTGGCGGCGGAGATCGATGGTGACCGTGGGTGGAGGTGAGTCACCCTTTCTGCCGTTGAGTCAGGCTTGTCATCACGCTACACAAAAACCTTTCAACAGTATCCCACAACACAGTACCGGGACGACGCAATGCACACGTGTTAACATGTGAACAAGGTCCCCAGTGACTTCCATAGAGCGCGCGCTAACCCACAACTTTCAAAGTACAATAAACGTGGGGTCAAGTGTGTGATTACTTTTATGTAATTACAAGAGTAGAGCAATGTACGTGATGTCAGTCTTCAGTCTGTCACACAGCTTAATTTGTTAAATTACTCGTGCTGTATTGTGGCAACACTGTACTCGCTCATTTGTATGTGGGAGTCTCGTCTTGGTTTCTAACACTGCTACCCGTCAACTTGCATGTTAATGAGAAAATACAAGTATTCCTGACAGTCAATCAGGCCAGCAGACCTAAGGCCTGACCTAAGACCGAGCCGCGCGAGCGGCGAGTTATCTTTTAAAAGCTTTTGGGAGTTTTCCCCACTCTCACAGCCCGGCCCTGGACCAGGCAGCTCAAAACGTTGAATAGGTTTCACACACACGCACGCGATGACAGAAATTACCTAGGAGGAGGGAATATTATACACACGGGAACGATTAATATATATATTTAGCATACAGTCCATGAACACCAATAAGTCCCTGGAGGGTGTTCAGAAGATCAATGCCCCAGCGGCCCGGTCTATGACTAGCTCGGTTGATTAGGGTCTGATCAACTAGGTTGTTACTGCTGGTCGCACTCATTTTAATCTGGGAACCACAGCCCAGGTACTGATTTTAGGAATCTATCTGGTTCCCTCTTGAAGACACCTAGGGGCCTACTGCTAATCCCCCTTATGTATGATGAACATGATAATGGTATACTGTACCATTGTCCAGAGCTGTAATTTCACCTGCCTTGACAGGGGCTATTAGTGTACAGCAATATTCCAGCCTAGAGAGAACAAGCGACTTAGAGAGAACTATCATTGGCTTTGCATCCCTTGTTTTGAAGTTTTGAAAGTTCTCATTATTCATCCCATCATTTTCCTTGCAGATGTGATAATGACACTGTTATGATCTTTTAAGGTGAGATCTTTCATTAGTTTTTCCTCTATCATATGGTTAGAATTTGTGTCATATTCCGTCGTACCTTTTATTTTACCAGGTTTCGCACAGCGGAGTAACTGAAATTTGTTCTCATTGAACTTCATATATATTTTTTGTGCGGCTTATTACCTTATATGTGACGAGTTCCGAGTGTTTTTCTACTCCCAGAGCCCGGCCTTGGGCCAGGCTCGTCAGGTGCTCGCCTGGTCAACCAGGCTGTTGATGGCTCGCTGACCCAAATACCCATCACAGCCTGTTTGATCTTACACCTGGTCTAGTTACACTTGTCTAGTTTCCTCTTGAAAACTTCTACACTTGTCCCAGCAGTGTTTCTGAGATCTTCTGGCAAGATGTTGAATAGTCTGGGGCCACGAACGTTAATAGTGTTCTCTTATGTGTCCACTGCACTTCTGCTTTTCACTGGGTTTATTTTACACTTGCTCCCATCTCTCTCGCTCCAGTATGTTATACTGTATGGTGTTTGGATTATGTCAGAAAGTAAGAAATCTGTAATATTTACCTGCCATCTAAAGCGTTAATGAGACTGACCAGCAGTCGTGACAGTTATAAAAAAAACATTTAAAAGGCTTCTGTTTTACATTTATATTACTAGACAGTAGCCCCACTGGGTTGGTATTTATAGCTAAAGCATTTGACAAATGCGACAATGGATTGATAACTAGTGAGGTCAAATATTTTCTGAAGTAAATATTATCTGTACGTAACCTATATGTCCCTAGCCTGATCGACCAAGTTGTTGGTGCTAGCCGCACGAAAATCAACACACACACACACACCCCAGCTCGGGTGGTCGTGAACTGACTTAAAGCGCATGCAATTCCCTCTTGAAGACAGTTAAGGTCCTATTAATTCTCCTTATGCATGTAGAGGATGTCGAGTCTTGGACCCTTATATTTACCGAGTCCTCTGCATCCTTTATTACTAACACCAGTAGTACTACTAACACCAGTAGTACTACTAACACCAGTAGTACTAACACCAGTAGTACTACTAACACCAGTAGTACTACTAATACCAGTAGTACTACTAATACCAGCAGTACTAGTAGCACTACTTGTAGTAGCAACATAAGTAACAAGTAATATTAGACTATCAATGCAAAGTACAACACAATAAATTTAGACAAAGTCAGGAAACAATGTATTGGCTTACAAAATATTTTAAATGAGAAGCCACGTCGATAATGTCATTTAAAAGAATTACGAGGGCCTTATTAGTGAAGTCAAATCTTCCGTTCAATAAACAACAGCGTAACTATCACTACCACAAGAAAAATGAGACTGAATAACTTGAACGTTCAAAAACTTATGCCCAGCCTATGATGACAATGTATTCTCTATTCTCTGGGTAGGTAACAGGTATTGGTGTATACTACAAGTCCTCCTGAAGGAAGGCGATACTGAAGATTTGGAAAATTGAGGGAGAGCTTTCACTACCAGCGTAAATTAAGTTTGTGTCTAAATTATTAGTAATACCGAAAGTTCCATGATTATTCTCTCATATCTCTAACTCCAGTATCTCTTGGCAGTGTGCAGAGTCGAGACTAGGCACTCGAAGTACCTTCCATGTATTTATTTTGCATCTCGCTTTTCCGCTCTAACGAATAAGAATTTACGACTTAGAGACGTCGTTCTAATATTGGCTCTACGAGGGCCGTAAGTGATTAAACCATACCACGAGTGGGGTTTGAACCCGCGGTCAGGACCGCGGGTTCAAATCCCGTTTCATTACGATTTCGTGAGCTGTAAATCATTATCTGTTCCAACTCTGATCTCTCTCCTGCCTTGCCGGTACAAATTAGTTGACCTGGGTAAACTAGACAAGTTTCTACAATATACAAATATCCCTCATATAGGAGGCGCTTACGACAACGTTTCTACGACCAGCCTTACTACTACCACTACTACTACTACCACCAGCCTTACTACTACCACTACTACTAGCCTTAGTACTAACACTACTACCACCACTATTACTAGCCTTAGTACTACCACTACCACTATTACCAGCCTTACCTCTACCACTACTACTACTAGCACTACCAGCCTTACCTCTACAACTACCAGCCTTACCTCTACAACTACCAGCCTTACCTCTACAACTACTACTACTGCTACCACTACCAGCCTTACCTCTACCACTACTACTACCAGCCTTACCTCTACCACTACCACCACAAACCAGCCTTACCTCTGCCACTACTACCACAAACCAGCCTTACCTCTACCACTACTACCACAAACCAGCCTTACCTCTACCACTACTACCACAAACCAGCCTTACCTCTACCACTACTACCACAAACCAGCCTTACCACTACTACCACAAACCAGCCTTACCTCTACCACTACTACCACAAACCAGCCTTACCACTACTACCACAAACCAGCCTTACCACTACTACCACAAACCAGCCTTACCACTACTACCACAAACCAGCCTTACCTCTACCACTACCACCACAAACCAGCCTTACCTCTACCACTACCACCACAAACCAGCCTTACCACTACTACCACAAACCAGCCTTACCACTACTACCACAAACCAGCCTTACCTCTACCACTACCACCACAAACCAGCCTTACCTCTACCACTACCACCACAAACCAGCCTTACCACTACTACCACAAACCAGCCTTACCTCTACCACTACTACCACAAACCAGCCTTACCACTACTACCACAAACCAGCCTTACCACTACTACCACAAACCAGCCTTACCTCTACCACTACCACCACAAACCAGCCTTACCTCTACCACTACCACCACAAACCAGCCTTACCTCTACCACTACCACCACAAACCAGCCTTACCTCTACCACTACCACCACAAACCAGCCTTACCTGTACCACTACTACCACAAACCAGCCTTACCTCTACCACTACCACCACAAACCAGCCTTACCTCTACCACTACTACCACAAACCAGCCTTACCACTACTACCACAAACCAGCCTTACCACTACTACCACAAACCAGCCTTACCACTACCACCACAAACCAGCCTTACCTCTACCACTACTACCACAAACCAGCCTTACCTGTACCACTACTACCACAAACCAGCCTTACCTCTACCACTACCACAAACCAGCCTTACCTCTACCACTACTACCACAAACCAGCCTTACCTCTACCACTACTACCACAAACCAGCCTTACCTCTACCACAAACCAGCCTTACCTCTACCACTACTACCACAAACCAGCCTTACCTCTACCACTACTACCACAAACCAGCCTTACCTCTACCACAAACCAGCCTTACCTCTACCACTACTACCACAAACCAGCCTTAACCAGCCCTTACCACACCTACCAGCCCTTACTCCACCACCACTAACTCCCCACCTAGCCTTACCTCCAACCTCACCACCTGCCCACCACCACCACTACTACTACTCACCAGCCCACTCCACCACCACTACCTACCACCACCCTACCCCACCCACCTCCACCACCTACCACCACCACCACCACACTCACCACCACCACCACCACACCTACTATTCCCACCACCACCACCACCCACTCCACCACCACTACCCCACTCACCACTACTACTACCACCACACCACCACCACCTACCTACCACCACCTACTACCACCAGCCTTACTTACCAATACTCAGCCACCACCCACTCTACCTACCACCACCACCACCACCCCTACTACTACTCCAGCCTTACCTCCACCACTACTACCTACCACCTCCTCCACCACTACCAGCCTACTACCATCTTACTCCCACCTTCACCACTACTACCACCAGCCCAGCTCCCACCACTACACTCACCCCTACCACTACTAGCCTTACCTCTACCACTACTACTACCACTACCAGCCTTACTTCTACCACTACCAGCCTTACCTCTACTAGTACGCCCACCTCTCTTGTTCCGTCCCCGCCAGCTTGCCTATATATATATATATATATATATATATATATATATATATATATATATATATATATATATATATATATATATATATATATATATATATATATATATATATATATACTGGTTCTCTCTCTCCTTTCTGTTAGTGAGAGTTTGTAAACGGTCCAAGTCGGACCAAAACGTCATAGTAAGCTCCACTTTCCTATGTGGGGGTTATTTATGTATTGTTTCAGTCACGGTATTGTGCTTTTTTGTTCTTTCTGCAACATGTATCTTCTCAAGAAAAATGTGCCTATGTGGACCTATAGACTGTAGACAACAATAGCCATGCTGATCAGGCGGTCACAGGCAGGTCTGGATGGTGTAGAGAAACTCTCAAAACCGTCACATGTACGTCAGAGGCAAAAGACTAGTTATATAATTTAAAGAAAATTGTGGTAAGTAAAGTCAGGACCAAAAGTTGCAGAGGGCAATTACACGAGCGAGTGAAGATGACTAAGAGTTTCCGAGTTTACCGACAAGATCCCTGACCAGTCAGCGAGGGGAACACTACGCTGCCTTAAACTGAAACGAACAAAAAAAAATCGTTGTGGGATGCACTGGAAGAAAATCAGAATGCAGATGTAATATACACAGACTTTGCAAAAGCATTTGACAAATGCCATCATGGCGTAATAGCCCATAAAATACGTGCTAAAGGAATAACTGGGAAAGTGGGGAGATGGATCTTCAACTTCCTAACAAATCGAACACAAAGAGTAGTGGTCAACAGAGTTAAATTGGAGGCTGCCATAGTGAAGAGCTGTTCCACAAGGCACAGTACTCGCCCCCATCTTATTCCTTATCCTCATATCAGACATAAACAGAGATATACACCACAGCACCGTATCATCCTTTGCGGATGATACTAGGATCTGCATGAGGCTGTCATCTGCTGAGGATGCGGTTAATCTCCAAGAAGATATAAACAAAGTTTTCCAATGGGCAACGGTAAACAATATGATGTTCAATGAGGACAAATTCCAACTACTCCGTTATGGAAAACTGGAGGAGATAATAACTAGAACAGAGTATACTACTGACTCCGGCCATACAATAGAGCGGAAAACTAATGTAAGGGACCTGGGAGTAGTAATGTCTGAGGATCTCACTTTCAAGGATCACAACAGTGCCACGATCGCACGTGCAAAGAAAATGATAGGATGGATAATGAGAACTTTCAAAACGAGAGATGCCAAGCCCATGATGATCCTTTTCAAATCACTTCTCTCTAGGCTCGAATACTGCTGTACATTAACATCTCCATACAAAGCAGGTGAAATCGCAGATCTAGAGAGTGTACAGAGATCCTTTACTGCACGTATAAGTTCTGTCAAGCACCTTAACTACTGGGAACGTTTGGAAGCACTTGACTTGTACTCGTTGGAACGCAGGAGGGAGAGATATATCATAATATACACTTGGAAAATCTTGGAAGGAATGGTCCTAAATCTGCACACAGAAATCACTCCCTACGAAAGTAAAAGACTGGGCAGGCGATACAAAATGCCCCCAATAAAAAGTAGGGGCGCCATTGGTACACTAAGAGAAAACACCCTAAGTGTCCGGGGCCCAAAACTGTTTAACAGCCTCCCATCAAGCATTAGGGGAATTGCCAATAAACCCCTGGCTGCCTTCAAGAGAGAGCTGGACAGATACCTAAAGTCAGTGCCGGATCAGCCGGGCTGTGGCTAATACGTTGGACTGCGTGCGGCCAGCAGTAACAGCCTAGTTGATCAGGCCCTGATCCATCGGGAGGCCTGGTCATGGACCGGGCCGCGGGGGCGTTGATCCCCGGAATAACCTCCAGGTAACCCTTCATAAGCGAAGCTTCCTTTTCTCAAACCTCGTTACATACGACGCAAAATTACCAGGATCATCATCCAACAATTACTGTGGGAAGACTCGGGCAAGCATTATTAATGTCCCAGCTCTAACAACCTCAAACGTGATACTTGCACAATCTGGTGATTTACAGTTACTAGTGAAAAGGAAGAATAAAAAAAAACTTTGAGTATTAATTTAAACAATTAAAAACTAGTTAATTTTTATGTAAAAGCTAAATATGCAAGAAAGAATAAAACTATATATAATACATCCACTTCGAATAGTCCCAAGAGAAGATCTAAACCCATACGATACAGATGCTGACGTCATAATAATGCTCGGCATGTTTAGCTATAAAAGAGCATTAAGTGGCTGGTCAACTTAGGCGACTTACGCAATAGTGTATGTGGTAGACAAAACCTTCCCGTCCCCCCTCCCCTTCTGGTACCTACGTGACTTACTGTTGGCAAACTTTTATGGACGTACACTTAGTTAACTGTTAGGATTATTGCGATAATCCTTTAAGAGACATAGCAAAAGTGAGAATCTAGCAGCTGACTGTAGCAAGCTTGAGTGTGCACCTCAGGAGTACCGCGTGACACAATGTTGGCAGCCCTGCTAGCATAAACAACGTACTTGCCCTATGTCGCCAGATACATTTAATACACTTTCATATTTACAATCTTTAGTAAAAATTTGGTTATTAAGTCGATAACACATTCAAGATTACAATAAATTAATGACTGCACTCGCAATAACAGTAAATCAGAATAATACAAAAAATTGTGCTATCGTTATACTAGTCTTGATAATATTCGTGGGTGAATATTATGGCTACTCGTGTTCATTATGTATGGCTTTAGATAAATGGACAAACTAACAAGGCAAACCGGTCAACTGCAACGTACAGCATGTCTCAGAAGTCTGGACCCATAGAAAATTACAAGCGCTTCATGTGCAGAGCGACTGCACAAGACTAATACTAAGTCCATTAGCAACACTTACACAATCTCTCGATCGCTGCAACACTGCCGACTTACTCTCGATATTTTCCGTGAAAACTCTCAAGCCTTCATGCTTCCGGAACCAAGAACGCCAGATCTACTTTCTCTTGACTGGCATAGCGAGTCATCAGGGTATTTAAATTTCTAAAATAGTAAAATCAGTATTAGAAACAATTACCTATTTAACTTGTATGGGTGCATTCTTGAGGGACACCCTTAATGTTGAAGCAAGATAAGTTTCCACAAGAGAAAACAGAAGATAGATGGGGAAAAGATAATAATGTACTGACTGTCACCTCAGGAAATGTTAAAAAAAAAATACTTTTTCTTTAACAAAAAATAAACTGATTTTAAAGGAATGATTTTTAATATATGATAGTTAATGTCAAAAGGAAAAGCAAGTTTTTATAACAGGATTGATGGAAGTGAGGAAGGAATAGCGAAGGTATTTTAGGAGGGATAGCTGACGCGCACACTGGGATAGATAAGACGTGAGGGGTGGGATAGCGGAGGTATATGTTGGAGTAGGTGGGTAGTTAGGGTGATATAGCAAAGGCGTACGTTTGGACTGACGAGGGATAGTGGCACTGCAGGGATACATACTGCAATAGTTGGAAGTGAGAGTGGGACAGAGGTACATGCAGAAGGCAACGGCAGGAGAGGAGACGGTGACTGCGGAAACACGGCTCGGGTCACAGGGTTGGGAAAGGAAGGGGAGGGGAGGGATACCACTGGGGTGGTGGTTGCCGCTTCTTGCTCTCACGCCCCAATCATTTTACTCTCCAAAAAAAAAAAAAAAAAAAAAAAAACACCAATTTATTAACTCATTTGTATTGTCCTAACTGATCTTGTACTGTCACCTGGAGGAAAATATCGACTATCAAACATCTGAAGATAAATGTTAGTGTTCATGAAAGTGATGGGTGTAGTGTGTATAATAGTGACGACGATTCTCCTTTCTTTGTTCCTCTGCCCCCACTACCACAGCCGGCTCGCCCTTGCCACCTAACACCTTCAAAAATCACTCCATTTATGAAGTTGAAATTCGCCGAAAGGTCCACTACTGGCAACATTAAATCGAGTTTATTCACTTTCGTCTCTTTTCTTTATGTTCACATTATAAAACTGAGTACGTATCGATTTACTTGTTTGATATAACGGCAAAAATATGACAAGTTGTTGATTTCGTGTTGGGTTCGGAGTAGGGCGATACAACTTAAAACTATACAGGCACCTTTATCACTTTTAACACTAAAACAAATCAGAGTCGTGTCATCTCTTGGGTATGATATCGAAATGTGTACAAAACTTATGGAACCTTAGAAGAAAATACATAAAAAAATGAAAGTACGTTTAATGGCGACAACTCCAACTTCCCGACAGGTTTCGGGAACATTTATACCACCACAACCTAACCTGCGTTCAAATATCCTGGCTGACAGCATGATTAACCCAACTATTGTTACCTGCATCCCACAACCCACCCCCCTGTTATGCCTATGGCCTGGTCATGGGCCGGGCCGCGGGGGCGTTGATCCCCGGAATACCCTCCAGGTAGGAAGACCCCCATTCAACAGCCAACACAGTTCGGATGATTAGACGCTTTGTGTAGAAATTTGTCTAGTTTCCTCTTGGATGCTTCGATTTCCATGAGCAAAGATCGAAAGGAACAGGTAAAGGAGCTCTTGTATAAACACACTACACTAGAAGAGCGTACGCACGTATCCTTACAGGGATTCCAGCTCACACCCACTTGTTGCGGTGGATTCGTAAACATTCATACGTTTCCATCCATACCTGGAGGTTATTCCGGGGGAATACAAACCCATAATGAAGCACAAAAAAGTGAATAATAGAAGTCAATTCAGCGGCTGGAACAGTTAGCAATAAGTCGCAAGTGCTTTATGAAAGTCCAGAACAGACTGAAAAGTTCAATGTTTGCTCTTCAAACTGTTAGGTTGTAAACGGAACATGAGTACTGTATACTTTGGGATCTCGCCGAGGTTTGGTGTTGGAATGCACTGCATTCATGTTCAGTTAACTTTCAAAAATATTTCGATACCTTGGATCTAACTTTGACGAGTTAAGAAATTTCTACTCCCAGAGCTCGGGCCTTGAGCCAGGCTAGTCTGGTGGTTGCCTGGTCAACCAGCCTGTTGCTGATGGTCCGCTGTCCCACATGTCCATCACAACTTGGTTGATCTGGCACTTGAACATTGTTGAATTTCCTCTTGAAAACTTCTGTATCTGCCCCAACAATGTTTCTGATATCTTCTGGTAAGAGGCTGAAAAGTCTTGGAAACGGACGTTGGTACAATGTTCTCTTATTGCGCCCAAGGCGCACTTGCTTTTCACTGGGTTTATTTTGCTCTTCCTCCCATCACACTCATTCCAGTATGTTGTGATGGCAGAGTGCAGATTTGGGACAAGTCCCTAAAGTACTTTCCATGTATATACTGTAATGTATCTATTCACTGCAGTGAGTACGCATTCACAACTTTATTGGCTCTTTGCGGGCCGTAAACGATCTCTATCTTCTAGCTCTGATATTTCTCCTGCCCTGAACGGGGCCGTCAATACTGAGCAATATCACCAATGAGAGATCACCAGCGTCCCCCCGTCATCCTCTTGGTTGTCGCGACTTTGGACTTAAGTGTTCTTTGAAAAAGGTCAGCTGACGCCGGATCACCATCTGGAAAAGACCCGGGCCGGGACAAGACCGGCGAACCTACCACAGTACAGGTCAGCTGACAATCACTCTCACATCTTTTACGAGTTCCTTTCCATTTATTTGATGCACAGAGTATCCTTTTTGAGTTTTTCATTCGTTTCATACCTAAGAAGCTGGAACTTACCACAACTGAACCTCATGTTCTTCACCGCCCACTGGATAACCCTGGAGTTTACCTGGAGAGAGTTCCGGGGGTCAACGCCCCCGCGGCCCGGTCTGTGACCAGGCCTCCTGGTGGATCAGAGCCTGATCAACCAGGCTGTTGCTGCTGGCTGCACGCAAACCAACGTACGAGCCACAGCCCGGCTGGTCAGGAACCGACTTTAGGTGCTTGTCCAGTGCCAGCTTGAAGACTGCCAGGGGTCTGTTGGTAATCCCCCTTATGTATGCTGGGAGGCAGTTGAACAGTCTCGGGCCCCTGACACTTATTGTATGGTCTCTTAACGTGCTAGTGACACCCCTGCTTTTCATTGGGGGGATGTTGCATCGTCTGCCAAGTCTTTTGCTTTCGTAGTGAGTGATTTTCGTGTGCAAGTTCGGTACTAGTCCCTCTAGGATTTTCCAGGTGTATATAATCATGTATCTCTCCCGCCTGCGTTCCAGGGAATACAGGCTTAGGAACCTCAAGCGCTCCCAGCAATTGAGGTGTTTTATCTCCGTTATGCGTGCCGTGAAGGTTCTCTGTACATTTTCTATGTCAGCAATTTCACCTGCCTTGAAAGGTGCTGTTAGTGAGCAGCAATATTCCAGCCTAGATAGAACAAGTGACCTGAAGAGTGTCATCATGGGCTTGGCCTCCCTAGTTTTGAAGGTTCTCATTATCCATCCTGTCATTTTTCTAGCAGATGCGATTGATACAATGTTATGGTCCTTGAAGGTGAGATCCTCCGACATGATCACTCCCAGGTCTTTGACGTTGGTGTTTCGCTCTATTTTGTGGCTAGAATTTGTTTTGTACTCCTTACATCTTTCTGCCATTTTTCTACTGAAGTGACTCTTGCTTATTTTAGTGTCATCTGCATATGATACAGAACTGTGACGGGTGCTTTTACCTATGTATGATGTAAGGATAAGAAACAAGTGCCAGGACAGTGCCTTGGAGAATTGAGCTTTTTGCTCTGTTAACTACTACTCTGTTCTGTTGTGCTAAAAACCTGAAAATCCATCTGCCTACCTTCCCTGTTAAGCCTATGGCTCTCATTCTATGTGTACTCCCTCCCCCATGATCGAATCTGTCAAACGCTTTTACAAAACCTGTGTATTACATCTGCGTTTTTATAGTCTTCCAACGCCTCCGTAATTCTGTCATAGTGGTTCAGCAGCTGTGACAGGCATGATCGTCCTGCTCTAAAGCTATGCTGGTTTGGGCTACGACGGTTGTGCTGGTCCATGAAATTTATAATCTGCCGTCTCATCACTTTTTCGAAGATTTTTATGATGTGAGAAGTTAGGGCTACTGATTAGTTTTTAGCTAGTGCTCTACTACCTCCCTTTCGCAAAGGAGCTATGACTGCACTCTTTAAGGTCTCAGGTATTTCCCCTCGATCTAGGCTCTTTCTCCAGAGAATACTGAGGGCTCGTGCTAGTTGGTACTTTGCACTTCTTTATAAATAGAGCATTCCACGAATCTGGTCCAGGTGCTAAGTGAGTGAGAATGTTACCCATTTCTTTTTCGAAATCTATGGGATTTGTGCTAATGTCAGTTGGTCTGCGCGGCCTTACCTGGAGGTTACCTGGAGGTTATTCCGGGGATCAACGCCCCCGCGGCCCGGTCCACGACCAGGCCTCCCGATGGATCAGGGCCTGATCAACTAGGCTGTTACTGCTGGCCGCACGCAGTCCGACGTACGAGCCACAGCCCGGCTGATCCGGCACTGACTTTAGGTATCTGTCCAGCTCTCTCTTGAAGGCAGCCAGGGGTTTATTGGCAATTCCCCTAATGCTTGATGGGAGGCTGTTGAACAGTTTTGGGCCCCGGACACTTATGGTGTTTTCTCTTAGTGTACCAATGGCGCCCCTACTTTTTATTGGCGGCATTTTGCATCGCCTGCCCAGTCTTTTACTTTCGTAGGGAGTGATTTGTGTGTGCAGATTTGGGACCATTCCTTCCAAGATTTTCCAAGTGTAGATTATGATATATCTCTCCCTCCTGCGTTCCAACGAGTACAAGTCAAGTGCTTCCAAGCGTTCCCAGTAGTTAAGGTGCTTGACAGAACTTATACGTGCAGTAAAGGATCTCTGTACACTCTCTAGATCTGCGATTTCACCTGCTTTGTATGGAGATGTTAATGTACAGCAGTATTCCAGCCTAGAGAGAACAAGTGATTTGAAAAGGATCATCATGGGCTTGGCATCTCTCGTTTTGAAAGTTCTCATTATCCATCCTATCATTTTCTTTGCACGTGCGATCGTGGCACTGTTGTGATCCTTGAAAGTGAGATCCTCAGACATTACTACTCCCAGGTCCCTTACATTAGTTTTCCGCTCTATTGTATGGCCGGAGTCAGTAGTATACTCTGTTTTAGTTATTATCTCCTCCAGTTTTCCATAACGGAGTAGTTGGAATTTGTCCTCATTGAACATCATATTGTTTACCGTTGCCCACTGGAAAACTTTGTTTATATCTTCTTGGAGGTTAACCGCGTCCTCAGCAGATGACAGCCTCATGCAGATCCTAGTATCATCCGCAAAGGATGATACGGTGCTGTGGTGTATATCTCTGTTTATGTCTGATATGAGGATAAGGAATAAGATGGGGGCGAGTACTGTGCCTTGTGGAACAGAGCTCTTCACTATGGCAGCCTCCGATTTAACTCTGTTGACCACTACTCTTTGTGTTCGATTTGTTAGGAAGTTGAAGATCCATCTCCCCACTTTCCCAGTTATTCCTTTAGCACGTATTTTATGGGCTATTACGCCATGATCGCATTTGTCAAATGCTTTTGCAAAGTCTGTGTATATTACATCTGCATTCTGATTTTCTTCCAGTGCATCCAAGGCCATGTCATAGTGATCCAGTAGTTGTGAGAGGCAGGAGCGACCTGCCCTGAACCCATGTTGCCCTGGATTGTGCAGATTTTGGGAATCCAGGTGATTTGCAATCCTGCTTCTTAGCACTCTTTCAAAGATTTTTATGATGTGGGACGTCAGAGCTATTGGTCTATAGTTCTTAGCTAATGCTTTGCTGCCACCTTTATGGAGTGGGGCTATATCCGTTGTTTTAAGTGACTGTGGAATCTCACCCATGTCCAAGCTCCTCCTCCATAGTGTACTTAGGGCACACGAGAGGGGTTTCTTGCAGTTCTTAATGAAAACAGAGTTCCACGAGTCTGGGCCCGGGGCTGAGTGCATAGGCATGTTGTCAATGGCTTTTTCGAAATCTATCGGAGTTAGGGTAATGTCGGAAATCTGGCATACATTTATGGAGTTTTGAGGCTCATTCATGAAGAAATCATTTGGGTCGTCGATCCTCAGACCGATTAGTGGTTCACTAAACACAGAGTCGTACTGGGATTTCAATATTTCACTCATTTCCTTGTTGTCGTCTGTGTAAGTCCCATCCTGTCTGAGTAAGGGCCCGATACTAGATGTGGTATTTGCCTTGTTTTTGGCATATGAAAAGAAATATTTGGAATTTCTTTCAATTTCACTAATAGCTTTAAGCTCCTCCTGCCTCTCCTGGTTCCTGTAAGAGTCATTTAGCTTAAGTTCGATAGTTTCCACTTCCCTGGTCAGCGCCTCCTTTCGTGTATCAGATATTCTAGCACTCCTGAGGAGCTCAGTGACTCTTCGTCGTCTTCTGTAGAGGGAGCGTCTTTTTCTCTCCAGTTTACTCCTGCTCTTCTTCTTTCTTAGGGGAATATGCCTAGAACATGCTTCGGCTACCAGGAAGTTGATCCTTTCAAGGCACTGGTTTGGGTCCATGTCATTTAAGACATCTTCCCAACATGTTTCGTTTAGGACATGGTTTACCTGGTCCCAGTTGATGTTCTTGTTGTTGAAATTGTATTTTGTGAAGACACCTTCACAGGTACATGCATTCTGCTGTTCAGGACCCCTATGCATGTACGTCTGGACTTCGATTAGATTGTGATCGGAATTAGTTGTTTTTGATATTCTTATGTCTCTTATCAGGTCCTCATTATTTGTGAAGATAAGGTCAAGTGTGTTTTCTAGTCTTGTTGGCTCCACTATCTGCTGGCTTAAGGTGTGTTTTTCGCAGAGACTTAGTAGCTCATGTGTGTGTGACCTTTCATCTGCGCTACCTCCGGGGATTGTTTCAGCTATAACATTATTTGCTACATTTTTCCATTTTGTATGCCTTAGGTTGAAATCGCCAAGCAGTAAGATGTTTGGGGATGGAGCTGGAAGGTTTTCCAAACAGTAATCGATTTTCAGTAGCTGTTCCTTGAACTGTTGGGAGGTTGCATCTGGTGGCTTGTATACAACCACAATGACTAGGTTTTGATTCTCGATCTTTATTGATAGAACTTCAACTACCTCATTTGTGGTGTTCAGCAACTCCGTGCAGATAAGGGACTCTGACATACAGGCCAACCCCCCCTTGTTGCCTGTTTTTTCTGTCGCATCTAAAAAGGTTGTAACCACTTATCCATATTTCACTGTCAAAGTGATCTTTTGTGTGAGTCTCTGTGAAGGCTGCAAACATTGCATTAGACTCCACTAGAAGTCCACTGATAAAAGGTATTTTGTTGTTGGTGGATGGCTTAAGGCCCTGTATATTAGCAAATATGAACGAGGTTGTATTCTGTGTTTGTTGGGGGGATTTTGTTATTGGCATCAGTAGTTGTAATTCTGGAGGGCCATGGGTGGCCACTGGCTGTGCCTCCAGTCCAACAAGGCTCCAAGGTGGACTATTTTTATTTCCTTCCATTTTCTTTTTTCGTTTCCTGCCACTAAAAAATCACCTGGAGTTGGGTAGTCGTAGCTACTATTGTTTGTCCTGTGGGGTCTGTGCCTCCTGGTCCCTTTTAGATGGTATGCAGGGCACTCGATGTTGTAACACTGCTTCTGGAGGACCGAGGAGTGGCACATTTTTGGGTGAAAGAAAGTACAGGAAGAAGAGCGACACACTCCTTTAGACAGGAGGTCGCTACATTTTTTGGGATGGTCAAAGTTGCATGTCCCATTCTTTTCCCCTGTTATTCCATGCTTACAGATGCCCCAAGCATAATATTTGCACAAATTCACCTTTGGTTGAGAATTGCTGGAGTGAAAAATGTTTCTGCATTCTCTACATTGCTGTCATTTAGTGGGTTACTGAGCACCAACTCGTACTGTTCTTTGAGGATTTCACTCATTTCCTGTTCATCGTCAGTATAAGATTCTCCTGTCAATGGTCCAATTCTACAGGCAGTTCTTAGCTTGGATTTTGCATAGGAATAGAAATATTTTGAGTTTCTTGCAATATCATGTATGGTCTTTTGTTCCCTTTGTACTTCTGTTAGGTATGACATCAAGTTTTTGCTCGAATTCAGTGATCTCTCGGCTAAAGCTATCTCTTTCCTTTGTTGCGACACATTTATGTTTTTAAGGAATTCAGTAACCCGTTTTCTTTTGTACCATCTACGTTCTCTCTCGCTATACGATCTACTGGGCTTCCTCAATGGTACGCGTTTATTAACACAGACCTTGTATGCTTCTATGTTCAGCTTCTCTAGGCACTGGTGGGGATTTAGGGTGCTAATGTCTGATTCCCAGGATATGTCTGATAGCTCTTGGTTTATTTTTTTCCCCAGTCAATTCTATGGTTGCTGAAATTAAATTTACTGAACATTCCGTCTCTTACATTAGTGCTACAGTTCCCTAAACCTGAGTTAATACTCCTTTGTACTTTATAATGATGTGATCAGAGTACACGTATACTGTTTTTGTAACCGTTGTGTGTCTGATTAGTTCCTTGTTTATGAATATCAAATCCGGGGTATTTTCATTTTTAGTGGGATCAGTTATTTGTTGGTTCAATGAATACCTTTCACAAAGCCTCATTTGTTCCCTGGTATGTACCTGTTGAGCCAGGGTGCTTCCAAGAGATATTTTTGGTATAACGTTGTGTTGCGCCATTTTCCATTTTACATGAGGGAGATTAAAGTTTCCAAGGAGTATAATATTTGGTGTGAGATTTTCTAGTTTATCCAGACAGCTATCTATCTACCTTAACTGATTGTGAATTCCTCAGCAGTTGCTGATGGTGGATTATATACTAGGATGATTACCAAATCCCTATTTTCAACTTTAATGGCTAGAATTTCTACTGTGCCATTTGCATTATTCACCAATTCTGTGCAACAGAAACTATCTTTACATAGTCCTATTTCATTCTATCACTTCGATACATGTTATAGTTTTCTATCTTTATCTCTTCGTCCAAAACATCCTTTGTATGTGTTACTGTAAATGCTCCGAGCATGGCATTCACTTTTGAGAGGAGCCCACTAATATAACTGACTTTTTTATTTGATTTCAAACCCCGGATATTTGCAGAGGAAGAAACTTGGGAAGAAACATAATGGGCACTGGTTGTCGAATATGTGGTACAAAATTTAATGTTCCTAGATTTGTCCCAGAGATATGGAAAGCTGAACAGGCATAAGGGAAGTGCTGGAAATCGAAAACAGAAAATTTAAGAAATTTCCTTGGAAGCCTGCTAGAAATCTATCGAGTGGGCAGATAAAGGTGAGGAACATGGAACTGAAATAAGGTTGGAGACACAGGACAGGAAAGAAACAAGGGAAATAAGGATACAGAGTGAGAAAAATACAAGGGAGGAAGAGACGACAATAGCAGGAAAATATGAGAGAGAACAACCTGGAGAAATATGCACAGGGAAAGGAAAATATAAGAATCCAGATCATATATCAGAAAGCGAGAAAGATTAATTCAGTAAATGGAGGTAGTCAAGAAATCTGCAAATACTATGCTAAAGGGATGTGCCTATATGGAAGAAAATGCTGGTATCAACAGACCAGAAAATTTTCAAACACGATAGGTAAGGGGAAGCGTCACTTTCAAAAGGAATGCAAGTACTTCCATTCAGTGATGTGCAAAGCCTCAATGTAGCTCAGAGAATGTTATGACCTGAGCTGCCAAAGAAACGCAGAGCTAGAGAAGGCAGGGGAATGAAAAATGAAGAGCATTAATTTTAGACGAAAAAAAGCGAAGACTAAAAAAAGGAAAAAAAAAAACAGGTTAGTACTAAAGATGGAACAGAGGTGCACAACATTGGGACAAACCGAATCAGCTATACATTCAACTGGGTCGAATGTACAACAGACAAGTGCAAAATCAATACTAGACAAAGCTGGGGTTATGTGCTCAGGAGCCATAAGAGGTACTACAATACCAGTGACGCTGACATTATACACATCAAACCAAAACATCTCATATGGTAAATCCGGCTTCCTTTTTTTTTTTTTTTTTTTTTTTTTTTTTGCAGACATTCAAGGGTTGAACTAAAAATGACATATTAGGCTCCTCAAGGAAGCGAATGTCATGTTTAACGCATTTACAAAAACACATGCAAAGGATGTTTTGGACGGTGAGAGAACGATAAAAAGCTGTAATACGTTGGAAAATCCCACACCAAATATTATCCTCCTTGGAGATTTCAGTCTCCCAAATAAAAAAAAAATGGAAGATTATCACATTATACCAGAAATGGTTCCTGGAAGCTCTCTAGCTCAACAGGTACATACCAGGGAACTAATGAAGCTTTGTGAAGTTTGTACTCAACTAACATACAAGTGATTCCACTAGAAATGAAAAGACAGCACACTTAAATTCGATCTTCACAAACAACGAGGCACTAATTACATACACAATCACAAAAACAATATTCTGACCACATCATCATACAAGTACATATTAGTATAAACTTGGGGGGGGGAACACCAGCAATAATGTACTAGAAGAAATATTCAATAAATTTAACTTTCAACAACCATAGAATTGATTGGCAATTAACCAAGAACTATCAGATATATCTTGGGAAATAGTCATGGGCACCCTAAATCCTTATCAGTGCATGGAAAAGCTTAAAACAGAAGCATACAAAAGTTATATTAAATGCGTACCATTGAGGAAGCCTAAATGATCAGATGTAGAACGAGAGCGTAGGAGACTACAAACCAGAAAAAGAAAGAAAAAGGGGTTACAGAATTGCTTAAACGTGAAATGTCACGAGAGTCTTAGCCGAGATCATAGATTTAGAGCAAAAACTTAAGCGGTCGTATAAAGGGAACAAAAGCCCAGCTAGGATATTGCAAAAATTCTAAAAGACCAATACGAGTCTGTTCGGCAGACTAAAATTAAATGAAAGCAGTGTGGAGAATGTAGAAACCATTTTCAGTCAATCTGAAGGCCTGGCAGACCTGGGGGGGGGGGAAGAGAGAGAGAGAGAGAGAGAGAGAGAGAGAGAGAGAGAGAGAGAGAGAGAGAGAGAGAGAGACAGAGAGAGAGAGACAGAGAGAGAGAGACAGAGAGAGAGAGACACAGAGAGAGAGCAGAGAGAGACAGAGAGAGAGAGCAGAGAGAGAGAGAGAGACAGAGAGAGACAGAGACAGAGAGAGACAGAGAGACAGAGAGACAGAGAGACAGAGACAGAGAGACAGAGACAGAGAGAGCAGAGAAGAGAGACAGAGAGAGACAGAGAGAGAGAGAGAGAGAGAGACAGAGAGAGAGACAGAGAGAGAGAGACAGAGAGAGAGAGACAGAGAGAGAGAGACAGAGAGAGAGAGACAGAGAGAGAGAGACAGAGAGAGAGAGACAGAGAGAGACAGAGAGAGACAGAGAGACAGAGAGAGAGAGAGACAGAGAGAGAGAGAGACAGAGAGAGAGAACGAACGAACTTGCACATGCAAGCCTGTAGGCATATGGGTGATGTTCAAAAGTGGGCCATTGCTAAATGGGAGGTAGACACTAAAAGAAAGATAGCATCAGGTAGGGTAGGCTCCAAAACCTGGTGGTCCCTGGTCAAGGACAGACAAGGTTATCTGCCTGATGAACTTATTCCACCTCTAAATCGACAGGATGGGACCACCTCTACTAGTAGTCAAGAGAAGGCGGACCTCTTTGCTGAACACTTTGCTACCAAAATGCAAGTTCCTGACCCAGCAAGGGACCCTCCTTGGCTAGCTACAAGAACTGTGTCAAAACTGTCAGTGGTGACAATAAGGCAGGAGGAGGTGCATTTCCTACTTAAATCGCTTGACCAAGAAAAGGCTGTGGGCCCAGACAAGTTGAGCCCAAGATTGTTGAGATGTGCAGACCAGCTAGCAGCACCTCTAACTCGCATCTTTCAGCACTGCCTAGTACAGTGTAAATGGCCCTCTCTATGGAAAGAGGCAAATGTAGTCCCTGTTCACAAAAAGAAGAGCAGAGCAGAAATCAGCAACTACAGACCAGTGTCACTCCTGTCACTCACTGGTAAGATCCTTGAGACAATAATCTCAAGACAAATGACAGTTTTTTTTGACTACCACTCACTACTTTGTGATCGTCAATATGGCTTCAGGAAAGGTTACTCTGCTGCTGATCTGTTGTTAAACCTCTCCACTAAGTGGCACCAGTCACTGGATGAATCCAAAGTCAGCTGTGTGGTAGCACTGGACATTGCTGGCGCTTTCGACAGGGTGTGGCACCAGGGCCTCTTAGCAAAACTTCAAGCACTGGGAATTGCAGGCTCTACGCTGTCTCCTCAGTGATTACCTTCATGGTAGATCTCTAAGTGTAGTTCTCAATGGAACGGAATCAGCAAGACAGCCTATTGGGGCAAGAGTGTTCCTAAGGAAGCGTGCTGGGTCCATTGTTATGGAATGTCTACTTCAACGACCTTATTCATCTCATCCCAGAATCACATGCATATGCAGACGACTGTACACTGACATTCACTTATCCAAGAGAAGAAATGCAAGCTGCTCTGTTACATCAATCACCAGCTGAGAGCTATATCAGCTTGGGGAAATAGATGGCAAGTAACATTTGCACCTGAGAAAACGCAAATGATGATCGTCTCTAGGCACCATGATGGTAATGCTGGTGCAGTAGTAAGGATGAATGGGAGGATGTTGGCACCTGGAGTGTAGTTGATATCCTTGGGGTGAAATTTGACTCCAAACTAACCATGAAGAACCATGTTGTAAATCTTGCAAACAAGGCAGCCAGGAAGCTTACAGCACTTCGCCGTATCTCCCATCTGCTTGACAGTAGGGGTTGCAAGATCCTGTACGAGCACAAGTACGCTCGCACCTTGAGTATGCTCCACTTTCTTGGTTTGCCTGCCCCCCTCTCATCTGCGACTGCTTGACAGAGTAGAGAACAGAGCAAGACGTCTCATCTCTCGCCTGGACCCATCCTGGATAGATCTGTCATTTCAGCAGAGCCTTCAACATAGGAGGGATGTGGGTGGCCTTACTGTTATGTACAAGGCCAATATTGTCAAAATACCACACTTGGATCCACTTCGAGGACAGCGTGAAACAAGCTTTTATGCCACAAGACGGGCAGAGAGCAAAAACTTCACTCTGGCTGTACCCTTCTCCAGAACATCACTCCATCTGAGATCATACATACCCAGGATGACTCGAGTATGGAACACATTCGTACAGGATAATGATGTCAACGAGATAAAGTCAGTTGATCAAATGAAAATGCTGGCCCACAGATGGCTCCAACTTCATCCTGTTTCCTACTTGTATGTCTCATAACAATAAAAATGCTTTCAAATGAGCTGATGTAGGTAACAGCTTGCCAATAAAGTTAGGAATCCTTAACCTGTAAATAGCTGTCAATAAAGCTAGGGATCCTTAACCTTGTCAAACCCTGTGTAAAAAAAAAGAGAGAGAGAGAGAGAGAGAGAGAGAGAGAGAGAGAATGAGAATAGAGAGAGAGAGAATGAGAATAGAGAGATAGAGATAGATAGAGAGAGAGAGAGATATAGAGAGAGATATAGATTATATATATATATATATATATATATATATATATAATATATATATATATAATATATATATATATATATATATATATATATAATTATATATATATATATATATAGAGAGAGAGAGAGAGAGAGAGAGAGAGAGAGAGAGAGAGAGAGAGAGAGAGAGAGAGAGAGAGAGAGAGAGAGAGAGAGAGAGAGAGAGAGAGAGAGATATATATATATATATATATAGATAGATCGAGATCAAGTAGAGTAGGCTCCAAAACCTGGTGGTCCCTGGTCAAGGACAGACAAGGTTATCTGCCTGAACTCATTCCACCTCTAAATCGACAGGATGGTGCCACCTCTACTAGTAGTCAAGAGAAAGCGGACCTCTTTGCTACCAAAATGCAAGTTCCTGATCCAGCAAGGGACCCTCCTTGGCTAGCTGCAACTGTGTCAAAACTGTCAGAGGTGACAATAAGGCAGGAGGTGGATTTCCTTCTTAAATCGCTTGTTCAAGAAAAGGCTGTGGGCCCAGACAAGTTGAGCCCAAGACTGCTGAGATGTGCAGACCAGCTAGCAGCACCTCTAACTCGCATCTTTCAGGACTGCCTAGTAAAGTGTAAATGGCCTTCTCTGTGGAAAGAGGCAAATGTAGTCCCTGTTCAAAAGAAAAGCAAAGCAGAAATCAGCAACTACAAACCAGTGTCACTCTTGTCAATCACTGGCAAGCTCCTTGAGACAATAATCTCACGACAAATGACAGTTTTTTGACTACCACTCACTACTTTGTGACCGTCAATATGGCTTCAGGAAAGGTTACTCTGCTGCTGATCTATTGTTAAGCCTCTCCACACTAAGTGGCACCAGTCACTGGATGAATCCAAAGTCAGCTGTGTGGTAGCACTGGACACTGCTGGTGCTTTCGACCTGATGTGGCACCAGGGCCTCTTAGCGAAACTGCAAGCTCTGGGAATTGAAGGCTTTACGCTGTCTCCTCAGTGATTACCTTTATGGTAGAGCTCTAAGGGTAGCTCTCAATGGAACGGAATCAGCAAGACATCCTATTGGGGCAAGTGATCCACAAGGAAGTGTTCTGGGACCATTGTTATGGAATGTCTACTTCAATGACTCATCTCATCCCAGAATCCCATGCATATGCAGACGACTGTACACTGACATTCACTTATCCAAGAGAAGAAATGCCAGCTGCTCTAAGCTACATCAATCCCCCAGCTAAGAGCTATATCAGCTTGGGGAAACAGATGGTAAGCAACATTTGCACTTGAGAAAACACAAATGATGGTTTCTAGGCACAATAATGGTAATGCCGGTGCAGTAGTAAGGATGAATGAGAGTGTGTTAGCACCTGGGGAAGAAGTTTATATCCTTGGGGTGAAATCTGACTCCAAACTGACCATGAAGAACCACGTTGTAAATCTTGCAAACAAGGCAGCCAGGAAACTTACAGCACTTCGCCGTATCTCGCATCTGCTTGACAGTAGAAGTTGCTAGATTCTGTACGAGGCACAAGTACGCTCACACACTGAGTATGCTCCACTTTTCTTGGTTTGCCTGTCCCCCCACCCACCCCTCATCTGCGACTGCTTGACAGAGTAGAGAACAGAGCAAGACGTCTCATCTCTCGCCTGGACCAATCCTGGATAGAACTGTCATTTCAGCAGAGACTTCAACACAGGGGGGATGTGGGTGACCTTACTGTTATGTCAAAGTGCCACACTTGGATCCACTTCGAGGACAGCGTGAAGCAAGCTTTCTATAACCACAAGAAGGGCAGAAAGCAGCAACTTCACTCTGGCTGTACCCTTCTCCAAAACATCACTTCATCTGAGATTATTTATCCCCAGAATAAATCTCAGATGAAGTGATGATGTCAATGAGATAAAGTCAGTTGATCAAATGAAAATGCTGGCCCACAGATGGCTCCAACTTCATCTTATTCCCTACTTGTATGTTTCATAACAATAAAAATGCTTTCAAATGAGCTGATGTAGGTAACAGCTCTTAGCTTGTCAATAAAGTCAGGGATTCTTAACCTGTAAATAGGTTGACAATAGAGCTAGGGATCCTTAACCTTGTCAAACCCTGTGTAAAAAAAAAAAAGAGGGAGTGAGGGAGGGAGGGTTGCATGGTTTGTGGAGAGTGGTGAAGGGATGGTCAGGGGTGGCTGAAAGTAGTGCTCCTCACATTTTCTGTACCTCCAGGTCAAGTCTCTGAAGTTTTTTTTTTTTTTAATCTTTAAAGCTTCTACGCTGAAATAAGGCTTAAATACATTCACTTCAAAGAGGCTGACACTGACTAGTGACTCTTACTATTATCTATATTGCTATTTACATTCAGACCTCTTAGTTCAGCTTCCACTTATCTGACGTTGCCACTCCATATGACGATGACCCAAAAAGCACTGTGTGGAAATAATTTAAGCCTATAAGTGCCAGGCAGTCAACAAGAAGTCTGGTCTTGGGTCAAACTGCGAGAACAGAGCTCGTAGAACTGGTTACAGAAATGCTTTTCTTTGTAGCCCAATGAACAGCATGGTTTTCACTAAGCTTCGCTTCACTTCACTGTTCACCTGTTATCAAGCATCTCTCTAGTTGTCTATATTCATTGCATGCGTCAACACCCTGCTTCAACTGCACAGTTTTTGTTTTATGGAGTCTTTAGGGTCAAGTCATTTGTCTCAGAAAATGAGGCAGCGGTTCAGATCTCAGTATTCAACCGAATTAAGTGTGATGTCAGAGTACTTTTATACTTTTGTATATTCTGATGTTTAACTATGGCGTGCATGGGTTTTGTGTACGGTGTAAGGGCTTACATATACTGTTTAATGCATCTTATGTCGAGTGTACCTGTGAAATATTAACCCCAAAAAATTTCTGGGAAATAGGTGGTATTTCATACAGTACATGATTTTTCTGGTTATTTATTTAAGAACTTTGCCAGTGGTTTCAAAGAGGAAAATAAGGACGGAGTATACTACAAACTAACCACCCTATCATAGAGCGAAGAAAGTAGTGTGAAGGACGTGGGAGTGTTAATGTCAGAGGGTCTCACCTTCAAGAGTCACAAGTGTCACTATCAAATATGCAAAGAAAATGATAGGAGGAATAATGAGAACACTCAAAATAAGGGATACCATACCAATGATTATCCTTTTCAAATCACTTGTTCTCTAGGCTGGAATACTGTTGTACACTAACGGTTACTCTCAAGGCAGGTGAAATCGTAGATCAAGAGAATGTACAGAGAACCTTCACTGCACATACAAGTGCAATCAAGCATCTAAATTACTGGGAACATTTGGAGTCAACTGACCTGTACTCCTTGGAGCACTAATGAGAGATTCATCGCAATCTACAGCTGGAAAATCCTAGAGGGAATGGTCCCAAATCTGCACACAAATCACTTCCTACGAAAGCAAAAGACTGAACAGTGCAGCATGCCCCCAGTGAAAAGTGGGAGCGCCATTAGTACACTAAGAAAACAAAATAAGTGTCAGGGATCCAAGACTATTCAACAGCCTCGCACAAAGCATAAGGGGAATTACTAATAGGCCTGGTCGTGGACCGGGCCGCGGGGGCGTTGATCCCCGGAATAACCTCCAGGTAACCTCCAGGTACTGGCTGTCTTCAAGAGGGAGCTGGACAGATACCTAAATTTGGTACCCGGTCAGTCAGGTTGTGGTTCGTAGGTTGGGCTACGTGCGGCCAGCAGTAACAGCCTGGTAAATCAGGCCCTAATCCAGTGGGAAGCCTGGTCATAGACTGTGCAGGAAGGGGGTAGGGGGTTGACCCCCAAAAACACCCCCCAGGTATACTCCAGGTAGGTAGGTATAAATCTTTTAGAATCATTTTAATTCACGGAACCGAAACCATAATAGACACTGGGAAAAAATGTCGATTAAACCCAGACCAGGGATGAGGGGCTATGGGTAGAATTAGAGAACAGGATCAACATCTGTGGCCCAAGACCAACATACTAGATACAAGAAATGCTGATGGAACGAAGAAAAAGCTTTTAAAAGGCTGGACAACTTCCTTCTACTGGTGCTGGATTAGCTGGGTTGTGACGGCTATGTGGGAGGTGCAAGTCGTTACCATAAACTGCCTGGCTGACGAGATGGTAACATAGCCTGGCGTCAGGTCGAGCAGCGGAAGCAGAGTTGTCGAAATTGGTCACAGGTAAATGAAGACATTTAAAAATGACTAGTGCTAACTAATTTATTAAAAGCAATTTGATCTGACTGGTTCTTATTCCAGCTTTTTTTTTTTTTAACCCTTGTTAATTTCAAAGTCTAAATGTATTTAAGTAGATGGTCTGAATGTCGTCAATCAACTGGGTGGCGTGATTGTGACCAGTACCGTGTTCTGCCATAATTACACTCCACACTAGTACTATGGAATTTCACTTATTCCAAAGGATTGTTTATTTTACTGTAAATTAGTCGTAGTCTTCGTTGATAATTGTATATACAAGGTATGAAATGGATTATATATTAAATACCTGAAGGATATTTTCAGGGGTGAACGTCTTTTCCCCACTGATCAGGAACTGGCTTTAGAAACTTATAAAGCTCACCCTCGAAGACAGCTTGGAAAATTAATTTCCCTCAAAATTTCCCCGGGTTCCTCTTCACGTGCTATTATTTTTTGTCTCGGGGGTTTGGAAGTATTCAAGACTGATTTTTTTTTTTTTTTTTTTTTTTTTGGTATTCCAGTCCGTAAGCTCTTATTTACCGTGTGGGTTTTATATGTTGGATATTTTCAGATGATAGGTCAAAGCAAACAGCAGTTGCGCTTTCCTAATGTCATCATGCATTATGGATGCATATTGGTGGAGATGACTATTTCTTTATAATTTTATTCTGCTAAAACTGATGTTTGGTCTGGGAACTGACTATAAAAGACGGGTGATGGCTGAAATTAGATCCCACCCACGTAAATCCTGCGGAGTTACTCTGCCTTTGAATAATTTACAATCTGCATTATTAGTACCTTGTCTGTTGACTTGTAGCTGCATTCTGAAGAGGCCTAATTCAGATCTCTCATACTCATGGGAACAAAAACTAGTCATGCAAACTACTTTTTTCAAATTTGCATTAAAACTATCCCTTACAAGAGAGGAACACAGACTGCCTAATAGCCCCACTGAGAAGGGTGCAAGTAGTACATTAAGGAATAACTCAAAAAACATAGAAGTCCCAATGTTCTTTATCATCATACCTCCAAATATAGATGGAACTGCCAAATGACGTCTGCTCAGCTCTCCAAGAGAGAACCATCGCCAGACTGACAGACTCATCGGTTTGAATGAAATTATATGGGAGAACTAAAAACCAATTGGCAACAACTCCCTATTAGAGTCAGCCAAGAATCTTGCCATTTCTCCTGTTAAATGAAACACTGCCCATTCTCTCGATCTTATATTCCCAGATAACGAAAATCTATTATAAAACTTTTCAAACATCAAACGCTGATCACAGCTCCTCAAAGAGTAGACCTACAAAGACGTCAGTCCTGCATAGCACAATACTAGAACTCTTGAGTATGAAATCAGCGTATATAATTTTAACAATATTAAATGCAACTAATGTCCTTTTATGAAATATAGTCTAAACAAATAGGAAAAAAAGGGACTACGGTATATAAACTGGATAGAAAGCGATAACCTCTCAAGTCAGGGAAAAGCGTAACAAGTGTACAAAGTGATCATGTCGAAAGATCTCGCCTTCAAAGATCACAACAGTGTCACTACCACACCGCTCGAAATATTTTAAGTAGGACAACTTGAATTTTCAAAACCAGGGACGCCACGCCAATGATGATACTTTTAAGTTCCTTGGTGCTCTAGGCAGCAGCACAGCTGTAATCTAACAGCTGCGTTTAAGGCAGATGAAACTGCAGACCCGGAGAATATACAGAGAACCTTTACTGCCCGCAGATTCAGTCAAGTACCTTTTAAGTCCCTTGATCTGTACTCCATGGAACGTGTACTATATACATTATAATCTACACCTGGACAATCCTAGGATGATTTGTCCCAAATCTGAGCGGGCGCGCGCGCGCTCATACGCACTCATTCGCGCGCGCACCCACCCAGCCACCCTTCCACCCACCCCCTTCCCCCCTCTCCCTCATGGAGCAGGGAGAGGGAGGACCCAGTAGCGGTCAGTGAAGAGGCGAGGCCAGGAGCCGAGTCTCGACCCCTGAAACCACAATTAGGTGAGTACACACACTCACACTGCATAAATTTTGCAGTTCTCAAATATCATATTAATGTTGATAAAAGCCCCCACGTTATGCACCTGTTAATGGTTCCAGAAAACACCGCCCCTGCGACACGGTCTCAATCAGGCTCCTTGAATTGGAAAAGAAATATTTCTGGACTAAGAACTATGAAGAATGACACATGAAAGTAAAGGGAAATATATACTGAATACAAGCAGAAGCTTGTAAAATTTAGGTTACCTTAAGTGTTCGTGAGACGAAAGGTACAGATCAACAATCCTCCCCGACAGTTAAAACTTTTTAACAGTCTTGTGAGACAATGGTGTAACAATCAAAGGCTGACTAAATTTGGTAGTGAATGAACCACATTCAGCGTATGTTACGTCGGAAACGATTCAAAAGACTAAGAAACACCATATACCACTTATTACGCAAAATAATGTATATATTTTTTAAATATTTTGTAACAGTGCTTGTGGAAAAGATGTATTCTGTATAAGCAATGACAACATGGTGGTAATCAAAATTTATAACTATAATTGTCATCTGAAAAGAGCACGGGAAAATAATAGTTTTCCGATGAAAGGAAAAAAAAGTAAACTTATTTGATTAGGTCGTAAAGGAAATCTGTAGCTGGTTGTTTCACAGCAACAAATTACTGTGACCAAAACCTTGAAAAAAGTTGCTGTTTGTATGAAACTTTTCTCGTCGATTCCAGGATTTCACAATACTGTAATTTGACGTTGATAAAAGCCTCATCTTAAGCGACTAAGTCAACTTATAAGCAGTGCAACTTTCCAGACCTGACAAATTCGTTTTGTGTTACCTAGTTAACGGCGGTGAACTTAAAATAACCAACTTAATTTTGCTTTTGGCTTAAATCACGTTAAAATTGACAATGCAAAAACTTGATAAATTAATTTAGTATCTGGAGGACGACTTTTATGACATTCTGGACAAAGCAGATGAGCTCAATCACACTGGCTCAAGTCCCCGAGGGTAATCAAGTGTCCACCACAAAATGTTCACAAATGATAAAATAATCAAGCCGACGAGAAAAATGTTTCAAGTGTGGTGTGGTGCAGGGGCGTGACAGGAGGCACAGTGTTCTCAGCAAAGTAATACCAAACGGCCACGTAACCCACATTCTTAATTAACATTTATTCACCACTTCCTTATTAAAAAAACAACTAAAACTTAGTTTTATCTACAATAAAGTTGCTTGTCTTTTTACTACAAAACAGACTACTGAAACAAAACACTTCCCACAGTTATTACGCGTTTTTATCTCTTCATTCTCATTTACTTATAAGAGGCGGGAAAAACAAAATTAAAAGTCAGAGCAGCCTTCGTGGACGACAATCTCTAAATATCTTGGCAGTTAAAATTATATCGAGATCTTAATCACACGAATTGTAAGGCAAGTTAAAGACGGATCCACTCACTGTCTAGGACTCGAAGATTGTTCTAAACTAAACCTATAAGGTTGGGTTCAAACACTGAACGAAATAAATTACATCATAGGACATCCGAAATCCTGAGATTATATCAACATATTACACTAGTTTGATAAATTAAGCTCTATAAACGTTTAATCTACAAAATTATCCAATTATATTTTTAATTATAAATACCTGTAATCTTGAAACTTGTAAAGGAGGAAACAAACTGATCATCATAGACAATGATTCTGCTAACTATCATCTGCACTCATCTTTCTTCAAATTCATTTAATTATCTTTTCTCAATGTTTTTAAACACTGTCAATAATTCATGCCCATTCCATTCAGATCCTTGGCAATTTAAAGAAATTTAGCTAAACGGACACACTTGCAAGTCTGTTAGTTTTAGTTACACTACGTCCTGTTTCCGGGAGTCTTGAAGAGGTAATGACCAAACAATGTAACGTAGCTGAACACTTTTTTTTTGTCTGGTGTTTAATTATTACTGTTGTTAAGTCGGTGTAATGGTAGCTAGTGACCTAACACTCGCATGCCAATGATGACCTAGCCCTTTGTTGGAAGATCCATATTTTCTATGTTTAGCATTTTGTATCTTGTATGATATTTGATATTAATTTGTGGAAGGATGCTGGTGCTGGCGCAGTCTTACAGTAGCTATATAAAGAGCGTGAGCAATATTTAACTCTTGCAGCCTTCCACTTCCTTCCCCTACACCAAGTGTGTCCTCAGTCAGCGTTTTGTTGTAGATCAAAAAAGTTTGAGAAACTGGAGCTCTGCTTCCACTAACACAGCTTTACACAAACACCTAACACAATACCTTAGTGGTCTATACAGTAACGTATTGACTAAGGTTTTGTCAGTAATGTTCAGTGTGGACTCCATAGTTTTGACTACCTGACTGACTGCCTCTGGGTGCAAGGATGCATATATACACCACACTGAAACACATCATACATTGCCTTGTGGAGATATTGTCAATAAGAGGTTCGCTTCTGTATACTTTATGGCGTATATAGCGTTGCCCAGTCTTCTGGACTGTGAGGACTGAATCCGACAGCCTTGTTAGTATTGCACGCCAGTGCACTAGAGGTCATGTGCTGGAAAAGTTGCACACTGATACTTGTGATGATCTTAAATTTTGTGTGATGTTTAATATATAATTAGTCAGTTGTTGGACTTCCACTAGTTATTATTTGTGGGGTGACTGACTTACTTTCTGATATACAAGCTGGTAAATTTTTAATCGGGTATTGCTTCAGTTTTCTATGATGTGACTATTGCTCCTCAACCAGGCTGTAAACATTTGTACAAGATGCCTTTATAAAGAAGTGCATTTTACACTCTTACCCTCGAATGGTGAAAAGAAGAATGATTTTCTGCAACAAACCTCTGCCTCTAAGCCCTCCCTGCAGGCATGTTTCACCTTGCAAGTGTGTCCATTTACC
The DNA here is from genome assembly GCF_038502225.1 of Cherax quadricarinatus. NCBI lineage: Eukaryota > Metazoa > Arthropoda > Malacostraca > Decapoda > Parastacidae > Cherax > Cherax quadricarinatus. Next base: position 16,240,983 of record NC_091318.1, read on the forward strand.
ATAAAAATGACTTTTACATAAACAGTTCATACTCTCATATTTAGAGAAACTAATGAGGATAGTCTGCGATAAACTGACTGTGGCAGCAGGTTTAGCAAACTCAAAAACGATGCTGAAATTTCAACAGCACATCAAATTCCAAAACTCACTGGCCTCCACACACGCTCCAATCAATAGTCTAAATACCTCCTACGCACCTCCTCCTAACCTGTAATGCACTCTAACCAGTTTCGAGTCCTACTCCCCAAGTCTAGCCTTGAGCCAGGCTTGTCTAGCGTTTGCCTGATCGACCAGGCTGTTGCTGTTGGTGGCCCGCTAGCCCACATACCCATCACCACCTGGTTGATCTGGCACTTGGCAGAGTATTGGTTGAGTTTCCTTTTCAAGACTTCTGAACATGTCCCAGCAGTATTTCTGGCATCTTTTACTAGAAAGTTAAATATTTTGGCCCCAAGAATATTCATAATGTTCTCCTATTGTGCAAACGGTGCCAGTGTCTTTCCCATAATTTATTTTACATTTCCTCCCATATATCTCGATACAAATACACTGCTAAGTACTGTACAAGTCTGGGACCAGGCCCTTAAGTAATTTCCCATTCTTCCATGTAAATATTGTTAGTGGACTCGCGCAATCAAATAGTACACTGTTTGCGGCTGTCAGACACACATGTAAAATTATTTTGACAGTGAAATATGGATCCCTGGACACAATCTACTCAGATGAGACAGAAAAACAGACAAGGGAGGGGAGGGGGGTTAGTTGGTCTCCACTGAGTCACTTAACAACACAAATGTTGAAGTTTTGGCAGTAAATAGTGATAATCAGAATCTAGTTTTTTTTTTGTTTTGTTTTTTACTTGTCTATAAGCCACTAAATACAACTTCGCAGCAGTTCTAAGATCAACAAATGAAAAACTAGTAGTTTTCAAAATCTTTCAAACACAGCCCCAAATACCTCATTGCTTGGTAATTTAAATTTACATCTAAAGTGGAAGGATGTAGCACTGACTAATAGCAGAAACAAAATCCCAGGAGCTAGTTCAGTTGCACAGTCAAACTATCAAGACTCCAATAAATTCGTCTTAAGCCAGCAAATAGCAGAATCGACCCAACTAGAAAATATCCTTGACTTTATATTCACAAACTGAGAATCTAGTACGGACATAATGGTTGAAAACTAGTTCAGACCACAACGAAATCGAGGTTTAAACCTCCAATACATACTAGACTTCAGCAGCAAAAGGCAACCAGTCACGAGAGAGTATCCAACAAATTAAATTTCAACAATATAATTAAATGGGAACTAAATCATGACCTCGGTGGGAAGACAATAAGATTATACGCAGGGATCTGAAGCAGTACCTGGAGAGGATGAGCTCAATGACACCAGAAGTATTCTCCGGACACATACCATTATGAAAAAAAAGATGCAAGTGAGAAACAAGCATTCCTTATACAGACGAAGCCAGAATTACAGAACTTAGTAGCTGCAGATTTTCTGAAGAATGAAACGAAACACTAACAAGGGAAACTGAAAACACTAAGCTCAAAATGAATGCATCACACAAGCCCCAGGAGAGGCAGAGGGAACAAAAAAGGAGATGGGACTTACACTGATGACGAAAGTAAATGGGTGAAATCTTCACCTTTGATGAGTTCCGAGAGTTTTTCTACTCCCGGAGCCCGGCCATGGGCCAGGCTCGCTGGGGTTTGCCTGGTTAACCAGGCTGTTGTTACTAGTGGTCCATTGCCCAACATATCAATCACAGCCTAGTTGATCTGGTATCGGGTGAAGATACTTGTCCAGTTTCCTCTAGAATATTCTACACTTGTCCCAGCAGTGTTCTGATATCCTTTGGCAAGATGTTGACTAGTCTGGGGCCACGGATGTTTACATAGTTTTTCCTTAATGTGCCCACTGCAGCTTCTGCTTTTCACTGGGTTGATGTTTGCACTTCTTCCCATCTCTCTCTCGCTCTATTATCTTATGGCAGTGTGCAAATTTCGGATAAGGCCCACAAGTACTTTCCAGGTATATGTTATCGTGAATCTCTCTCTCCTCTCCTCCACTGAGTACATATTTAAAACTAAGGTGTCCCCAGTAATTACAATGCTTTATTTGCTCTATGCGGGTCGCAAACGACCTCTATCTGTTCCAGCTTCGATATTTCTCCTGCCCTGAACGGGGCCGTCAACACTGAGCAACATACCAAACGAAGCACCACTAGCGATTTGAAAAAGTCACTGATATTCTTTCCCTTGTTTTGAAGGTTCTTATTACCCACCGTCATCCTCCTGGCTTTGTCTTTGTTTTAGTGCTCTCTGAAAGAAAGGTCAGCTGACATAATTATTCCCAAGTTTTACACGTTTTCCTTTAGCTCTTTTTGGCGATCCTCTCGAGTTTTGCTCCTTTTGAGTTTTCATTCTTTCCATACCTAAGCAGCTGGAACTTATCACCACTGAACGTCATGTTCTCCACTGTCCACTGGAAAATCCTGCTTATATCTTTCTGTAATTTTTCAGCGTCTTCTACCGAAGCGACTTTCATTTTTATATTAGTCTCATTTGGAAATGGTGATACGAAACTGTGAAGGGTACTTTTATGCATGTTTGCTATGAGGATAAGAAACAGCAGAGGTGCCAGGACAGTGCCTTGGGGAACTGAGCTAATTTGCCGATGCTGGATTTTGCTGTTTACTTCTACTACTAAAGTTGCAATATGACTCTGTTCTTTTTAAGTCGCTTGTTCTTCCCAGGTTAACATCCTGTTGTACACTGACGGCTCCCCTTCAAGGCAGGCGAGACTGAAAAATTGGAAAATGTACAGAAAAATTTCACTGCTCGTATACAATCATGACTGAACTATTGGGAGTGCTCGAAGGCCCTTCAGCTATATTCCTTGGAACGTAGGCGAGAAAGGTACATAATATACATATACATCATATACCCCTGGAAAGACTGGTCCTAAACACACAGAAATAACTCCGTATGGCAAGAGACGGTCCAAAATATCTCCACTAAAGTAAGAATTGTGTGTAAGGGCCCCCCACCCCGATTCTTCAATGACTTCCCTACATGCATACAGGGAATTACCAACAAACCTCTAGTGGTCTTCAAGAGAGGCCAAGTTCCCCAAATCAGTGCCTGACCAGCCGGGCTGTGGTTTGTACGTTAGACTTCGTGCGGCCATCAATAACAACCTGGTTGATCCGGCCTTGATCCTCCAGGTGGCCTGGTCTGGGACCTGGCCGCGGGGGCATTGAGCCCTGGAAACGTTCAGATCTCCTTCAGGACCTCTGGCTGCCTTCAAGAAAGAAAAGGTACCGAAATCAGTGCCTGATTAGCCAGGTAGTTAGCTGCCCGGGACTCTGGCTAAATAATAAAGAGTTGAATTCCCAGTTGGTCAGAACATCCACGGAGGACTACTGTGTGGGCCAAACGTTGTATATAAAAGCTAACATTATACTTTTTATTTCCTTCCACTGACTCCAACACTCTTCTTACTTCCTCTCATCTATTGTGTGATTCACTTAATATCTCAAAGACAACTACCGACATCACTCCTACTTGTGATATCTCGTGTATGTAAATCTATTTACTTCCAACATACTCCGTCCGTCCAATCTGATGCCTAACCTTTCATTCCGTGTACTACTAATTCTCACCACCTTGCTATGTTGTGCATTCACTTTCATCTTTCTTCCTCTTGCACACACTTCCAGGCTCTTCCAATTTTTATTCTGAATTTAGTAAAAGCACTGTCATATCAACTGATGTGCATTACACATCATTAAGGCCCACCTTAACGGGACAATTATTTCTCGCCTATGTATCCTAGCCAGAGCCTTAGATATTTTTTTTTTAAGCCAACCACCTACTCCGTACATTGGCAACACCTGCCATATCACTCCATCCTTCCTAGCACGTGCCTTTCTTAAATCTACAAAAGTTGGTAGACAACTGGCGACTCCAAGATACTTAACAGGGTAAGAAAAAGAAAAACTACCAAGTTTCTTCCTCCTACTACTAATTACTACTACTAGTTGTGGGGGTTTAATCGTTCTTGATAAAGCTCCCTATCACTGTGGAAGAAACTTAAAAAAAATTTCCGGCCTCAAGTGTGTATGAATTTGCAATATAAAAAACAGCTTTTCCTTATCCTTTCCTCATTTATATAAATCAACTTTAACACTTCAGTCAAACAGTTTCCTTAATAAAGTTTGTTCCTCTAATCACCACCCCTAATATTATCCTCGCCTACTTCCAGCATACATTTGGTGAGTCAAGAGTTTTTCTACCCCCGGAGCGCGGCCTTGGGACAGGCTCGGGACAGGCTCGTAAGCCCAGCCATCCCCACCGTCTTTCTTAATCCTTTACCAGCAACTCGCTAGCTATCTTCACGAGAACTCTACAAATTCCTCAAATCAATTCCTGATCAGCTGAGCCGTGGTGCGTACGTTGGACTGCGGACGGCGAGCACAAACAGCCTGAGGGATGGGGGCCAGCAACCAGGCCGCCTGGTCTGGGACCAGGACGCGGGGATGGTGGCCTCCGGAAGATATTACAGGTAACATACCTATTACCTCACCCCCTTCCCTATACCCACTTCCTCCCTCTTAAGAATCACATTCCCCGCTCCATGCATGAAATCCTCCCACTCTCTACCTCTACCTTTGAGAATAGTCTCACTCGAAGTTTTACCTCTTCATACATCATTTCACCACTTTCACTCTTAACATTTGCTTCCTACCTATTCTCACCCTACATCTCTCAAAAAAAATTCATGATTATAAAAATGATTTTTTTTTTTTACCTGTGACCGTTTTCGATTACTCTTCTACCCAGCTGTCATTCCTGAGACCAAGATTACCTGTTGACCGCTTAGTTAACCAGACTGACTGCTCGAGGCCCGCAGGCCCATATAGCCACCAAAGCCAGGCTGATCCGGCACTTTAAGTTCTCCAGTTTATTGAAAACTTTATCTTATTCTGTCAATATTTCTTTTAAAGTCTTGCTGATAACTTACTTTAATTTGCTCTTTTTTGAACTTCACCCTTTTATCCCCACTTTTCTCCATATATTCCATTTGTAATACAAAGTCAAAGTAGTGGGCATGGTAAGTTGAGGGCGGAGGTGGAGCGCGGGTCACTGGCCGGGTCCCACAAACTCCCTCCACCGTTGCCTCAAACTGCACACCTCGCGCCAGCCTACTACTAGCATTTTTTTTTTAATCATTCCACTTGACAGAGACAATCCTTTTATTTCTGAATTTAACTTCTTTTAATACTTAAAATAAGAATAGCATCTTATTAACATGTATTAAAAATTGGGGAAAGAAAAACTAAACTAACTTCAAGAGACAGTTTTAAAAAAAAAAGGCATTTCAAGGGGATTAAAGTAGCCTTACCTTGTGCATTTGGGGGATATAACTATAACCGAGATAGACTTAAGTTACTGAAGACAATATTATGAATTTAAGTTTACTTTATGAACATTAAACAGTGTAGGGTAGTTCCGAGAACGGTTACTTGTGTGATATTTTATCAAGAGACAAATGTGGGTGTTAGAGCGAAGTTGCTAGAGCATCTTGGGCCGGCTCACGTCCCCGGCGAGTTCATGACCAGACCCACACCAACATGCCGCAGTGTTTACACCTCTCTGTGGTAGAACACGAGAGGCCAGAATATCAAGGCGTCGTCTCCCGCGCACCGGAGTTCATGACTGGGTTGCCAGCGGTCACAACCAACACTGGCAAGGTTCCTCATTTCCCTCTACACTAGCTCCGCCACACTACCTAATCCAGCCTGAATCTTTCAGCTGCCGTAGTTGAACCCGTTGTGGACAATTTTATGATGTCCTCGTCGCCCTACTGAAGTTTCCTGACTGCCGCTGACATTTTGCCTAAGCAAAAAACCAGTTTCGGAATACGACAGGTAAACACAGCAAGCTCTCCTTTCCACATTGAAATTATCGTATAGAATACAGTAGCAGCTAACAGTTAATGCATCCAACTTTGTTAAAAGGCAGAACCAAGCCTATTTCTTAACTTAATATTTAAGGAGAGATCAGAGTTACATTATAATCATGGGGTAGCGTTAAACCCAAAGGGCAGCGGTTCTCAACCAAGGGTAAATTTACCCTTGGGGATAAACAAATTACATGGCAAGGGGTAAATATTTGATGTACCTGATAACTGAATAATTTTTTTCTGGCACTGTTTTTCCGTCACTTTATGGCGATAATTTTTTTGTATGGAAAGGGGTAAATGGAGAAATACATCAAGCCGAGGGGGTTAATGATGGAGGAAAAGTCGAGAATCCCTGCCGTAGGGATTATACAGCGCCTGGGGGGGGGGGATGGAAGGTATTCAGGGTCAATTCGGGGAACTGGAGCACAGATCCAATTCCTTAGATCAAGAACTCCTCACCAGAATCGAGGAACCTCCCTTGAGAGTATCCGTGTTACAATATTATCTGTACACATCAAGCATAAATATTAAGCTATCATGAGAATAGGAGCCATAATTAGTTTAGCTTGTAGTGTACAAGAAAAATATTCCCATCTTTATCTTCACAAGAATTGTTTATCCAGGCCTATATTACATTATTACATTCGCGGGGGCGCGCTAAATCCGTCGGGGTCATACTGAGCTTGGGGGAATGGAAGGTATTCAGACAATTCGAGGACTCGGAGCACAGGGCCAATTCCTTAGCAGTAATCTACAAATCCTAAACATCTGCAACCAGTTCAATGATTAGAACATTGGTTGCAAATTTTATGCACATGAAGAGGTTATTGGTTAGTCATTATTTGGAAATTGTGGATCCCATCAAACATAAAAAATCAATTCGTTCATATCAAGGTGATCCAGGGAGTCATCCTTACTCACCTTCCACAGTATAACCATTATACATACAATATATAAAAGAAGAAAAATGCCATCGACAGTTTCTCAGCATCGCCTGGTCTGGGACCGGGCCATGGGGATGTTGAATCCCGAAAGCATCCGTCATGTATCGCCAAACCCTACCTCTACCATACACAGAATAAGAACATGAAGGGGCACTTAATAACTTAACGCAACTTAAAACAGGCGATTTCTTTGTCGGGGAACACGTCTCCTAACGCTGGCCTTGAGCTGTATGATGAACCGCTCAAGTATTAAGCAACAGTGTACTGGTGCTGATTATCAGGTAAGTAACCGCTGTGAAATACCCGTGACCCGAGTTCTACGCTAATCCCGGCCTGATGACAAATTTCAATGTTCAGCACGGTTAACCTAGCTGTTGCTGTCAGTGACCTGCAAACTACATAGCCATCGCAACCTGACCGATCAGGTAAGATTTTTAGGAATTGTCGTAAGTTTCTTTCAAACCTCTACCTCTGTTCCGGAAATACTTCCTACAACTGTTTGTGCAAGATCAGTCTTGGCCTGCTGATGACTATACCTATACTTAAGAGTTTCCCTATTTTAACTGGGTTTATTGTACACTATCTTGTATCTTACTCTGCTGTGATTGTCACACAATGCACATTGGTAACTTGACAAACATTGTCCACGTATAAATTATCAGTTACCACACTCAGTCCAGAGTGCATTACAAGTGGCTCGAGATGTTCCCCGTAGTTTAAGTGCCTTACTGGTTTTATGTGGACAATGAAAGAATTATAGATAATCCAGCTCTGATATATCTCCTTCCTTCAAAAGAGCTGCGAGCACAAAGTATTCTAGAAATGAGAGCAGAACTGATTTTAAAAGTACTATTTTCCTGAATTTTCTTGTTTTTAAAGTTCCCATAATCCAACCTCAATTTTCTGGTCTACTTCGAATTTGCCTCGCTGCATTATCTAAATGATAGATTATCCAAAATTTTCTTTCTTACATCTTTTTATTATGCAATGATCGTTTTAAGTGTTGTGTAAATAAGTAACCACTGGCCTACAGGTTCTGTGTATCAATGATTAAACCACTTGTGTAATGGTGCAGGTATATCTGACTGAGCAACTGCTAGAAAACCAGTGTTGAATATCACTAATAAGGCAACTGCTGGTGTACCAGTGTAGAGTATCAGTAATAAGGAAACCGCTGGTGTACCAGTGTAGAGTATCAGTAATAAGGAAACTGCTGGTGTACCAGTGTAGAGTATCAGTAATAAGGAAACCGCTGGTGTACCAGTGTAGAATATCAGTAATAAGGAAACTGCTAGTGTACCAGTGTAGAGTATCAGTAATAAGGAAACTGCTGGTGTACCAGTGTAGAGTATCAGTAATAAGGAAACTGCTGGTGTACCAGTGTAGAGTATCAGTAATAAGGAAACTGCTGGTGCACCAGTGTAGAGTATCAGTAATAAGGAAACTGCTGGTGTACCGGTCCTGGATATCAAGTGGTATGGAATGCGCTGGTACACATGTTGCAGAGTATCGACGATTAATCAAACAACCGTGACTTGCAGTTACTAGGTTTTCACTCCTAATAAAACATTAGTTGATTATCCTATAAAGTAGAAAATTTCGAAGTTAAAGGATAAAAAAAAAAAGTATAAAATGACAAACTAAATCAAAGAATAAACAGCAAAAATTCACCAAGTTAAAGCTTTAAACCTACTGCGAAGCATTTTTAAAATATCACTAAATGAACAAAAAAGTCTTTAAATGAACATATCGTAAAGCAATAAAATCATGTAAAACTGACAGACAGGCATTATCCTGCAACTACTTACAAATAAGAAAACCCCCACCAATCTTTGTTAAAATTATGCATCACAATGGCATTTGTCGTCTAAGGTGTAATCGTAAGATCGTCTTCATTATTTATAAGAAAATCAAATATGGAAAAGCAATTATAGCTTAAAAATAACATTAACATTAATTACAAAATATACGGACTTTTAAGGGTTGAGATATTTACTGTGGTAACGTCTCGGCAATAATGTCTTAATATTTACATTTGTTTCCATTGGTCTACAAGTTAATGTTTATAAATAGCTTGTGGATTTCTTCCTAATTCTCCATCAATCTGAAGGGAAGACATGAACATTGTACAACACGTCATACTTACTGTGCATCTTGCCCCCAGCTTTGCTAAGGGTATTAAAGTCTGAAAATTGGGAACCAGTCCCTAGTAATTTTCCTAAATTTATTTTATTCACGAAAACACACTAAATCCTTTGGGAGTAATAAAGCGCTGAGAATCTGATGCCTATACCTTTACCTTTGATATAATTGAGTTCCAACAGTTTTTCTACTCTCAGACCTCGGCCTTGGGCCAGGCTCGTCTAGTGCTAGCCTGAAGCTCCTGGTCAACCAGGCTAGTCTGGTGCTAGCCTGGTCAACCAGGCTGTTGCTGGTAGCCCACTGACCCACATATCCACTACAGCCTTGCTGATCTGGCACCTGGTGAAGTTACCTGTTCAATTTCTTCTTGAAGACTTCTACACTTGTCCCAGCAGTGTTTGATATCTTTTGTTAAGATGCTGAATAGTCTGGGGTCACGTTGTTGAATTATCTTCGCCATTTGAACCAAAGAAAATGCTGGGCTCTTCGACCAAGTACTTTGCCGGGTAAACGGCAATCAACTCGTCATAGCACACGGAATCCCTTCCCCCTACAGACGTTTCGCCGATATGCATACCATGAAAGGTTAAAGAGACGATATTCAGGCAAGTGTAAGAGCACTTGAAGTTAAGGAGTGAGACCAAGAGCTAAAACTCGACCTCTGCAATCACATACCTGAAAAAAATAGTTGAAGGGGGTTTCCAAGTGTTAATGCCCTTGCGACCCAGTCCCTGACCAGGTCTCCTGGAGGATAAAGCCTGATCAACCGTACTGTTTCTGCTGGCCGTACGCAGTTCAACATACTAACCACAGCCGCCCTGGTCAGGCACTGATTTGAGGAACTTGTCCGCTTCCCTCTTGAAGACCGCCAAGGGTTTGTTGGTAATTTCCCGTGTGCACGGAGGAATGGCGGGCGT
>NC_091318.1:16263455-16280955 GCF_038502225.1 Cherax quadricarinatus
TTATAAAAATCTTTGAAAGAGTTCTAAGAAGCAGAATAGTAAACCACCTGGACTCCCAAAAATTGCACTACCCAGGGCAACATGGTTTCAGAGCAGGTCGCTCCTGCCTTTCGCAACTGCTTGACCACTATGATATGGTCCTAGATGCACTGGAAAACAAACAGAATGCGGACGTAGTATACACAGACTTTGGAAAAGCCTTTGACAATTGCGACCATAGTGCAATAGTACACAAAATGCGTGCTAAAGGGATAACCGGCAAAGTAGGCAGATGGATCTTCAACTTCCTAACCAATCGCACACAAAGAGTAGTGGTAAACGGAGTTAAATCAGATGCTGCCATAGTGAAGAGCTCTGTCCCACAAGGCACAGTATTCGCACCTATCTTGTTCCTTATTCTCATATCAGACATAGACAGAGATGTAAACCACAGCACTGTATCATCTTTTGCAGACGATACTAAGATCTGCACGTGTGTCATCCACTGAGGACACGGCAAAGCTCCAAGAAGATATAAACCAAGTTTTCCATTGGGCAACAGAGAACAATATGATGTTCAATGAAGACAAATTCCAATTACTCCGTTTTGGAAAACTGGAGGAAATAATAACTTGGACTGAGTATACTACAAACTCCAATCACACAATAGAGTGGAAAAGTAATGTGAAGGACCTGGGTGTGGTAATGTCCGAAGACCTCACCTTCAAGGACCACAACAATGCCACTATCACATCTGCTAGGAAACTGATAGGATGGATAATGAGAACATTCAAGACAAGAGATGCTAAGCCAATGATGATCCTTTTTAAATCGCTTATTCTTTCTAGGCTGAAATACTGCTGTACATTAACATCCCCATTCAAGGCAGGTGAAACTGCAGAGCTAGAGAATTACAGAGAACCTTTACTGCACATATAAGTTCCATCAAACACCGTAACTACTGGGAGTGCCTGGAAGCACTTGACTTGTACTCACTAGAGTGCAGGCGAGAGAGATATATCATAATCTACACCTGGAAGATTCTGGAGGGACTGGTCCCTAATATGCACACAGCAATCACTCCAGACGGAAGCAAAAGGCTTGGCAAGCGATGCAACATACCCCCAGTGAAAAGTAGGGGCGTCACTGGGCCAACACCATCAACCTAGTCGATCAGGCCAGCAACTAGGTCTGGTTTGGCGCTTCCTGGGGACAGGGGGGCGATGACCCCTGGAAGCGGCATGAGGTAAGGAAAATATAGAAAATAATGGTGGATGGTTTAAAAAAGCAGCGGGTTATATAATTCCTAACAAGCGGAAGGCGTGATAGAATGTGCAAAAACAAATGAAGGGAGCAATAAGCACAGCCACGAACTGAAGTCCTGCTACATGTCAAAACTTCAACCTGCTGCACCTACAAGACTGAACCAAATGTATTAATATTCAGAGGCCTTGCAACAACACGTTACATTATTACCAGTCAATAAGCACTAAAGGAGCAAATGTAAGTGGAATTATCAACCCCCGTTTTAGGAGGGAAGCAGCTATGTTCATGCAGACCGTCCCATATAGTTTAATGACTAGTTGGGCTGCAAGCTTCCAGCATAAACAGCCAAACCTTCAACACAGAGTCGCTTCAAACAAAATTTCCCTCGTCACCCCCGAGCAGTTGGTTGCGTCCAAGGTTACTTAAAGATGAATGTTGACCATGGACTAGTAGCGCCTTTCAAGCTATGACGACGTCAGGAAGTACTTATCTAGCTCCAGGGTGGTTGAAAATTAACTATTTAGATACGAGGAATCAGGATAAAAATCCAGCACACAGGTTCACGAGCATGTATGACAATGCTCATGCGGTCAGAAATCAGTAATGTAGATTGATCTAATTAAGATATTCACGAACTTGACAATAATAATAATAAATTGGCTTAGATGAAAACTAACAAATTATTACTGCACAGGACTGTTGACCTTTACCAGTTACAAAATGTGACATCAAGTAGGCCATCACTTGCATTTACTAACAATCTTTTTAGTCACATTATCATGTAGTTCTTTCCCAAATGCAACATTAACTGACAAAATTTTGCCCAATCTAGTTCACTTCTAATACAACACTTCACATACATGTGATCAAGTAGATATTATTGCGTACAGCATAAATTCAAAAGCCCTACTGAACTGAGAAACACCTCGTTGGCTGAGGTGGCAAAAGTCCTATGACGCAAAATCTTTCATGCAGGCAGCAAATAACGGGTCGGAGGTTCCAATGAAGGAGCATTTAAATGAAGTTAGATGAGCAATACAGTCCTTTTCAATACTGTATTCTGTAATCTACTATTACATTATTCATAGCAACAACCTGACTTCAGCCAGTAGTCCTGGACCGAGCCGTAAGGGCATCGACCCCGCGAAACATCTGCAGGTAGTAAAGTAGAACAAAAGTGCTCTAAGTCATTCTTCTCTAACCAAACTGAAAAGCTTGTCAACCCAACAGCTTTTCTGTATTTTACGAAAGACATCAAAGCATTCTGTTATTAAATGTAATATTCACAAACACTTATGGGAGATTTCACACACAATGCATAGTTAATTCTAAAACATTGATCATTTAATTGGGTGATAAAGTCATGAATTCATAAAATTATGTAGAGTGGTAGTTCTCTGAGAATGATCTATGCAGGTGCCAAATCATCATGGAAGCCTGATCGTAGAACCGGAAATCACTCACAGATAAACCACGGGTTACTAATAAATGAAAGTTTTATCCCCGAAGTATACACATGCCTAAAATACCAAGTTTATAAATTTAACTTTTAATCCCATTATATCCGTGACCGGTTTTGTAGTTCTTACTCTGGCAACAAGGCCTGTGGTAAAGGCTTCCCTAGTGACCGCATGATCATGACAAATATGTAAATGGAGAGGCCAATGCACTCGTTAGTCAGACCGTACGTACAGTCACAAGGAAAAGTCCTGTTACAGGCAGACCCTGAACTGTTGAAACCTGCTTATGACTCGCCAGAGATGCCAACACACGTGTAACAGAACTTTTAACCCTTATTGTAGATGCTTAATCACCTGCGACACTAGGCTAGACCAGTTTAGAAATTATACCGAATCCCCTGCGTAAATTATTAAAAATCTCTGGAGATAATTTGTTGCAGCATGCGGTGGAGGTGGGGGGGGGGGGTACATAGCTGCGAGGTGCGCGTGCAGACAGGGAACTGGTAAACACAGCCCTGCTGCCGCCCTTCCCGATCGATGCTGCCAGCCTGGTCGTCTTTACACTTGCCCTCTGTCCCGCCGTCACACCTCTACCGCTGTTTCACCATAGCATACAAATTAACACATTCCATACTTCAAGACACTAAGCCCTCCTAACCTTGAAGGCCACATGCGACTTAATAATTAAGATTAATCGAAACTCCATTTACCTTCCATTTCCAATTAGTGGGCTAGTTGTAAACTGCATACTCATCTTACTTAACCAGTATTAGGTGTGCCACATCAATGAAATCTGCCTCAGCACAACTTATTTTATGGCAAATGTGACCACAACAGTCTCACAATACACTATCATATTCCCATGAGTGGATAAACTTAAAAACAAGCGACTCGTTAAAGAGAATGTGAGAAGAGGAATCGTCTAATACTGTGTCAAGGTCCAGAGACGCCGTGCTTGGACAGGCTCCTTATGATGCAACTTCCTACCCATCATCGTCTTTGATGCAAGTCAAGTGAACTGGCTGGTAAATTCAGTGCATAATCATATTTAACCCCCAGAACTTGATTAGCAAATCCCGGCAAAACAAATCCAGGCCATATACACTACAGGTATTGCGCTTCTAGTGTGCGTTGTGCTGTGCATATACGCAAGAGCTCACCCGTGCACATTAAACTATCTCGACAAGCACAGTGCAGAGCATGTAAACCCAGTCGCCTACGTTGTCAGAGTTAAAATTAGTCATACGCCTGTTAGAAGCTATACAGAGTACCACAATTGTTAAGCGATTCAAGGTCTCGGCATGTAAGCAGTAATCTTTTTTTTGGCTAAATTTTGTCGAATTTTATCTATTTCGAGACATGACACTAATTTTAAATAATTTGTCATAACAAGATTTGGCAATGGCTTTATATTTTGAGGTGTAACAGAATAACCAATTAGCACAGCAAATTTTAACTAGTACGCAAAACTATTGAGCATGTGCAACCCCTAAAAATTATCTCAGCTTTCAAAATTTGGCATTGTAGTTTCCTCTTGAGGGGAAAACAGAATAAACAGTTAGCAAACGACAAATAAAAAAATAGGAACCAACTTGTATATTTACATAAATACGCTGAGGTGTTTGTAGGCGCTCGAGTTAGTTTGCCAGTGGTTATGTATACTGTAAATCATCTTTGTACATTTCCCAATTCGGCGATTAACTCATGGTTAGTGAAGTTAGTACACAACATTGTTCTTGCATAATCAGGGCAAATACTCCGAGAAACGTCAATACTGATACGATATTTATGTTACTGTTGTCCAGGAGGGGCTTCGTCGTCATATACATTCCATGTTCTATCTCATCTAATTTAAGTTCCCCCCTATTTCAATAAAATTTATTTTGTCTTCACAGAGAGACAACTAATTCATGCCCATTGATCTTTATATGTACAGAACCTCTGAACGCACCGCTCTGGGGGTAATAGTTCATCTGTGAACCATTTATCAGGTTTTAGGAAACTGATGACCCAGAAAATAGTTTCGAATTTTATAGAACTGTAGCGCTCAGCTCAATTTTTTTTTTTTATGTTCCAACTGTATGCGAGGGTTGTCAGAAAACTCAACAAATAGGTAATAAACAGGCATTAGTTTATTTTGTAATATAGTAAAAAACAAAGCACAGCAATTTTGACGTCATCTTCGTTCCGTGAACACGTATACCCAGAGTGTCGACTCGCTACACTACCTGGAGGTCGTTCCGGGGATCAACGCCCCCGCGGCCCGGTCCACGACCAGGCCTCCCGGTGGATCAGGGCCTGATCAACGAGGCTGTTACTGCTGGCCGCACGCAATCCAACGTATGAACCACAGCCCGGCTGATCCGGCACCGTCTTTAGGTATCTGTCCAGCTCCCTCTTGAAGACAACCAAGGGTCTTCCCGTAATGCCCCCTTTTTGCTGGTGAGAGGCTGTTGAACAGTCTTGGGCCCCGGACACTTACTGTGTTTTCTCTTAGTGTACCAATGACGCCCCTACTTTTCACTGGGGGTATGTTGCATCGCCTGCCAAGTCTTTTGCTTTCGTATGGAGTGATTGCTGTGTGCATATTAGGGACCAGTCCCACTTTGGGTATTGTATTTATTTTGCTATGCAAAGCATCGCCATATCAGCAGATCTTAGGCCTTCTGATTAACTATATTCATGGTAGAGATAAATCCGTTGGAGGACTGGGAAAATACAAGTTTGATCCAAGGAAAAGAAGGGTATTTCAATTCCTTGGATCAGCCCTTTACTAGCGCCGAGGCACCGTCTATTAGTGTAGGTTCCTAAAACTCTCGGCTAGTGTTTCAATTATGCTGATCAAGGATAGACAGCAGTTATTACGCAATATAAAAATTAAATCCATTAACATACATTTGATAGGTGGCTTACATCTGGGGCTAAATTCATAAAATAAAAGGCAACTGCATGAATAATAACTCGTTAATAATTCCTGCATTACACCGTGTTGGTCCAATCTTTCCAGAAGAACCTAAGGATATATAGGTTTGCATTCGTGGTTTCTGCCTAACAAAAGTGATGGTTTGGTAATATGTTTATTGTTTACCCTAAGTTCTTACAGTCAGTCTGTGGCAAGGTAAAATTGTTCAGTGTCTGGCGAAATAATTAAGAGGTCATTAGCGATTCTAAAAAAACTTCTTCGACTAACTTACGAAAATGCCTCCTGTGGCATGCCTTACTAAGAAATTCTTATTAATGCTGTTCTCGAATAAAGCTGATCTTTGAAAAGACATTTTAAAGCTATTTTCTATTTTGTAAATATCGCTACTGCACTTTATTCTATATATTTTCAAGAAAAGGCTGCTAAGGACTGAACAACTGCGCAAGCCCTAAAAGTTTAAACGATTTATTACAGTTAATAAAATAACAACTAAATAGGGTAAAAAAAAATATAATTTAGTATGATAGCAATCAAAGTTCGTCACTGTTTTTGCAAAACGTTCTTCCTGTCTCTTGAAACACGAAATTAAATTTACATTCAGCAAGTACTCATTGTTACTTTAATGTGATTCTTAACTCTTATTCCTGCAATATTGCCTTTTCAATTTCAGGCCTTGTATAAGACCGGGTCAAAGGTGAGAAGTGGAACCACTAACAAATATATTATGGCTCTCAATGTGAAATGAGCATTCCAACAACTGTACCACTAACAGGTGTAAGCACTGTATTTAGTTGTTCAACAGTTGCACTTTGTGGTAGGCCTTAACTGGTACGTCAAACTTCTTAATCAGAGCTATCATTGAGGGTCTGGTCTGGAACATAACGATGTGAAAGACTGAAATCTCAGACCAAAACATAATCGAGGTCTAGACCTGCCTGCACAGGACAAACACCATCAATTATGTGGACAAATTAAATAAATTCAATTTTAACCTTAATGAATTACGCTTGGAAGACTATATAACCACCGGGGATCTAAACCAGTTTCTTGGGAAGATGAGCTCACTGGCGCTGGAAGTATGTTCCAGACACACCGCTACCGCTTTTTCTCAACGTCCCGCATCGCATTCCTCGCTTAGCCATCCCAGGCTCTTCCAAATCCTCCCCATCCTTCAATCAGTTGAGAAATTACGTATTTTTATTTTTAAACTAATTATTGAAACTCGGTCAACAAAATAATAGTTTGATAAAGATTATTATTTAACCAAAAATGAAGGAAGAAATAAGAAGCAACTTTTATTTCTAGAAAACAATGAATGAGTAATTAAATGAAGATTGCTTGACCACGAAAAAATATACCGTTATGTACATCCACGATCCTGTTTATCAAAACATACTTAGATTATAAAATAATACACACATCGCCAAAAAAAACTTAGATTTTAGCAATTAATAGACCTTTATGCTGTGTCAGGCTAATAAAACTATCAACTTACAGATCACTTAATGAACACAAATGAATGGAACTACCAAAACCATAAGACTTAAAAATAATAAGAAAACACAAGACTGTTTACATCACAGCATACCAGGCCAGCGAGACATTAGCACAATGTAGTCGAGATTCAAGATGGCCCTCAAAAGATGACAGCAACGTCTGACGTGGGTTTCAAGGACGGAGAACTACACCCTTATGTCGCGTCTAAGGTAAGTTTAAGGAAAATGACCCTTACCAATCCTCTCCTTGGGCTTAAAACTCCTCCCTCGTTCCGAACCACTGTTCTACGGCCCACGAGAAAAACCTGCAAACTCGACAGTGGCGCTCCCTCATCAGTCAGAGACTACGGATAACAGATTCTCAAAAAGCAGACTCACTTAAGCACAAAGATATTCTGACGAGGGAGAGTGTAAGCTTCAAGGACAAACTGACCATCAGAGAATTCAGGAGACAGTGGAAAAAAGCCATAAATGAAATTATAAGAAATACCAAATATTCAAAATACGAAAACCACATCCAGTACTGGGCTGTTGCTTAAAGGAGACCAAACAAAGTGATGACAATAAGGAAATATTTGAAATACGGAAGTAATAATTCCAACTGTTTAGTGAACCTCTAATCAGCCTACAGATCAACGACCCTAACAAGTGCTCTATGAAAGACAAACCACAGCAGACTACTACACAATTTCTGATAGCCCTAACTACAGTTGTTTGAATAAACCATCGACAGCATGCACATGCATTCTGCCCTAGAGCCAGATTCGTGAACAACACATTCCTCAAAAATTGCAAGAAACTATCTTGGTCCCTCAGTATTTTAGAGGAGCCTGGGCACAGAGGTCATCCCAGTAATTGAAGACTACTGATACTGTCCGACTTAAAGGCGGTACTAAAAAAAAATAAAGAAAAAAAAAAGAGAACAACTGTAATTGACTTACTTCCTCCGTAAGTCATGTGTATCGTAAGAGGCAACTAAAATGCCTGAAGCAAGGGGCTAGTAACCCCTTCTGTGTAAAGTACTAAATGTAAAATGAAGAAAAACTTTAGTTTCTTTGGGTCACCTTGACTTAAGAAATCGTAATGACACGATTGCAAATAAACCATACGACCGGCCGGGATTGAACCCGCGGTCATAGTGTCTCAAAACTCCAGCCCGTCGCGTTAGCGGGTTCAATCCCGGCCGGGGGTATGGTTTGGGTCACCTTGCTTCGGTGAGAGATGGCTGGCGTTATGTATGTATATATGTACACACACACACACACACACACACACACAGTAAACAAGAATAAACATACAATAAAAGCAACGAACAAACGCTCAATACAAATAAATACTATACCAAGTTAAAATAACCAGCACCACTTAACCCCCCCCCCCGTCTTTAAATTATTAATATCAAAAGACAACTAAAAGTCCCCAGAGGTTCCTTCAAGCAGGAATCTAAGGATTAAAATGCACTGGATATAAATGCACTGGAAAAAGTACAAAGGAGGATGATTGTGTAGTTTTAAAAATAGGTTGGATAAATGCATGAGTGGGTGTGGGTGGGTGTGAGATGGACCTGACTAGCTTGTGCTACTAGATCGGATGCCGTGCTCCTCCCTGAAGTGAAAGTGACTGACCTGACTAGGGTAAGGCATTGGCTTAAGCCGGTTGGAGAATTGGACCTGCCTCGCATAGGCCAGTAGGCCTGCTGCGGTGGTTCTTCTTTATGTTCTATAACGGCTGTAGCAAGGCTTTTATTCCGTACGTGAGAAGCTACGTGTAATTCTACACGAGAGAGATCATGTTTAATTAGATAAAAGCGTAATTATCCAAGAAGAAGCAAGGGTGCAAAATCCGCGAGAGGAACTGTTACGATATGTGGCATAAATAATAAAACGTTAAAAGGTGCTAAACCCATCAGAGTCCTTCAGCACTTGAGAATTAGGTAATCAAGTTCAATTCCAAGACGAGAAGGATAACCATTTCCTCTGATCAAGAATCTACTACAAAGCTTTCGAAATGAAATTGGTATCTATGATGCTTTTGAACAGTCGCTGTAGTTACTCCAGAAAGAGATGTATGAGCGGGATGAGTTACTAAGTACTATCAGTGGCACAAATACACTAACAGATGCAAGTATAGACTGACACTACACGAAAGATTAGAAACTGTACAATTAGGAATTACCTGGCATAGGGCAAAGGGCTTTTTGAAGTTCCTTTATTCCTAATTTTTATGGTACTTCATAATTAATAAACAATTTCCCGACTGATGTTATGAAGCCATCAAAAATCAACACTACGCTAATATCAGAATATTTAAAACTAAGCTCAAATATTCTGAAAGATGATTAACTTGAATCAGACATAGTCGTTCATGACTGCAAAAAAAGCTTCGATATCCAATGAACATTGTTCCTTTTAGTGAAAAAGTAGAGTATCTCTGATTTCTTACAACGCTGCAGCTAATACACCAACTGACCAGGTCAGTAACTAATACAGTTTGCCCTGTATCGCTTGCAAGTAAGCGATACGGGGCTTTAATAAAATAGCATTCCTCAAAACTACACAAATTTTCACCAGTACACACTATATCTCCACCGGATGCCTTGCTGTTGATTTATTCGTCGGGAAGATCAGCTGAGGCGGTGGTGGTGGGGAGAGTGGTGTTACATCAGCGCGTGGCCGCTGGCTGTATGCCGGGCCACGATACACCAACTGCTGGCTGAGTGGCTGTACTCTCATGAATATGGGCATCGCCACCACGCAGGTTACAATCGACACATGCCTAAACAACGGCCTCCTCATAGGATCCGACTCTTTTCAATAAATTACAAATAAACTGACCTTGTTCAAACGATATTCAGACCAGTCGTAGACTTCAGAGTAGGCAAGTCATTGAGCACTTCGGTAACATTACATAACTCTTCTCTCCCTTTCCAGGATTTAGGAATCAAACATGGGGATATTTCAATTTAATAAATGCGTAAATCATGAAAAAGCATCAGAATACACAACTACTACGTATGAAAACCAAAGACATTTTCTTTCATCGTGACCAGTAAAATATAAAAAAAAAATTGCTTATCGATTTAAACTAAATG
Organism: Cherax quadricarinatus; assembly: GCF_038502225.1. NCBI lineage: Eukaryota > Metazoa > Arthropoda > Malacostraca > Decapoda > Parastacidae > Cherax > Cherax quadricarinatus. The sequence goes on from NC_091318.1 coordinate 16,273,671, forward strand.
ACAAAGCAATAGAAAATTTTAAGAATAATAAGCCTTATATTACCAGCATTCTCGTTTAAATAATTCTTAGTTGTGCTTTTACAAAAATCTACTAACCCCCAACTCCCTATAAGGAACTAAATGTTCGAATAAGGCTGGTTTGGGTGGTTTGGCTAGTGATAAGGACGTGTGCTCACAGGGAATGCTAACAGTACCTTGGCTGGCACAGCGGCGTGTGTACAGGGCGGCAGAGTGCACGGCAGAAGAGCAAAAACCACCGGCATCTTCCCCACAGTTTCTCAATTGTATGTCCACAACCTTGTGAGCGTTTATGGGTTCCTGGTGACACAATTTATCTCCTGCGTCCTGACAGAAAACCATTAAGGTTATAGAAAAGAGCCTACAGCATCATATGAGCACAATGAGAGAGGAACCCCACCCCTGGCACCAAGTAAACGGGCGACTGGCGCCCCTCTCAGCACACTCATACCCCAACAACCACGGTATGGTGGGGGGAGGACAAGATGGAGGGAGACAAATGCCCTTTAGATGCCGGTACATGCAAACGTGCGAACATCAGGTGGTTACCTAATTAATCCAAGGCACCGTTTACAATAAAAAATTAAACCAGTGCTTAATCAGATAAAAGAATTAAGCAAAGTAAATGATAGAAGCAGTATCAACAGGTGCAAAGTAGGTATTGCCTACCTGGACATAACTATGCTTCTCACGTGCTGGTAAACACCCACAAGTGCTCACGTGACTCCAAGGTCAGAGATACCTTACAATGGGCCACTTTAAACGTTTCTATGAGCATGATTAAGGTAACAGTGTAAAGTGTAGGACAAGGTCGAGGGTTGTGGTGGTGTGGAAGACAACAGTAACCAAGGCGACCCCTCTTCACCCCTCCCGTCAGCCATACGCTGTCTAAAAATATTGAGGCATCCCAACTAACTATGCTCAGTATCACCCCTTCAACACCCACTAACCCCCTTCCATGCTAGTCTATATCTTCACCTGTTCTAAAGTTTTATCATTGGGTTTTTGGGACAGACGGAATGAGAGATGAGCGAGAGGACAGGAGCGAGTGCCCCATTTTATGAGACTTCTTGACCGAATAGAGAAGAATAAAGACGACTCATCTCTCGCCTGAACCCAACTTGGACAGATGTCATTCCAGCAGCGCCTTCAACACAGGAGGGATGTGGGTTACCTGGAGGTTATTCCGGGGATCAACGCCCCCGCGGCTCGGTCCATGACCAGGCCTCCCGATGGATCAGGGCCTGATCAACTAGGCTGTTACTGCTGGCCGCACGCAGTCCGACGTACGAGCCACAGCCCGGCTGATCCGGCACTGACTTTAGGTATCTGTCCAGCTCTCTCTTGAAGGCAGCCAGGGGTTTATTGGCAATTCCCCTAATGCTTGATGGGAGGCTGTTGAACAGTTTTGGGCCCCGGACACATATGGTGTTTTCTCTTAGTGTACCAATGGCGCCCCTACTTTTTATTGGCGGCATTTTGCATCGCCTGCCTTACTGTTGGCCTTACTGTTGTACCACACTTGGTTCCACTCCGAGGACAGCGAAAAGTTTCAACATGACAAAACGGGCAGCAAGCAGCAACTACATTCTGACTGTACCATTCTCCAGAACATCACTTCATTTGATATTTATTCCTAGGATGAAGAGACTGGAACATGTTCGTACAGCATAATGACAGACGAAATAGTCAGTTGACCATACGAAATCGCTGCCCATAGCTGGTTCATGTCTCTTAACAATAAAAAGGCTTTAAAATGAGCTGATGTAAGTAACAGCTCTTAGTTTGTAAATGAAGTTAGGAACCCTAAACCTGACGAGGACGAACAGGTGCGAGTGAGGGAAGGGTGGATTCTGCGAGGGGGATGGGGAAGCCGGGGCCGTATGCTTTTCAATACGTGTACATGCCCATTCCTAATCATATGGAAATTATGTTCTTTATGCTGTGGATAAACCCTAGCACCACTGTACTGGCAAACTCAAGGGCAGCAGACACCAACTTTCTGATGGAAAAGTGAACGACTCGCTTTTAATTCAATATAAATATCAACATTATATAACTGTTGGTGACCTCAACCAACATCTCACACAGAGGAATTTTGATGAACTTGCAGTGTGACAAACTATGTTGATTTACCTACTCACATCACTGGCTCCTCTCTTGACCCATAATGAGGGATCTATCTGAAGGTCACGTAACTTGCCAACTGCTTGGTTATGTTGGATCATCCGACCAAAAGGCTGTCTTTATGACACTGATGATTCCAACAGAACAAAGTGAAGAATCGACACAGTCTGGCTGCGGTAAAGAGGAAATTGGCAGGCCCTTTGCTCGAGCTCGCCGCCTCCGATTGGAATGTTCTCTAAGGTGACGTTGATAACCAAGTGAATGCCTTCACTGAACATAACCTTAATCTCCAACACAAATATATCCCTCACCGGCAGTACGTGAAAAAACCTTCAGATCAGCCTTGGTTGGGCTTCCATTGTCGAGAGGTCTCTACTGCTAAGCACAAGGCTTGGAGAAGGAATAAGAGGTATTCCACTAACAGGAACCTGCATAGGCAAGCCTGTTGGCAAACTGGAAAAGTCCACAAGTGGGCCATCTCTAGATAGGAGACTGACAAAAAAAAAACTGGTATCATTTAGTGGGGGATCCAAAACCTGGTGGTCCTGGATCAATGACCGACAAGGTTATTCACAGGATGATGATATCCCACCTCCAAATCGGCAGGATGGGATCGTCTCTACTAGCGCGCGCTAGCATCCATTCTCTTTCACACAGGAGAAAGTGCGCGAGCGAGAGAGCTAGAGCGAGAGCTAGAGCAAGAGAGCTAGAGCTAGAGCGAGAGAGAGCTAGAGCGAGAGAGAGCTAGAGCGAGAGAGAGCTAGAGCGAGAGAGAGCTAGAGCGAGAGAGAGCTAGAGCGAGAGAGAGCTAGAGCGAGAGAGAGCTAGAGCGAGAGAGAGCTAGAGCGAGAGAGAGCTAGAGCGAGAGAGAGCTAGAGCGAGAGAGAGCTAGAGCGAGAGAGAGCTAGAGCGAGAGAGAGCTAGAGCGAGAGAGAGCTAGAGCGAGAGAGAGCTAGAGCGAGAGAGCTAGAGCGAGAGAGAGAGAGCTAGAGCGAGAGAGAGAGAGCTAGAGCGAGAGAGAGAGCTAGAGCGAGAGAGAGCTAGAGCGAGAGAGAGAGCTAGAGCGAGAGAGAGCTAGAGCGAGAGAGAGCTAGAGCGAGAGAGAGAGCGAGAGAGACGGACAGAGAGAAGACAAACTATACGCAGAGCAGTTATTGAGAAGGTATTCAGCACTTCTCAAACCTTGGAAAATGTCACCATAACAATCCTCTCTACATTATATGCCAGGAACTCATTGATATCAGGTTACCCTCATCGCCAGAGCCGGATTAAGATTATGTAAGCCCCTGGGCTACAGGTACTGTGAGCCCCCCCCCCCCATGACATTTTCAAAAGGATAAAAATTAATCAACGGTCCACAGGTTATGATGTCAATGATATACTGTACTATAATTATAAACTTACAGCAGTAACTGTGAACACTTTCCACTTAATCTCTGGAGGCCCTCCAGCTGGCGGAGGTCCCTGAGCTGCAGCCCCTAGAGCCCATGACTTCATTCGGGCCTTCTCTTCACTAACTAGCGAGGCGATAAGTCACTAAAACCGAAAATAACATTACTCATACCTACCTGGAGGGCATTTCGGGAATCAACGCCCGCGTGGCCTGGTCCATGACCAGACCAACTGGTGGATGAGGGCCTGATCAACAAGGCTGTTGCTGTTGGCCGCACGTAGTCCAACGTACGAACTACAACTCGGCTGATCCGGTATCTGTTCAGGTCCCTTTTGAAGACAACCAGGCTGTTAAACAGTCTCGGACCCAGGACACTTATTGTTTTCTCTTAGTGTATCAATGGTGCCCCTACTTTTCACTGGGGTAATGTTGCATCGCCTGCTAAGTCTTTTGCTTTCGTAGGGAGTGATTTCTGTATGCAAATCAGGGACCAATCCCTCCAGGATCTTCCAGGTGTAGATTATGATACATCTCTCGCCTGCGCTCCAGTGATTACAAGTCAAGTGCTTCCAGGCGTTCCCAGTAGTTAAGGTGTTTGATGGAACTTGTATGTGCAGTAAAGGTTCTCTGTACATTCTCTAGCTCTGCAGTTTCACCTGCCTTGAATGGGGATGTTAATGTACAGCAGTATTCCAACCTAGAGAAAACAAGCGGTTCAAAAAGGATCATCATTGGCTTGGCATTTCTTGTCTTGCATGTTCTCATTATCGATCCTACAAGTTTCCTCGCAGATGTGATAGTGGCATTGTTGTGGTCCTTGAAGGCAAGATCCTCAGACATTACCACTCCCAGGTCCTTCACATTATTTTTCCGCTCTATTGTGTTATTAGAGTTTGTAGTATACTCAGTTCTAGCTATTACACTGGTTTGAATGACTTTTTATCGACTATGGTATCTTTTTCGGTACATGTATGGAAAATAGAGATTGTGTTCTTTATTCATCTCTATTACATCAGGTTGTAAAGTTGCACGGAAACGTTACTTTTCTCTTTTCGTATAAGTAAATGAGAAAGTGGTACATTAAGAATTAAAATGTTTTCTGTGTCTTTGGGATAGTAGGGCAGACAGCCAGCACTATGAACAAAAAGACTGGCCACCAAGAACCAGCTTCCTACCCGGAAATCACAAAGTGAAAACTGTGCCGATAGCTGACCAAGGAAATTCTGTTGCCACCACTCCACATCAAATTAGGGCTTGTGAAAAATTTTGTAAAGGCCTTCAACAAGAATGGAACTGCTTTCAAGTACCTGGAGTCAAAATTTCCTCGTACAAATGAAGGGAAGCTAAAGGTAGGAATCTTTGTTGGCCTTCAGATTCGGGAATTGATGAAGGACAAGCATTTTGATGAAGCATTAGCAGGTGTCGAGGTGAATGCCTGGTTTTCATTCACGCAGACTGTCCACAACTTCCTGGGAAACAGGCGCTCCCCCGAATATGAAGAAATGATCCATGACTTGATTTAAGGTTTCCAACAACTTGGGTCTAGTATGAGTGTGAAGATGCACTTTTTGCACTTGCATCTTGACTGTTTTCTCAACAATTTTGGGGACTGAAGTGAGGAACAAGGAGAGCGGTTCCAGCAGGATATTTGCACCATGGAAACTCGATACCAGGGCAAATGGAATGTCAGCATGATGGTAGATTACTACTGCTGGTCATTGAAACAATGGTCTCGATGCACACCATAAGCGAAAATCAAAGCGGTCCTCCTTTCTTTGATTCAATATGTAGTCTATCCATTAGGAGCATATTTCTTTAATAAAATAATTTGATTTGGTTCATGTTGATTTGGAATTCATATGTTCTTAAAACTAACAATGTGCTTTTCCATAATTAAAAATTCACAAATTTTATCATTAATTTGTATTTTGTTCAAAAACCTTATGTGATAGAGCAAAATGGTTTAGGTATTTACAATCAGCAGCACAATAATATATAACATCGCAACCATGAATAAAAATAAAAATTAAAAACATTCCAAATGCAGACCAGTGTTATTTCCTCCAGTTTTCCATTGGAGAGTAGTTGGAATTTGTCTTTGTTGGAAATCATATGGTTCTCCGTTGCCCATTGGAAAACTTGGTTTATATCCTCTTGGAGATTTGCAGTGTCCTCAATGACACTCGTGCAGACCCTAGCATCGTCTGCAGAGGATATGGTGCTATGGTTTACATCTCTGTCTGTCTAATGTGACGATGAGGAAAGGGATGATACATCTTTACCTTACATATATTCTTGATGAGTTCCGAGAGGTTTTTCTACTCTGAGTTCGGCCTTGGGCCAGGCTCATCAGGTGCTTGCCTGGTCAATCAGACTGTTTCCGGTGGTGACCAGCTGACCCCCCCTACATCCAACATAGCCTGATTGATCTGGCACCTGGTGAAGATACTTGTCCAGTTTCCTTTTGAAGACTTTTACACTTGTCCCAGCAGTGTTTCTGATATCTTCTCGAAAGATGTTGAATAGGCTTGGGCTAAGGACGCTAATACAGTATTCCCTATTGTGATCACAGCGCCCTGGCTTTCAGTCGATTATTTGAACTACCCCTCATAACCCACTATAACATGAACGTAGATAAGTACGTTTATGGAACAACTTGTAATGTGAACAAACTGATGTTGTAGTGGCCAAGTACTTCTGGCAGTCTGGCAGACACAGATGATCAAGCTAAATGCAAAATATGTGGCCAGCCCTATGGTCACTATGTGCTTAACTGTCCACTTACCCAGGGATATACGCAGACAGTACAATAACCAATGTAACATGCCAAGATATGTTATTAATGAAAATAAGATACCAGATATATTAAGCAAATTTCCTAAATTTGCATGTAACGGATAAGTGAACTGTAGATATAAATCCAAATGTACTCCTGTTAACCCTTTTGGGGTCTAGTTCCTAGGCGTTTGATGTATCCATATGTTCTTGAGCTACCGTCCACAGGATGGATATGGGGTGCACAATAAACTAGCCACAACGTGCAGATTTAGGACAAGGCAATTAAATACTAATCAGGTATACATTTTCGAGCATCTCTCTCCAATGCAATGAGCACAATAAGGCTGTCCCAGTAATTTCATTGCTTTATTGGCTCTGTGTGGGCCCTAAAACTATCCGTTAAAACTCTGATCTCTCTCCAGACCTGAACGGGGGCGTCAACACTGCACAACATTCCAAATGAAAGCACAAGCTATATAAAAAAATATCATTAGCACTCTTTTCCTTGCTTTCAAAAGTTCTCCTTATCCACCCCGTCATCATGGCTGTCATGACCTTGGTCTTAGTGTGTTCTTTAGAAGGTCTTTTACGTGTTCCTTTCGTTCTATTTGATGATACTCTGAATATTGTAGTGTCCCTTTTGAGTTCTTCATTCGTTCTATATCTCAGCAACCTGAACATATCAATACTGAACGTTATGTTGTTTTCCACTGCCCAATGAAAAATCCTCCTTATATCTCCCTGCAATTTTTCAGTCTTCTACTGAGGTGACTTTCATGCTTGGGGTCATCTGCAAATGACATAAAACTGTGATGGGTGATTTTATTTATGTCTGCTATGAGGATAAGAAAGAGAAGAGGTGCCAGGACAGTGGCTTGGAATATTGAGCTTTTTACCTAGCTGATGCTGGATTATTCTGTTTACTGCTACTCTCTGCGTTCTACGTGTTAGAAACCTGATAATCTATCT
>NC_091318.1:16288455-16345955 GCF_038502225.1 Cherax quadricarinatus
TGTCAGATAGGAGCGAGTGGAGGCAAGTGGTTTGTATGACGATGTGCTATTGGTGAGAGCAAGGTAACATTTATGGAGAGATTCAAGGAAACTGGTTAACGAGACTTGAGTTCTTAAGGCGGGATTTACAGTTTCTGCACCCTGAAGGAAGGGTGGGAATATCTGCAGTTTTGAACTGTAGTATCGGCGCCCCCCTGACAAGACAGTGATGAAGTGAGTGATGGTGAAAGTGCTTCTTTTTCGAGTGGGAAACAGCCAGGGTTAAAAAAAAATATACAAACAAGGACTTGCGTTTGACAACTGGTCAGTCGGTCTGTCTCTCGGTCGGTGGGTACCCGGTCGGTCGGTCGGTCGGTCTGTCGGTCAGTGTCTGTCTGTCTGTTAGAATACCTAACAGGAAGGAAGCAACGAGTTACTGTCAGCGAGGTGTCGGAATGGACGAGTGTAACGAGTATGGGTCAACAAAGGGTCAGCAGTTTCTTTTAAAAAGTATGTAAGAGACATGAAACCGAGTCAGGGATGTTCCTGTTTGGAGAGTATAGACTGCAAATGCATCTGGAAAACTGAATGATTGATCTGACAAGTGGCTATTGGAATTCAACTCCAGCAAATACCAAGTTATGACAATCTGAGAGGGTCAGACACCCGGAAACAATATACAGACTCAAAAAACAAAGGCTGCAAACCTTCCTGGAGGAGGACCTTGGGGTGAGCCTAGTTCCGAGCATTTCGCCTCAAGCACACTTCAACCTAATAACCTCAGCAGCACACGTGAGACGCAAATTTACAGGGAACTTTCAAAATCAACAAAGAGGCATGCAAGACCTAATACATGGCATATATCATGCTCATCTTGCAGAATACAGCACCAATATGGAATCCGCATTTAACAGAACCTGTAAAGCTGGAAAAAGTGCTATTCGCAATGAAACTAATCCAGAGCTGTGGGGTATGAGGTATGCGGAGAGGCTAGAGGAACTAAACTAAACTGGACAGAAAGACCCGAGTTAACCTGATTACGACGTACAAAATGAAAAGAAATGGCAGGGTGGACAAGGAGTGTGAGAAGCGGGTCTCAGGTACACGAGGTTACAGCTAAAAGTCACAAGCACAGAAGAGTTACAGGGATGTTAGGAAATGCCTCCTTTGCCTTAGAGTGGTCAGGAAGCACAACCTAGACAGCTAAGTGGTAGAGGCAGAATCCGTACTGATAGAGCTCACGCAAAAGGAGTGAAACCAGTAGCTGAGACCCCCCTGCAACCACAAATAGGCGAGTACGTACACACGTACGCGTATACAGCAATTAGAATTAGTGCCAACGTTCAAGCCTGGACATCGTACCCTTCCTTCCTTCCTAGGCCAGCCAGCCAGCATGAATAGTCACGTTCAAGGCCCGCTGGGGAGGGGGCGCCTTGCCACGTTACACCATCACCAGCGTAATTTAAACTGACTGGCGTGTTTCTGGTAGTTCTCCATTTTATTATTAACAATTCTATTGTACATGTATTTACTTATATACTGAGCACAACAGAACGTACACTTGCTAGGTTCTGTAGATATTGAACACAGTGACTTACCTACCTGGAGGTTGTTGTGAGGGTCAACGCTCCCCGCAGCCCAGTCCTTGACTAGACCTACCGGTGACAGTACGTAGATAAAGCCACATTCACAGTTCAAGACAATCATTAGAAAGTTTCACCAGGAGTGAAGCCGCTGATCATGCCGAAAAGTCTACCCAATATATGTTTTGAACTGTGCACGTGTCTACTGCATAGCTATCATTAACATATGTGCAAGACTTAGGTGTGACGTCTACCTGGAGGGCATTCCAGGGATCAACGCCCCCGCGGCCCGGTCCACGACAAGGCCTCCCGGGGGATCAGGGCCTGATTAACGAGGCTGTTACTGCTGGCCGCACGTAGTCCAACGTACGAACCACAGTCCGGCTGATCAGGCACAGACTAGGTATCTGTCCAGCTCTCTCTTGAAGACAACCTCAGGTCTATTGGTAATGCCCCTTATGGTTGTTGGGGCCAGGACACTTATTGTGTGTTCTCAGTGTACCAGTGGCGCCCTTACTTTTCACTGGGGATATGTTGCATCACCTGCCAAGTCTTTTGCTTTCGTAGGGAGTGATTTCTGTGTGCAGATTAGGAACAAGTCCCTCCAGGATCTTCCAGGTGTAGATTATGATACATCTCTCTCGCCTGCGCTCCAGTAAGTGCTTCCAGGCGTTCCCAGTAGTTAAGGTGTTTGATGGAACTTACGTGCAGTAATGGTTCTCTGTACATTCTCTAGATCTGCAATTTCACCTGCCTTGAATGGGGATGTTAATGTACAGCAGTATTCCAGCCTAGAGAGAACAAGTGATTTAAAAAGGATCATCATTGGCTTATCTCTTGTCTTGAATGTCCTCATTATCCATCCTATCCGTTTCCTCGCAGATGTGATAGCGGCACTGTTGTCGTCCTTGAAGGCGAGATCTTCGGACATTACCACACCCAGGTCCTTTACATTACTTTTCCGCTCTATTGTGTGATTAGAGTTTGTACTATGGCAGTCAAGGGTAAGACGGAGGATTGGGGGGGGGTAGGAGGACTGTCAAGAGGCAGAAGAGCGAGTCTTGACGGAGGTCATCGTCACATGACTCGGGTGAATGGTCAATCATTACAAATATTAACTGGCGCACCGGAGCTACCTTGCCGTCCATTCATAACCACGGTCACCACAGAAGCATCGTAAAATGATTAAATAAAGGGTATGAAATTTAGCTACAGGAGGTATTGAAGAGGTTGAAGTGGGGATACGGACGTGAGGTGGATGAATTTAAGGAAGAGATGGAATGGGAGTAAGAAAGAGGGGGAAGGGGGGTAAGAAAGAGGTTGTTGGGGCACATAAGAGGTGGAAAGGGTAAGAGATCTTGGGGAGAAGCATGGGAGAGGAGAGACGGGTGTGGTGGAGCTCTAGACTGGAATGATGTACGGAGGGGTTAGAGCAAGCTGGAGGTTGAAAGCTTTTTCTCAAATTTAAAATGCTTAATTTTGGTGGATGTCTCAAAGCAGTTTTACAAAACTGCTACTGAAACTTCAAGTATTTTTCTTCAAATATCAGCACTAATGCTACGAAAGTGTCAGTTTTTTAAGCATTTCTCACAGATTTGAACAAATCAAATATTTCGAAAGTTCTTCTACTATAGAGATTTTTTCAAGAGCCATCTAATTTTAAAGAAACCCGAACCTTATCTCAGAAATCCTCCCTCCACGTTAAACAGTTGCGTATTTCAGGTAGCCATTTACAGTAAATTTAGAATCTCCAGCCACTACTCCTTATCCCAGCATACCTAACGAGAAAAAGAATGAAAAAAATAAATCAGGATCAGAATGGTTTCCCCTGTCTTTTCAACTTTCAACCTCCCACGACGAAAATCAGAGCTCGCTTAGGTGAGCCGGAGTGTGTTGGAGAAATGTCAGGAATGAACATTTGGAGCAGGACTCATAAGGAGGCAGGAGCGAATTAAATGGTCGGAGTTGGGTGTCAACAAAATTGTATACATCAGCAGTACGCTGCTACCCTACTCGACAAGAACATAAGAACGAAGGAACACTGCAGCAGGCCTACTGGCCCATGCGAGGCAGGTCCAAGTCTCCTACCGGCTTAAGCCAATGCACCCAACCCAGTCAGGTCAGGTCACATTGACTTAAGGGAGGAACACGGCAACCGACTCATTTTGTGAGTGAGCATTTCTTCAGGGCATTTTGTGCTCAATTTCCTATATACATTTTGTATGGATTTTATGAGAGCAATATCTGTGCATATTTTGAGAGCGTGAACTGTGTGCAATATATGCATTGTGTGAGCGCGCAAGTGCGCGTTGTGCGTGCATTTTCTGTACAGTGTGTGCATTATAAGCTTCTGCACTGCGTGTATTACCTTTGATATACCTTTGATGAGTTTCGAGTCTCGCTACTCTCGGAGCCCGGCCATGGGTCAAGCTCGTCTGGTGCTTGCCTGGTCAACCCAGGCTGTTGCTGCTGGAGGTCCGCTGCTCCACATATCAATCACAGCCTGGTTGATCTAACACCTGGTCAAGATACTTGTCCAATTCTTTCTTGGAGGTTTCTACACTTATTACAGCAGTGTATCTGATATCTTCTGGTAAGATGTTAAATAGTCTGGGGCTCAGGATGTTGACAAAGTTCCCTTATTGTGCCCACAGCACCATTGCTCCTCACTGGGTTTATTTTGCACTTCCTCCCACATCTGTTACTCCAGTACGTTATGACAATGCATATTTGGGACGGGGCCCTCGAGTACTCCCCAGGTATAATGTACATTATCACGTATCTCTCCTTCCCTCCAGTGACTACATGTTCAAGACTTCAAGTAGTTCCCAGTAATTTAATTGCTTACTGGCTTTATGTGTGCCGTTAAACGATGCTGTCTTCATTGTATGTGTATGCACTGAATGCGTGCATTGTATTTTTATGTATTTGCAAGCGTTCAATGTGTACACTGGGTGTATGTGTGTGTGTGTGTACTCATCTAGTTGAGGTTGCGGGGGTCGAGTCCGAGCTCCTGGCCCCGCCTCTTCACTGATCGCTACTAGGTCACTCTCCCTGAGCCGTGAGCTTTATCATACCTCTGCTTAAAGCTATGTATGGATCCTGCCTCCACTACATCGCTTCCCAAACTATTCCACTTACTGACTACTCTGTGGCTGAAGAAATACTTCCTAACATCCCTGTGATTCATCTGTGTCTTCAGCTTCCAACTGTGTCCCCTTGTTACTGTGTCCAATCTCTGGAACATCCTGTCTTTGTCCACCTTGTCAATTCCTCTCAGTATTTTGTATGTCGTTATCATGTCCCCCCTATCTCTCCTGTCCTCCAGTGTCGTCAGGTTGATTTCCCTTAACCTCTCCTCGTAGGACATACCTCTTAGCTCTGGGACTAGTCTTTTTGCAAACCTTTGCACTTTCTCTAGTTTCTTCACGTGCTTGGCTAGGTGTGGGTTCCAAACTGGTGCCGCATACTCCAATATGGGCCTAACGTACACGGTGTACAGGGTCCTGAATGATTCCTTATTAAGATGTCGGAATGCTGTTCTGAGGTTTGCTAGGCGCCCATATGCTGCAGCAGTTATTTGGTTGATGTGCGCTTCAGGAGATGTGCCTGGTGTTATACTCACCCCAAGATCTTTTTCCTTGAGTGAGGTTTGTAGTCTCTGACCCCCTAGACTGTACTCCGTCTGCGGCCTTCTTTGCCCTTCCCCAATCTTCATGACTTTGCACTTGGTGGGATTGAACTCCAGGAGCCAATTGCTGGACCAGGTCTGCAGCCTGTCCAGATCCCTTTGTAGTTCTGCCTGGTCTTCGATCGAGTGAATTCTTCTCATCAACTTCACGTCATCTGCAAACAGGGACACCTCAGAGTCTATTCCTTCCGTCATGTCGTTCACAAATACCAGAAACAGCACTAGTCCTAGGACTGACCCCTGCGGGACCCCGCTGGTCACAGGTGCCCACTCTGACACCTCGCCACGTACCATGACTCGCTGCTGTCTTCCTGACAAGTATTCCCTGATCCATTGTAGTGCCTTCCCTGTTATCCCTGCTTGGTCCTCCAGTTTTTGCACCAATCTCTTGTGTGGAACTGTGTCAAACGCCTTCTTGCAGTCCAAGAAAATGCAATCCACCCACCCCTCTCTCTCTTGTCTTACTGCTGTCACCATGTCATAGAACTCCAGTAGGTTTGTGACACAGGATTTCCCGTCCCTGAAACCATGTTGGCTGCTGTTGATGAGATCGTTCCTTTCTAGGTGTTCCACCACTCTTCTCCTGATAATTTTCTCCATGATTTTGCATACTATACATGTCAGTGACACTGGTTTATAGTTTAATGCTTCATGTCTGTCTCCTTTTTTAAAGATTGGGACTACATTTGCTGTCTTCCATGCCTCAGGCAATCTCCCTGTTTCGATAGATGTATTGAATATTGTTGTTAGGGGTACACATATCGCCTCTGCTTCCTCTCTCAATACCCATGGGGAGATGTTATCTGGCCCCATTGTGTGTGTGTGTGTGTGTGTGTGTGTGTGTGTGTGTGTGTGTGTGTGTGTGTGTGTGTGTGTGTGTGTGTGTGTGTGTGTGTGTGTGTGTGCGTGTGTGCGTGTGTGCGTGTGTGCGTGTGTGCGTGTGTGTATGTGTGTGTGTGTGTGTGTGTGTGTGTGTGTGTGTGTGTGTGTGTGTGTGTGTGTCTGTGTGTCTGTGTGTGTCTGTGTGTGTCTGTGTGTGTCTGTGTGTGTGTGTGTCTGTGTGTGTGTGTGTGTGTGTGTGTGTGTGTGTGTGTGTGTGTGTGTCTGTGTGTGTGTGTCTGTATGTGTGTGTCGGTATGTGTGTGTCTGTATGTGTGTGTCTGTATGTGTGTGTCTGTATGTGTGTGTCTGTATGTGTGTGTCTGTATGTGTGTGTCTGTATGTGTGTGTCTGTATGTGTGTGTCTGTATGTGTGTCTGTATGTGTGTGTCTGTATGTGCAGTGAGGTGCAGCCCAGCACCTGCTACAAGTGGCGGGTTGTTCACAGTAATGGGAGGCGCATCAGAGTAAGGAAAGTTAAGAGTGTAGATCTGAAGGTAGGAAATCGCTTCTCTGTTCTCCAGGATGAATGTACTTCAGTGGCCAGTGAAGGTAAGGGTACTACTGCCCCTGCTAATGAAGGTAAGCGCATTCTTGTGGTTGGTGACTCTCAGGTAAGATATGTTGACCGTGCTTTTTGTAATAGGAATAAGAAGATGAGAGATAGAGTGTGCTTCCCTGGAGCTGGTGTTGGGGACATTGTCAACAGGCTGGATAATATCATGTCAGGTAATGGGAACAAGCCCATTATCTGTCTCAGTGCTGGTGGAAATGATATTGGGAAGGGTAGGAGAGAAGAGCTGCTAGATAAGTACAGGTCAGCTATAGATTTCATTAAGTCTAAGGGAGGGATCCCAATCATATGTAGCATCTTGCCTAGAAGGGGAGTAGGAAATGAATGGTTGTCTAGGGCAATTGGTGTAAATTGCTGGCTAGACAGATACTGCAAGGAACTTGCAATCCCATTCATTGACAACTGGAACAACTTTCATGGCAAACATGATATGTATGCAAGGGATGGGGTACATCTCTCTGGGGCAGGGGTGGTAGCACTTGCAGACTCGATTGAGAAGGCCATTGGTGAAATGCCTATGATTTTAAACTGATGGAAGATAGAGGTATGGGTGTGTGTGGGAAACAAGCAGGTTGCAACACTAGGGTTGGAAACAGTAAATGTATAAAAGGCATTCAGCATGAAGTTATAAATAAAGACAATAGAACAGGTCAGCAAACAAAGGGGGACAGCAGAGGGCAGCAAGGGACTAGCTCCCTTAAGGTTTACTATACTAATAGCAGGAGTGTTAGAAATAAGATAGATGAGCTAAGATTAATTGCAAGTGCAGGAAACATAGATATTATTGCTATAACAGAGACCTGGCTCAATCTGAAAGATAGAGAGATGCCCTCTGAATGTCACATACAAGGCTATAAATTATTCCACACTGACAGGGTCAACAGGAAAGGTGGTGGAGTAGCGATGTATGTCAGAGACAATTTAAATTGTTGTGTTAGACAAGATATTAAATTAGAAGCGTCAGCCACTGAATCTGTTTGGTTACAGCTTCTCGAGGGCCGAGAAAAACTAATTTTGGGTGTGATTTACAGGGCCCCAAATCTTGATAGGGAGTGCAGTAAACTTCTATGGGACGAAATTCGTAAGGCATCTACATACGAAAATGTTGTGCTAATGGGAGATTTCAACTATAGACAGATTGACTGGAGCAATTTGACAGGAAATTTAGAGTCGGGTGACTTTCTTGATACGATCCAGGATTGTTTTTTAAAACAGTTTGTGACAGAGCCAACTAGGGGAAATAACCTCCTTGACTTGGTTCTTGCCAGTAGGGAAACACTAATTAATAATCTTGAGGTTAATGATGAGCTTGGGGAGAGTGATCACAAATCACTCAGTTTTAACATATCATGGAATTCCCCTAATAATGGCAATCAAGTCTCCGTCCCTGACTTTCGCTTGGCTGATTTCATAGGACTGAAAAATTACTTAGGTGGGCTGAACTGGAATGACCTGACTAAGGGTCAGGTAGGTGGTGATGGTTGCCGATATGATGCTTTCCAGGGCATAGTTCTAGCTGCTCAGTCAAATTATGTTCCAAATAGGGAAATCAGATCAAACAAAAATGATCCTAAATGGATGAACAATAGATTAAAATATCTGATTGGTCAAAAGAGAGGCATATATAGGCAAATCAAAAGAGGAGAGGGGCAATTAAGAAATCGATATATTCAGTTAAAGAGAGAAATAAAAAAGGGAATTAGAAAAGCAAAAAGAGATTATGAGGTTAAAGTTGCAAGAGAATCGAAGACTAACCCAAAAGGATTCTTTCAGGTATACAGAAGTAAGATCAGGGACAAGATAGGCCCACTCAAAAGTTCCTCGGGTCAGCTCACTGACAGTGATAAGGAAATGTGTAGAATTTTTAACACATACTTCCTCTCAGTTTTTACACAGGAGGATACCAGCGATATTCCAGTAATGATAAATTATGTAGAACAGGACGATAATAAACTGTGCACTATTAGGGTCACAAGTGACATGGTCCTTAGGCAAATAGATAAATTAAAACCTAACAAATCCCCAGGCCCTGATGAACTGTATGCAAGGGTTCTAAAGGAATGTAAAGAGGAGCTTAGCACACCTTTGGCTAATCTTTTCAACATATCACTACAAACTGGCATGGTGCCAGATAAGTGGAAAATGGCAAATGTGATACCTATTTTCAAAACAGGTGACAGGTCCTTAGCTTCGAACTATAGACCAATAAGCCTAACCTCCATAGTGGGAAAATTTATGGAATCAATAATTGCCGAGGCAGTTCGTAGCCACCTTGAAAAGCATAAATTAATCAACGAATCTCAGCATGGTTTTACAAAGGGGCGTTCCTGCCTTACGAATTTATTAACTTTTTTCACTAAGGTATTTGAGGAGGTAGATCATGGTAATGAATATGATATTGTGTATATGGACTTCAGTAAGGCTTTTGACAGGGTCCCACATCAGAGACTATTGAGGAAAATTAAAGCACATGGAATAGGAGGAGAAATTTTTTCCTGGATAGAGGCATGGTTGACAAATAGGCAGCAGAGAGTTTGCATAAATGGGGAGAAATCAGAGTGGGGAAGCGTCACGAGCGGTGTTCCACAGGGGTCAGTGTTGGGCCCCCTGCTGTTCACAATCTACATAAACGACATAGATGAGGGCATAAAGAGCGACATCGGCAAGTTTGCCGATGACACCAAAATAGGCCGTCGAATTCATTCTGACGAGGACATTCGAGCACTCCAGGAAGATTTGAATAGACTGATGCAGTGGTCGGAGAAGTGGCAGATGCAGTTTAATATAGACAAATGCAAAGTTCTAAATGTTGGACAGGACAATAACCATGCCACATATAAACTAAATAATGTAGATCTTAATATTACGGATTGCGAAAAAGATTTAGGAGTTCTGGTTAGCAGTAATCTGAAACCAAGACAACAGTGCATAAGTGTTCGCAATAAAGCTAATAGAATCCTTGGCTTCATATCAAGAAGCATAAATAATAGGAGTCCTCAGGTTGTTCTTCAACTCTATACATCCTTGGTTAGGCCTCATTTAGATTATGCTGCACAGTTTTGGTCACCGTATTACAGAATGGATATAAATTCTCTGGAAAATGTACAAAGGAGGATGACAAAGATGATCCCATGTATCAGAAACCTTCCCTATGAGGATAGACTAAGGGCCCTGAAACTGCACTCTCTAGAAAGACGTAGAATTAGGGGGGATATGATTGAGGTGTATAAATGGAAGACAGGAATAAATAAAGGGGATGTAAATAGTGTGCTGAAAATATCTAGCCTAGACAGGACTCGCAGCAATGGTTTTAAGTTGGAAAAATTCAGATTCAGGAAGGATATAGGAAAGTACTGGTTTGGTAATAGAGTTGTGGATGAGTGGAACAAACTCCCAAGTACCGTTATAGAGGCCAGAACGTTGTGTAGCTTTAAAAATAGGTTGGATAAATACATGAGTAGATGTGGGTGGGTGTGAGTTAGACCTGATAGCTTGTGCTAACAGGTCGGTTGCCGTGTTCCTCCCTTAAGTCAATGTGACCTGACCTGACTAGGTTGGGTGCATTGGCTTAAGCCGGTAGGAGACTTGGACCTGCCTCGCATGGGCCAGTAGGCCTTCTGCAGTGTTCCTTCGTTCTTATGTTCTTATGTGTGTCTGTGTGTGTGTGTGTGTGTGTCTGTGTGTGTGTGTGTGTGTGTGTGTGTGTGTGTGTGTGTGTGTGTGTGTGTGTGTGTGTGTGTGTGTGTGTGTGTGTGTGTGTCTGTGTCTGTGTGTGTGTGTGTGTGTCTGTGTGTGTGTCTGTGTGTGTGTGTGTGTCTGTGTGTGTGTGTGTCTGTGTGTGTGTGTCTGTGTGTGTGTGTGTCTGTGTGTGTGTGTCTGTGTGTGTGTGTCTGTGTGTGTGTGTGTCTGTGTGTGTGTGTCTGTGTCTGTGTGTGTGTGTCTGTGTGTGTGTGTCTGTGTGTGTGTGTCTGTGTGTGTGTGTGTGTGTGTGTCTGTGTGTGTGTGTGTCTGTGTGTGTGTGTGTGTCTGTCTGTCTGTCTGTGTGTGTGTGTGTGTGTGTGTGTGTGTGTCTGTGTGTGTGTGTCCGTGTGTGTGTGTGTGTGTGTCCGTGTGTGTGTCCGTGTGTGTGTGTGTGTGTGTGTCTGTGTGTGTGTGTCTGTGTCTGTGTGTGTGTGTCTGTGTGTGTGTGTCTGTGTCTGTGTGTGTGTGTCTGTGTGTGTGTGTGTGTGTGTGTGTGTGTGTGTCTGTGTGTGTGTCTGTGTGTGTGTCTGTGTGTGTGTCTGTGTGTGTCTGTGTGTGTCTGTGTGTGTGTCTGTGTGTGTGTCTGTGTGTGTGTCTGTGTGTGTGTCTGTGTGTGTCTGTCTGTGTGTGTGTCTGTGTGTGTGTCTGTGTGTGTCTGTGTGTGTGTGTCTGTGTGTGTCTGTCTGTGTGTGTGTGTGTGTGTGTGTCTGTGTCTCGATTTTTTTTTTTTTGCGCGAGTCAATGCATTTAGTAGGGTTTTAGGTACGCGCGTATTTTGCGTAATTTTTGTTGTTTGTGTTTGCGCATTTTATTTGGACTGAATGAGCGTGGGTGACTGTCGTTTATGGTGTGATAGTAGTAGCTGTAATACGATTACATATATACATACTGGAATAACACTCGTTTAGAGGCATGAAAGTACAACTTATTTTGTTAGTGTTTGTATCTGTAGTATTGTCTCGTGTATTGTGTACTACTGTGATAGTGCTGTGATGGTACTGGGTTGTGCTAATGTATGCTGTTGGTTCTAGTTGTGCGTTACTGTTATGTAATACAGTTTTGTTATTGAACGTTTGCCTTTGTTGTTCCCCCCATTTTAGCATTTTTCCTGATGCAATTTGTGTGTGTATTCACCTAACTTTGGCTGTGTAAAGAAGTCTCTGGGCTTATTTGTGTTTTTTTAAGTTACCTATTTGTACCTGTATGAAATAGTGATTTTGTTCCAAGTGTCCCGCCCACAGCATTTAATCTACCTTTAGTAGGTTTCCCAGTTTCTTATAGCCAATTCACTTCTAGCGCTCTGCACAGACATGTGTAGATGGATATATACACAAATAATCCGACTTGGACCTATCTTCCTCCCGTCCCTGTCTACTGGCCTATATATACTCCCTTCTCTCCTTTTTATTAGTGTGACTTTGTAAATGTTCAAAGTCGGACCGAAACGTCGTCGTAAGCTCCCCTCTTCTATGTGCGAGTTGTGTATTGTTTCAGTCATGGTATTGTGCCTTTTTTTTTATTTATAGATGGACATCATGTGTATAATAGGTGGGAAAATTGTGCGCGCTCTATAAAATAATCAATACCCAAGACTAAACATCAACAATCCTTCAACACGTGACATATTTCCTGAACTCCTAAGCACGTTGTGTGTGCTTATCTCGTACCTGTAAACGAGTGTTATCCTGGTATGAACATATTTAGACGCTTTACAACGCAACTCGCTTTTTTACTACAGACTACTTTCATCTTATTTAATCAAAAGCTAAGAATCTATACAAGATCGTAAATAATGTGAACAAATAAGAGGGAAACTTCCCCACACTAAGATTGTCATGTATTTTGGAGGTTTAACTGCTTATGCTTCGATATATTTCAAGTACAGTACTCGTATATGCTATTTTAATTGCCACTGCAGAATTGTGGCCATGGTAAGAAGTAAATCAATACCAGTCCTATACGAAATGTTCAGTGGTGGCTTTAAAGTGAACATCCAATAGAATGAGACCTCCAACACCTGGTTCCGCCAAGTGAAAACAACCGGTATCCCTATCGCATACACTGCCCAAATTTTCTGCTCTCTAAAACATCATTATTGTTATCTTTGACTTCACTACTATTATTACTAAATAACTTAATACAAAAGGTTTATCAGACGAGGTGCAACAGTGTTATGCATGGCCCCGACATAAGGACATGTATCACCCAACATGGCATCGCCACGGGAGTCACGACTACCAACTGTTCCCACACCTTCCGCCACTTGCCAAACATCTCTAATGACAGTAACGTTGACAGACACACGCATGCATTCCACAAATAGTCATAAAAAATCTCTCTTATAGAAACATTCTGAACAGAACAGGAGAGTAAAAAGCTTGAGGTTTACTGTATGAAAAGAATGAAGGGATCCCAACATGGCTGCCGCTCAGCACGCATAACTTGTTGCACTCGTCTTCCCGCGCTTTATAAGGATACTTGAATAGTACTCACCATCTCTTCATTTAACTCCCGCATGCTTCAATTCAAAATGTACACACTATATTACAGAGCTCTTGCAATATTTACAAATAATACACAATTGCGCTATCACAGAGGTAGCACGCACTCCCTAACTCACTCCATGATCAATCTGGGAACAGACTGGAGACAAAGACGGGACCAGAGCTGAGTGAGACCTGCGCGCCCCCTCACTGCGCACCTCACTCACCTCCCTGGTAAATATTTCCCCATAACAACACAAAACACTCTTCAATTTCATCTAATTCACCTTTGCTAAAGTTACAATATTACCGGCTGGTCAAAATGTAAATATTTTAGACTCAATGCACGCATAATAGTTTAATATACTCCAAAAGTAGATAATATTTACAGGTAAACAAATCGGGACTTATTTTCCGAGTATTTCGTCTGCTAGCCACTCCCGAGCATAAGAGCGCGCGAAATGTGAAGCTTGACAGGTGTCATTTGTGATTATACGATGATGATAACACATTCAATATTTTTTTTATAAAATTTATATCCTTGTAAGTATATAAATATAAACAGCCATCATCTTAGCCAACAGTGTGCATGCACATACTACAATGGACCATATATTTATGATCCCCCACAGAAATTAGTTACTCTTTGGGTTATTCTAGGTTAATCTGCATACTTAGACGACCAGGTATGTATTGCAACCACCAAAGAAATTAATACTATCTGTAAAACCACATGTAATTACGGTGGCGCTTTTTTGCTTACATCTAAATGACCTAGATTCGATCTGTAATAAAGTTGGTAGAATTACCGACAATATGTAAAGTAAAAGGACACAAGTGCAACTAATGTGACATTTATTGTGGCAACGTTTTGCTCTCCAATGGCTTGATAAAGCTCCTGGAGAGCGAAACGTTGCCACAATAAATGTCACATTAGTTGCACTTGTGTCCTTTTACTTTACATAGATTCGATCTCATCAAAGGGGAAACGTTGATCATGTTCCCTTACACCCCTGGTCACAGCAATAAGCAGGTACCTGGGTGTTACCAGACTCATGGGTCGCATGCTAGAGAAGAGAATCGAAAGAGGCCAGAGTGACATTCTTGAGCTTTTATGGGTTATTAACACTGAGTTAATATTCCGAATAAAATCCCCTTCAAGAGGCATAAAGCTCATATTTACAGTTTTAACAGAATTTATCATAGCATTAGCTAACAACAAACGACTAAGGATTAATGTCAGTGGATATATTGGAAGCATAATTATCAATAAGCACTGCCTCATAATAATGCTAAATTTATTTGATTTACACATTTATAATAAAAATACAATTAGTGCCAGCCCTATTTTTGTTGTTAGTAGATATAAACACACATTCCTAACGCTCAACTTTGTCACACTATATATAAAAAATTTCGCGACAAACTTTGACGTAACACAATCTTACCTCTTGAGCTGCGAAGTCGACAAGTACATTAATTTAAATGCTTTACTGGTTGTATGAGGAACGTAAATAATCTATATCTGTTCCAGCTCTGATCTCTCTCCTGGGGTGAACGTGGACGTCAATACTAAACAATATTCTAAACGAGAGATTACAAGCTATTTGAAAACTCACCATTGGCACTATTTCCCTTGTTTTGAAAATTTTCATTATTCGCCTCTTCATCTTCCTGGCTGTCGTGACATTTGCCTTATTGTGTTCTTTGAAAGAAAGGTCAGCCGATACAATTACTCTCATGTCTTTCAAGTGTTCCTTTTGTTGTATTTGATGATCCTGAGTTTTGTATACAGTGTCCCTTTTCAGTTCTTCATTCTTTCCTTATCTAAACAGCTGGACGCTATCATCACTGAACGTCATGTTATTCTCCACTGCCCACTGGAAAACCCTATTTATATCTCCCTGCACTTTTTCAGTCTTCTACTGAGGTGATTTTCATGCTTACTTTGGTGTCATCTGCCAATGATGATACAAAATTGTGACGGGTGTTTTTATCTATGCTTGCTAAGAGAATAAGAAACAGAAGAGGCGCCAGAACAGTGCCTTGGGGTACTGAGCTTTTCACATCGCTAATGCTGGATTTTGCTCAGTTTACTACTACTCTTTGTGTGCTATTTGTCAGAAACTTGAAAATCCATCTGCCTACCTTCCCCGTTATGCCTATTTACCTGGAGTTTACCTGGAGAGAGTTCCGGGGGTCAACGCCCCCGCGGCCCGGTCTGTGACCAGGCCTCCTCATTTTTTATGCCATCACCTCATGACCACATTTGTCAAACGTCTTTGCAAAATCTGCATAGGCAGGTGTAGGAAGTAGCTGAGAGTGGTGTCTGGAGGGTGAGTAGGTGTAGGTAGGATCTGAGAGTGGTGTTTGGAGGGTGGGTAGGTGTAGGTAGGATCTGAGAGTGGTGTTTGGAGGGTGGGTAGGTGTAGGTAGTACCCGAGAGAGTGGTCTCTGGAGGGTGGGGAGGTGTATAGTAGTGTGCAAATTAATTAGGACAGTGATGAAAGAAGATATTTGTAAAATTAATGTTTATTTGAAAAATACACAACAATGATATGACAGATAGTTGATTTAATAAGAGATATGACTACCCTATGCTTTTATAAGTACTGCTACATGCTTTGGCATAGAATCAACGAATGTTGAACACATTTTGACAAGTTCTTCGTCGGAGTACCTGGTCCTAATAACAGCAGCAATTAGCTTCTCCACAATTGAACAGTCCTGTTTCGCGATCCTGCACTTAGTTATTGCCCACAGATTTCAATTGGGCTGAGGTACAGAGAGTTTCCAAGCCAATTTAGAACGCTTAGAATGTCATATTCTTCTGGAAGTATGGCATCCTACTGAAAAAAATCCCTTCTCCATCAGTAGTCTCTATCCACAATGAGAAGCAAATGAGTTGCCAGGATTGCCTTGTATTTGTCACTGTTCATCGTTCCGTCATCAATGACAAGCCGCCCAGGACCTTAAGCAGTAAAACTAACTCAAAACATCTTTGGTGGGTGGTTTGGCACTTATTGAATGTGTTCAATCGGAAGAGGTTCGTATTTGCTCCATCTCACTACTACTACTGATCTGTACCCATGTATTTCAAAAAGCGCCTTATCTGAAAATGTAACTTTTCTCCATTTATCTGTCGTCCATCCCTTATATTCAAGTGCCCACCGCTGCCGTTTTTTCTTCATAACAGCAATAAATAATTGTTTCTTTACCGACTTTCTGGCAGTTCTGCCAACTTCAAGGAGCCTTCGTCGAACAGTTGAAGAATCAACATTTACGTCAACTGAAGCCAAATCTCTCTGTATATCTTTGCTGATTTTCTTGGGATCCTTTACACTATTTATGATAACCTTATCATCGCGAGGTGTTGCCTTGCATTTACTTCCACATCTTCCTCAAGCACCTTAACTACTGGGAACGCTTGGAAGCACTTGACTTGTACTCGTTGGAACGCAGGAGGGAGAGATATATCATAATCTACACTTGGAAAATCTTGGAAGGAATGGTCCCAAATCTGCACACAGAAATCACTCCCTACGAAAGTAAAAGACTGGGCAGGCGATGCAAAATGCCCCCAATAAAAAGTAGGGGCGCCACTGGTACACTAAGAGAAAACACCATAAGTGTCCGGGGCCCAAAACTGTTCAACAGCCTCCCATCAAGCATTAGGGGAATTGCCAATAAACCCCTGGCTGCCTTCAAGAGAGAGCTGGACAGATACCTAAAGTCAGTGCCGGATCAACCGGGCTGTGGCTCGTACGTTGGACTGCGAGCGGCCAGCAGTAACAGCCTAGTTGATCAGGCCCTGATCCATCGGGAGGCCTGGTCATGGACCGGGCCGCGGGGGCGTTGATCCCCGGAATAACCTCCAGGTAACCTCCAGGTAGCGCTCCACAATCACCAGTGTTGTCAGCTCTCTTCAGAATCTGACTAACATTTGACTTTGCTAGGCTGAAATTTTCGGCGATCTGTAAGAGCTACAATACTTATACTCTTCATAGGTTGAACATCCATCATGAATTTCAGCAGTAATCATTAACTGAAGGGGAGAATTTGGTGAAACCACATTCACTCATGGAACACCACTTGCAGGAATAGCCTTACAGAACAACAGCTGTTGTAGCACTGAGGAGAGTCGCAGGGTAACACCACAGCTAGATCGTTGCCAGAAGTCGGTAGCAAACTCTTCTGAAAAGAAAAGAACCCAAACTACATTAATTAAACTGGAGACTAAAACATATGAGATAATCACAAAATTTACTCTTGTCTCAATCTGCACGCTACTGTAGGTAGCAGCGGAGATAGTAGTATCTGGAGGATGGGTAGGTGTAGGTAGTAGCTGAGAGTGTGATGTCTGGAGGGTGGGTAGGTGTAGGTAGTAGCTGAGAGTGTGATGTCTGGAGGGTGGGTAGGTGTAGGTAGTAGCTGAAAAAGTGATGCCTGGAGGGTGGGCAGGTGTAGGTAGTAGCTGAGAGAGTAGATAGGTATATATAGTAGCTGAGAGTGGTGTCTAGAGGGGGAAGGGGTTATTGCAGTCATGAACATGAGAGACAAGCGACATGGGTGGGTCGTCGTCCTTAGTGTCATGCTACGGCTGAGGGGAGTGTTGTGGTCCCGCCCACCAACGCTGGCGACCCATGAAGAGGTGAGCACAATCAAGCAACCTGGAAGCTACAATCTTTTCTCAGCTTACCAGATATATTTTAAATATGGGAAAATGTCGCCCGATGCTGGTTTTAGCCATGATGACCTTAACAGTTACTAAGCAACTGCTGGTATACCCGTGCTAGGTATCCACCCATTAAATAAATCAAAGGATCACATTGTATCCAAGAACAAATTTAGACGCTATAAGAGCAACGATGCAGTGTACTGGCCATGGGCTGAGTGCTTCCCGAAATGGCAAAGGTGAGGCGGGAATGGAACATCAATAGCGCAGCTAGTGTGGCGTCGGCCTCTACACCACCACTACATCTCCGGTTCCCTGCACGCTCACTCACCTGCACGTGCATACTCTTCCTTTCTTCTCATCCACTCGTAATGATTTGTCTAAGATTCACTGGTACCGTTTTATTACAGAACTTAAAGCTTGCTTTAACAAGATTATCGCCCGATTTACAGTTTACTTACAGGCGCACACGTGTGGTAATCTACACACTTGCTGATGAACACCTGTCTCAACATGCTCTTGTACACCTGATCTGTATTTTCCACACTTACCTGACTCTTTTGATAACAAGGTGCTTGAGACAAATTTGATTTATTATTCAAAGTTACGGATCCGAATTATGCTTTAGATTTTCCGTATTCCATGTTTAATTTATCGTACATTATTATTATTTTTTTTATTATCACACTGGCCGATTCCCACCAAGGCAGGGTGGCCCGAAAAAGAAAAACTTTCACCATCATTCACTCCATCACTGTCTTGCCAGAAGGGTGCTTTACACTACAGTTTTTAAACTGCAACATTAACACCCCTCCTTCAGAGTGCAGGCACTGTACTTATTATTATTATTATTATTAATATTATAAACAATTGGAAGCGCTAAGCTCGTAGCAGTCATATAGCGCCTCCATAATATCCATAATAGGATGCAATCAGGTTCGATCCAAAGAAGGGAAGAACAGGCTCAGTTCTTCAATTATTTTTCTTTTTTTATGGGATAAAGCGCTTACTAGGTCTTCCTGAATCTCATTCTAGTGTTGCACCACTCTGAGAGACAGCCACATCCTATCATCTACACAGCTGGAAGTGAAATTTTTCTTTGGATAAAAATCTTTAAGGTAAATATTTAATCATTCGCTGACAGAAGAGTAACTTTACTAAATATCAAGATCACCGAATACACTGTAGGAACTGGTACTAAAATTTATGACAACTCGAAGCTATTAAAAGTAATGGAAGATTAATTTAAATGCACCTGTTTCTCCTCGCACATTTAGATTATCAAATAATTCTACCAAAATATATACACCAAAAAAGGTGTATCCCAGATATGAGACAGAGATGAATAATATTTGAAAAGTTCCAGGAAGAAGAAAAAATAATTACATATGTAGAGAATATGCACAAGAGAAAACTGCGACTTTTTGGCATTCTGTTTACTTTGGAGAAATACCAATTTCCAGGAGAAATCCTAGAGGTCCTAAAAAGTGCAGACATTGCTCCATTTCATAGTAACGGCAGCAAAGCAGCGGTAAATTATTAGACCAGTAGTATCAATATTAAACATTATAAATTTTTTGAGAGGGTACTAAGACGTAAACTTATTTTTTTTTTTTGGGGGGGGGGGGAAGCAAGGGCTATACAAGCAACATCAACTTTACTTCAAAACAAGACGACCATGCATATCTCTTTTACATTATGGCAAAAATCATTGAAGCTTTGAAATATAAATGCAGTTTAAATGGCCTTTGCTGAAGCAACTAAAAATGCCACCATGGAATACTTCACAGGGTAGATATATAACAATTACCATCATCTGATAAGAAAATATCAAATTACAATTACTTTATATTTTCTTCAATTACTTTAAATTTTACTAATGATGAAATCATAGTTTAATGTTCGATATAATAAGCAAACATTTTACTTCACATTTTGTATTTAAATGTAAATATTTGAACAATGAATTCGAATACCATCAGATGAAGAACAAGTGCACAATGTTTGTTACACTAAATTACCAGACTGAAGTAGCAGATTACTTCGTAAATGTGTAAGACTGGAACAACGCACCCTTACATAAATATTTGGGAATCAGGCTGTATTTTTAAGCGATATCACTCACATGGCAGTGGTGGAAAAAATATAAACAAGATCCCATGATGATGCAGTGTGGTGAAACGTTTCCTGAATAAAGATTCCCGTATGTTGCATAAGTGTCTCAATCTTCAACTTGTCGTTTTTTTTTAAACCATTCATCACAACTGTCAGACACTGCATCATCATGGGATCTTGATACAAAAAAATTCTTCAAAACTTGTCCAACCTTTAGACGAAGACCTGCTTCGAATAGTGGATGGTACCACTATGACCCCACCTCCTCCTGCTTCGCCTCACCTGACTACAGTAAATAAGCCACGTCTATGGCTTTACATTCTACAAGACTGATGGACTGAACACATCGACTCCAGGCTGAGGGGCTGATTACCTCATACTCCTCTCCTTATACCGTTCTGCTTTGTATTGGGCTGATGAAGCCACTGTGTGGTGAAACGTTTCCTGAATAAAGACTCCCATACGTTGCATAAGTGTCTCAATCTTCAACTTGTCGGTTTTTTAAACCTTTCATCGCAAAACATTTGCCCAGCCCAATTTTCAATGCCACCCAAGAAATAAGCTCTGATAACTCTATCCACTCATATGCAAGTCCCACTCACCTTAATTTGAAACTACCCAAGGTTTTAGCCTCAATAACCCAACTAGGTAGACTGTTTCACTCATCAACTACCCTATTTCCAAACCAATACTTTCCTATATCCTTTCTAAATCTGAACTTGTCTAATTTGAATCCATTATTGCGGGTTCTCTCTTGGAGAGATAACCTCAAGACCTTATTTATATCCCCTTTATTGATACCCATCTTCCACTTATACACTTCGATCATGTCTCCCCTCACTCTTCGTCTTACAAGTGAATGCAATTAAGGGTCTTCAATCTTTCTTCATAAGGAAGATTTCTAATGCTATGTATTAATTTAGCCATTCTGCGCTGAATGTTTTCTAACGAATTTATGTCCATTCTGTAATATGGAGACCAGAACTGAGCTGCATAATCTAGGTGAGGCCTTACTAATGATGTATAAAGCTGTAATATAACAGCTGAACTTCTGTTGCTTACACTTCTTGATATAAATCCCAGTAATCTGTTAGCCTTATTACGTACGCTTAGGCATTGCTGTCTTGGTTTAAGGTTATTGCTTGATAAATTAGACACATATGCAACTCTTGGGTATCTTTATTGAGGAAACATTTCGCCACACAGTGGCTTCATCAGTCCATACAATGGAGAAACGTGAAGAACAGGAGAATGAGGTAATCAGTCCCTCAACCTTGAGTCGATGTGGTCAGTCCATCAATATCAAGGTTGAGGGACTGATTACCTCATTTTCCTCCTGCATAACAAGGGGGTTTTCTATACAGTAGTATTTCATTGATGTCAGCTAGGCCTGTATACCTTCCTCATGTACTTGTAGAAATAAAGATTATTATTATTATAATTATTATTTGTAAAAATGAAGCATGGTAATACTAACGCTCAAAGAAATACAATATAACCTGCACTGCCAGACGCAGACCGCCAGTTCAAGCTATTTCTTTATTAATATTTAACTGCACAAATATAGACTAACCTAACCTGCAATAAAAAAAAATTTTATTTTTTAAATGGCGCGGAAATCAGCAAAACGTAATGCGTGCAAAAAGAAAGTCCGTTCTATTCAGAGGGAAGACTTATTTCATGGAACATGGCTGCCATCGGTTCCTACCCCCGCAACCCGGCCTACCTGAAATCTGTCTTGTATGTGGACTACCTAATCAACCAGGCTGTTGTTGTTAGGGGCATGGAAACCCACACAGCCATTACAATCTGGTTGATACGGCAGCTGTTGAAGGCAATGACCCAGTTTCGTCTTGAAAACTTTTTTTTTAATCGTTACTGCAATAATACATCTGCTGGATGAAGGTTGAATAATAATGGATACTGGCACTGTGTTTGGTAACTATGGTAGCCCTGAGTTTGACTATTTATTATACTTACTTAAGTAACTATCAATGGACTGAGTGCGAGTGCACGTTGCAGAAGTATGTGAATGATTTTCATGTATCAGAATGACATAGAGGAGAGTGGAAGTGAGTCAGATAAGTGTGGGATCTGGGGGTGTTTCAAAAGTGGGTGTGAACAGGAGGGGCGTGGGAATGAGTACGAGGGGAGTGGGCATGAGTAGGAGGGTTGCAGGTATGAACAGAAGGGTTTATATGAGGAGAGTCGTGGTTATGAGTATGAGTTGTGGGTACAAGTAGTAGAGTTGTGGGTATGAATAGGTAGGTTGTGTAAAGATGTTGGGAGTAGGAGAGGTTTTAGAGTAGAAGGGGTGTGAGAGTTGAAAGAAAGGCAGTAGATATGTGGAGGCGAGGTGTGAGAATGTGAGTAACTTGCAAGGTGTGAGAGTAAACAGTAGTATGACAGTGGGACGAAGTTGTAAGGGTGTGAGTGTGTGTGTGTGTACTATCAAACACATGAGAGGGAGTGTAATGTCAAATACATGAAAGTGAGTGTAATGTGAAATACATGAGAGGGAGTGTAGTGTCAAATATGGTGGTGGTGTAGGTGTAAGTTATCTTGCAGTGATGCAGTGGTGGTGTGGGTGTAAGTTATTTTGTACCAGTGATGTAGTAGTGTGAGTGTAAGTTATCTTGTTTCAATGATGTAGTGGTGGTGTGGGTGTATGTTATCTTGTATCAGTGATGTAGTGGTGGTGTAGGTGCAAGTTATCTTGTACCAGTGATGTAGTGGTGGTGTAAGTGTAAGTCATCTTGCAACAGTGATGTAGTGGTTGTAAGTTAACTTGTACCAGTGATGTAGTGGTGGTGTGGGTGTAAGTTATCTTGTACCAGTGATGTAGTGGTGGTGTAAGTGTAAGTTATCTTGTACCAGTGATGTAGTGGTGGTGTAAGTGTAAGTTATCTTGTACCAGTGATGTAGTGGTGGTGTGGGTGTAAGTTATCTTGTACCAGTGATGTAGTGGTGGTGTGGGTGTATGTTATCTTGTACCAGTGATGTAGTGGTGGTGTAGGTGTAAGTTATCTTGTACCAGTGATGTAGTGGTGGTGTAAGTGTAAGTTATCTTGCAACAGTGATGTAGTGGTTGTAAGTTAACTTGTAACAGTGATGTAGTGGTGTGAGTGTAAGTTATCTTGTATCAATGATGTAGTGGTGGTGTGAGTGCAAGTTATCTTGCACCAGTGATGTAATGATGGTGTAGGTGTAAGTTATCTTGTACCAGAGATGTAGTGGTGGTGCGGGTGTAAGTTATCTTGCACCAGTGATGTAATGATGGTGTAGGTGTAAGTTATCTTGTACCAGAGATGTAGTGGTGGTGCGGGTGTATGTTATCTTGCATCAGTGTTGGTGTAGTGTAGATGTATGTTATCTTGCAGTGTTGTAGTGGTGTAGATGTATGTTATCTTGCAGTGTTGATGTAGTGGTGTAGGTGTAAGTTATCATGCATCAGTTTTGTAGTGGTGTAGATATATGTTATCTTGCATCAGTGTTGTAGTGATCGACACCATGCCTAACCCTTCTAGGGTAGGGTAGGTGCCTGAGCCCGAGCCTTTAGCTCATAAGACTGTCATTCCCATTAGTCCCCTTGGGGCGGGGATGGCAGACCAGAGAGGCCTAGCTTGTGGCTAGGCCTGGGGACAGTTGGTCCCAAAGATGAGGAGGTACTTGTGCCTCCTCCCATGGGAGACTTAGGTCTCAAACACTCTCTCAAGAGGGAGCCAAGGCCGGGCCACCACTTGGAAAAGGCCCGGGCCGGGAGAATACCGGCGAATATTTAATAATAAATATGTGTTGTAGTGGTGTAGGTGTGAGTTATCATGCATCAGTGTTGGTGTAGTGGTGTAGGTATATAGTGTGGTTGCCCACACGTGGATGTAACTCGTACTTCATAAAGCTAACAAGGTTGCCAACATATGCACACTACCACAGTATTCACCAGCACGTATACTCGTTAAGCAACTTTTCTACACACCTACACTTCAAAAGTGTTGTAGTGTAATCTAATACTGCGCCAGTCATCCCTGCCACCCACACGTGTAGTCGAGAAATCACAATTAATGTTGTTAGGTAGGACACATATGTAACAGTTAGGTATCTTTATTTTGAAACGTTTCGCCTACATAGTAGGCTGCTTCTGTCGAGTACTGAAAAGTTGATAGAAGCAGAAGAGATAAGAAGACGATGTAATCAGACCATTACCCTTAAAGATGTAGTTTTGAAGTGGTCAGTCCCTCACTCACAGTATGAAACAATGGAAAAATACTCTTCTCCAGGCTGAGGGACTGACCACCTCAAACTAACTGTTGCATATGTGTCTTACCTAATAACCTGTCAGTATTTTATACCACTTTAAAATACACAATTAATGTTATAAAGCTTGCGCCTGTGGCTACACCTCTCAAGACCCACCAACAACAAATACTCTAGACTTCATGCAACTGAGCATTGATTCTCAGTTCTTGGTACAAAACTTAACTGTGAAATAAAATAATATTTCTGCAAGATACCCAAATATGACAGATAGAAAAATATTAGGAGAGGAAGTTAATAAAGGCTTAACTTACAGCACGCTTTAGTATACAACTGTCAACAAGCTAAGAACACATGACAGAAATACATATACCTAATTTAGATTTATAAGCCTTCCAAATAAAGACGCTCGGGAGGGGGATACAACCGGTACAGAATGTTGTTGTTAGTTTATTAGTGAGGGAAAATTAGTTGACACAAGTCTTTGTCATAAGATCCGGCACTATGAAGGTGCGGCTGAGGTGATGACTAGATTACCTGTGCTGGACCTTTGCTCTAGTGTGTGAGTTAGTTACCATTTTGTCCTAGGCACATGTCGATTAGACACTAGGCCTGTTGTATTTGCGTGCGTGTGCGTGTGTGTGTGTGTGTGTGTGTGTGTGTGTGTGTGTGTGTGTGTGTGTGTGTGTGTGTGTGTGTGTGTGTGTGTGTGTGTTTGTGCGCGTGTGTGTTTGTGCGCGTGTGTGTTTGTGCGCGTGTGTGTATGCGTGCAAGCGTTTGCTCGTGGTGCTTGCGCGAGAGGAGAGTTTAGAAGGGACCTGAAGAGGTAAAAGGATGGAGGTGGACTCAAGTGTGGCCGAAGTTGTGATGTGAGCGTGTCAAGTCAGTTTGGCAAGGCCGAGAAATGAGCCCTGGCTTCCTTACCCCTCACTCCCACACACTCCTGCCATCCACTGCGTGCACCACTTCGCGCACCACCTCGTCCACGTCCTACTGCGCCACCTCTTGCACGTTGTAAAGTAGGGTTTCCAAGACTTGCCTGTTAGTTCGCCTGGTCAGGAAGTCCTCCAGATAATAAGTTTTCTAACTTGCCACAGCGCCAGATACTAGAACTGCTCTGTTTTACGGTCCTAATATAATGTCACAGGCTACAAGTCACAGGCTACACGTCACAGGCTACACGTCACAGGCTATAAGTCACAGGTTACAAGTCACAGGTTACAAGTCACAGGCCACAAGTCACAGGCTATAAGTCACAGGCTACAAGTCACAGGTTAAAAGTCACAGATTACAAGTCAAAAGTTATAAGTCACAGATTGTAAGTCATAGGCTACAAGTCACAGGCTACACGTCACAGGCTACAAGTCACAAGCTGCAAGTCATAAATCACAGGCTACAAACCACAGGCTATAATTCACAGGCTACAAGTCATGAATCACAGCTACAAGCCACTGGCTATAAGTGTTAACCAATAAATTACAAGCTACATGTCACAATAAATTTTAACAATAACGGAAGCTTCTGTACTATTTAAAAGAGCGATAAGTCTCCAGGTTATTAATGAAGCGCTCATCGCTGGAACTGAACCGCCTGGTCCTTAAGATGACCCAGTGCCTGGTATCCCTCACCTCATGATGATAATTGTATTTTAAAGAATCATAAGTGCTGGATGGTGGCTGGGGGCGATATTTACATGGCAAACAAATCACGGTACGGATGGGGCTAGAACTCATTGCAAGTGAGTTGCCTAAGCCACTGGGCCAGATGGCTGTAAGATTCATCCAAGTATATTTATATAGCGTAGGGAGGTTAACATGTACCAGGAGCCCATGTTAACCTCCCTATGGTGTATAAACATACCTAGCTGGATGAATCTTATTGTAGCCAGCTGGCCCAGTGGTTTACACTGTGAACTGGAGTTTACAATTCACTTGCCATGAGTTCCAACCCCCATCCGTACCACGGGTTGTTTGCAATCGTGTTATTATGATTTCATGAGTCATTTCCAGGGTAACAATGAGTCATACAGACCCACTATTGTATTAAAGAGCGCTAAACCCATGTGAGTCAGTTTAAGACCTACAAGCGGAAGACCTCTGTCAAGTGACCAAAAGCTCAACTCAGCGGGCTGTCATTTAAGACCCGTGCCACAGGAAATTTACACAATTCTCCAGAGAACAAAATACTACTTATAAACAACTAGTGCATAATGAGGTGTGGTAAGTTGTGCTTGTGTGTTGCGGTGTTTGTGTGGTGAACACGTTGTGTCAAACATACTTATGTTAGTTTGTAAGTGTGTACCCTCACTGTCGAGCCTATCAGAATTTCTTGTTGACTGCCTGATAAACCAGGCTATTGCTGCCAGCAGTTCTCAAACATACACAGAAACTGATGATCTGGCACTTGTAACATACAGGCACTGATCTAATTTCCCTTGACAAATTAGATCAGTAAGGTGTGTGTGTGTGTGTGTGTGTGGGAACAGAAAGGAGTTAGGAACGTATACCAGGTGCATAACTGTAGGAAAGATGAGGAAGTTTCATCACCACAATCACCATCACGCTCCACCAATACCAAGACCACAACTGACGTCATCAATGCCACAAACACTGCCACTATAACCCCCACAACTGGCACCACTACCCCCTGGAACGCACACAAGATGTATCATAATTTATATCTGTAAAATACCGGAGGGACTAATTCAAATTCCGCAAGGTGCAAAAACCCTTACAAGATCGTGAGGTGTGGTTGATCTGCAAAATACCTTCAATGAAATGCTGAGCTGCATTAAGTTCAATAAGAGATTAACAAAGTACTCAACACTTTTCAAAACCTCCGTTTATATATAAAGATAATTAACAATGGTTCCATTAACATAATGCGCCAAACCATCCCTGATGAGTCGAGCTGTGGTGCCTTCGTCGGGCATGCTGCAAGCAACAAGTTTGACTAACCAGGAGACCTGGTTTGAAACAGGGCTGTAGGGGCGATGATCTCAGGAACTATCAACAGGTAAACAGAAAAATGTGGGCATGGTGGACATTGCAACACCGGGCGTGGGTATGGTGGAGACTCGTACACTTAGTGTCGATATGATGGAGATCTAATATACGAGGTTACTGGTGTACTAGTGTGGGAACAGGAGAGTATATCCCACTTTAAGGGCGTTGCCCCAAGCAAAAGCTTCTTTAAACCCACCAGTGTTTGCTCCACTCACCACATTTGCGTCGCTCTCACAAACCTACTCATGCCAAGCCCTGTAACCCCTTGTACCACCAATATTTCAACCAGTCTTCTGGACTTAATAACTTCCATTTCATTTATCACCATACCAACACCCTCCCTGACTTTTTGATATACTACAAAAGAAACGCAATCATCTAATATGTTAGAAAACTCACTTTATAATCCATAATACGCACAAATTTGAGGTAATTTCTTGCATAATGGGGAAAATGCGAAACCGAAAACAACCTCTAGTGTTCAGATATAATAAGGGATGTAAAGGGATCCGACAAATAAATATACTGATGCGATACGTCTATATTACCAGTTTAGTTATTAAACAACTTCTCACCCATTCACTTCTT
Source organism: Cherax quadricarinatus (assembly GCF_038502225.1). Taxonomy (NCBI): domain Eukaryota; kingdom Metazoa; phylum Arthropoda; class Malacostraca; order Decapoda; family Parastacidae; genus Cherax; species Cherax quadricarinatus. Next base: position 16,316,023 of record NC_091318.1, read on the forward strand.
AATTCCAAACCTCATACAGGAACACATGAACATACGAAAAAGCACTGCAGTAGGCCTACTGACTCATGCTAAACCAGTCATAACTCCAACTGATTATCGCAAAACAGGTGACAATCATGGAGACTGAAATGGTTTATCTCGGCCAATGCCATCAATGACGCCTCGCACACTTTTTTATACGAGGTCAGATATACATTTTTATAGTGTTATGTAATTTTACTTAATTCATCCTAATTTTGCATAACTAATTTAAAAATAAAAAAGCATTAGTAGCAGAATTGCAGGAAACTGAAAGACACTGAAGGTGAGATCTCCCAAGGAAGTTAAGGTAATAAAACAATGACTCGCCCACTCATACTCACACACGCATCAAAACCATTTTTAAAACTGCATAAACAATTCCTTTCAATGACGCTACTTAGCAATTTATTCCATTCATATTCAAATTCACTGCCCAATCTTTGCTCTCCGAGGCCTTTTCTAAATCATAATTTAATCAACTTGAAAACACAGTTTCAACTTTTGTCTTTTATAATTGTATCAACTCATTTATATCAATATTTATAACTATTTTCCGTTGTGCATCTCAATTTAGTCCCTCCCCCCAGTTTATGCCTTTCATGACTCTCAATGGATTTTCTTAAAAAAAAAAAAAAAAAAAAAAAAAAAAAAATCTGATACAGTGAGAGATATGAGGAAGTGCAAAATAAACTCAGTAAAAAGGAGGGGCGCAATGGGCACAATAAGGGAATACTAACAATGTTCGTAGTCCAAGACTATTCAATATCTTTCCAGAAGATATCAGAAACACTACTGGGACAAGTGCAGAAGTCTTCAAGAGGAAATTGGACAAGTATCTTCACCAGGTGTCAGATCAACCGGGCTGTGATGGATATGTGGGTCAGTGGCAACAGCCTAGTTAAGCAGGCAAGCACCAGACTAGGCCGGGCAGGACGGGCTCCGGAAGTTGAAAAATTATCGGAACTCATCAAAGGTATATCAAAGGTAAAAGTATACAGGGGATAAATTTTGACATCCTTCTCTCTCTGTCTTCCGTTTACTTATAGCCATTCTGTAATGCGGAGACCAGAAATGAGCTGCATAATCTGATGATGATGTAACCTTGGGACTTCGTTTATTGATCTGAATACGATGAACTCCAGTAATCTATATGTGGCTTATTATCTTATTGCCTTGCTTTCCCATTTACATCCAACACATCTCCAAAGTGGCATCATATGTTTTTTGATATGCTCTACCTTATTTAGTGTGTGTAAACAAAGACACACTCAACAATTCACAAACGGGTGAAATTTACAAATATTCAGTCCACAGCATTATTCGAACCTGCGCCCTCTGTATCAAAGTACACAGTACTTTTTGCCAGGTTCGAATCCTGTTGTGGAACGAAAAAAATATATATTTAACTGTGTTTACTTATTATTAAATTATTGTAAACTTATCTAAAATATATTTAGCTGGATTAGGCTAAATTAAACGGCAGTTGTTATAATAAGGTTAGGTAAGTTTTCCAAGGTTCTTTTGGTACAAAATTATTTTTTTACATTAACATAAATGAAAAAATAAATCTTTAAACGTAGAGAAAATTTTAGAAAGGACTTAATTTTACATGAGTTCTTGATAATTGACCAGTTTTACCTATTTGGCACAAGATTATATATATATATATATATATATATATATATATATATATATATATATATATATATATATATATATATATTTATTATTTTTATTATCACACTGGCCGATTCCCACCAAGGCAGGGTGGACCGAAAAAGAAAAACTTTCACCATCATTCACTCCATCACTGTCTTGCCAGAAGGGTGCTTTACACTACAGTTTTTAAACTGCAACATTAACACCCCTCCTTCAGAGTGCAGGCACTGTACTTCCCATCTCCAGGACTCAAGTCCGGCCTGCCGGTTTCCCTGAACCCCTTCATAAATGTTACTTTGCTCACACTCCAACAGCACGTCAAGTATTAAAAAACATTTGTCTCCATTCACTCCTATCAAACACGCTCACGCATGCCTGCTGGAAGTCCAAGCCCCTCGCACACAAAACCTCCTTTACCCCCTCCCTCCAACCTTTCCTAGGCCGACCCCTACCCCGCCTTCCTTCCACTACAGACTGATACACTCTTGAAGTCACTCTGTTTCGCTCCATTCTCTCTACATGTCCGAACCACCTCAACAACCCTTCCTCAGCCCTCTGGACAACAGTTTTGGTAATCCCGCACCTCCTCCTAACTTCCAAACTACGAATTCTCTGCATTATATTTACACCACACATTGCCCTCAGACATGACATCTCCACTGCCTCCAGCCTTCTCCTCGCTGCAACATTCATCACCCATGCTTCACACCCATATAAGAGCATTGGTAAAACTATACTCTCATACATTCCCCTCTTTGCCTCCAAGGACAAAGTTCTTTGTCTCCACATACTCCTAAGTGCACCACTCACCCTTTTCCCCTCATCAATTCTATGATTCACCTCATCTTTCATAGACCCATCCGCTGACACGTCCACTCCCAAATATCTGAATACATTCACCTCCTCCATACTCTCTCCCTCCAATCTGATATCCAATCTTTCATCACCTAATCTTTTTGTTATCCTCATAACCTTACTCTTTCCTGTATTCACTTTTAATTTTCTTCTTTTGCACACCCTACCAAAATTCATCCACCAATCTCTGCAACTTCTCTTCAGAATCTCCCAAGAGCACAGTGTCATCAGCAAAGAGCAACTGTGACAACTCCCACTTTATGTGTGATTCTTTATCTTTTAACTCCACGCCTTTTGCCAAGACCCTCGCATTTACTTCTCTTACAACCCCATCTATAAATATATTAAACAACCATGGTGACATCACACATCCTTGTCTAAGGCCTACTTTTACTGGGAAATAATTTCCCTCTTTCCTACATACTCTAACTTGAGCCTCACTATCCTCGTAAAAACTCTTCACTGCTTTCAGTAACCTACCTTCTACACCATACACCTGCAACATCTGCCACATTGCCCCCCTATCCACCCTGTCATATGCCTTTTCCAAATTCATAAATGCCACAAAGACCTCTTTAGCCTTATCTAAATACTGTTCACTTATATGTTTCACTGTAAACACCTGGTCCACACACCCCCTACCTTTCCTAAAGCCTCCTTGTTCATCTGCTATCCTATTCTCCGTCTTACTCTTAATTCTTTCAATAATAACTCTACCATACACTTTACCAGGTATACTCAACAGACTTATCCCCCTATAATTTTTGCACTCTCTTTTGTCCCCTTTGCCTTTATACAAAGGAACTATGCATGCTCTCTGCCAATCCCTAGGTACCTTACCCTCTTCCATACATTTATTAAATAATTGCACCAACCACTCCAAAACTATATCCCCACCTGCTTTTAACATTTCTATCTTTATCCCATCAATCCCGGCTGCCTTACCCCCTTTCATTTTACTTACTGCCACACGAACTTCCCCCACACTCACAACTGGCTCTTCCTCACTCCTACAAGATGTTATTCCTCCTTGCCCTATACACGAAATCACAGCTTCCCTATCTTCATCAACATTTAACAATTCCTCAAAATATTCCCTCCAACTTCCCAATACCTCTAACTCTCCATTTAATAACGCTCCTCTCCTATTTTTAACTGACAAATCCATTTGTTCTCTAGGCTTCCTTAACTTGTTAATCTCACTCCAAAACTTTTTCTTATTTTCAACAAAATTTGTTGATAACATCTCACCCACTCTCTCATTTGCTCTCTTTTTACATTGCTTCACCACTCTCTTAACCTCTCTCTTTTTCTCCATATACTCTTCCCTCCTTGCATCACTTCTACTTTGTAAAAAACTTCTCATATGCTAACTTTTTCTCCCTTACTGCTCTCTTTACATCATTCCACCAATCGCTCCTCTTCCCTCCCACACCCACTTTCCTGTAACCACAAACTTCTGCTGAACACTCTAACACTACATTTTCAAACCTACCCCATACCTTTTCGACCCCATTGCCTATGCTCTCATTAGCCCATCTATCCTCCAATAGCTGTTTATATCTTACCCTAACTGCCTCCTCTTTTAGTTTATAAACCTTCACCTCTCTCTTCCCTGATGCTTCTATTCTCCTTGTACCCCATCTACCTTTTACTCTCAGTGTAGCTACAACTAGAAAGTGATCTGATATATCTGTGGCCCCTCTATAAACATGTACATCCTGAAGTCTACTCAACAATCTTTTATCTACCAATACATAATCCAACAAACTACTGTCATTTCGCCCTACATCATATCTTGTATACTTATTTATCCTCTTTTTCTTAAAATATGTATTACCTATAACTAAACCCCTTTCTATACAAAGTTCAATCAAAGGGCTCCCATTATCATTTACACCTGGCACCCCAAACTTACCTACCACACCCTCTCTAAAAGTTTCTCCTACTTCAGCATTCAGATCCCCTACCACAATTACTCTCTCACTTGGTTCAAAGGCTCCTATACATTCACTTAACATCTCCCAAAATCTCTCTCTCTCCTCTACATTCCTCTCTTCTCCAGGTGCATACACGCTTATTATGACCCACTTTTCACATCCAACCTTTACTTTAATCCACATAATTCTTGAATTTACACATTCATATTCTCTTTTCTCCTTCCATAACTGATCGTTCAACATTACTGCTACCCCTTCCTTTGCTCTCTCTCAGATACTCCAGATTTAATCCCATTTATTTCCCCCCACCGAAACTCCCCTACCCCCTTCAGCTTTGTTTCGCTTAGGGCCAGGACATCCAACTTCTTTTCATTCATAACATCAGCAATCATCTGTTTCTTGTCATCCGCACTTCATCCACGCACATTCAAGCATCCCAGTTTTATAGTTTTTCTTCTTCTCTTTTTTAGTAAATGTCTACAGGAGAAGGGGTTACTAGCCCATTGCTCCCGGCATTTTAGTCGCCTCATACGACACGCATGGCTTACGGAGGAAAGATTCTTTTCCACTTCCCCATGGACAATAGAAGAAATAAAGAAGAACAAGAACTATTTAGAAAAAGGGGAAAAACCTAGATGTATGTATATATATATATGCATGTGCGTGTCTGTGAAGTGTGACCAAAGTGTAAGTAGGAGTAGCAAGATATCCCTGTTATCTAGCGTGTTTATGAGACAGGAAAAAAGAAACCAGCAATCCTACCATCATGCAAAACAGTTACAGGTTTCTGTTTCACAGTCATCTGGCAGGACGGTAGTACTTCCCTCTGTGGTTGGTTGCTGTCTACCAACCTACTACCTACATATATATATATATATATATATATATATAATGAGAGAATTGAGGCGAGTACATAGTATGTTATTTCTAGTCATTCCTTCTGTACATAGTGTGGACATTATGATCACACTTTTCGAAGACCTTAGCAAAATCTACCGATATTAAAACGTCCACATTTCGAAAGCTTGTCTTTCAAGGAGACCACAACCACGTCGCGAGAGGCTGGAGCAACCTGCTTTAAACACATGCTCTCATTATGTTTACATGTTGTGCTTCCATGTGTTTAGCAATGTTGCTTCTTAATTCTCTTTGTGATCTTGATGTGTGAGATCAGTGTTACTAGCTTATGGTTGTCTGATTATTTTACTGACACCTTTGTGGAATAAGGGAATATCTGAGACTAACTATGCGATACTTGCGTCTGAGACTGTCTATAGGATAATGAAGGTTTGTGATTATGAGTTTTTAATTTACTCGAACAAAGAGTTTAGTGAATACGGGCCTCATATAGAGTGCATGGGCATGCTGTCATGGTCTATCTAAAGTCAGGCAGGGTTATGTCAGAAATATTGAGTTTCTGTCACGTTCGTGACAAAACCAGTTGTCAATCTTTAGTCTGATGACGTATATATTTCGAAAACTGTGATAAAAAAAATACGAAGTGTAGTTTAGGAAACTTTAATAATGACAATATTTCGCCAGTATAACAAAATTTTTCAAATCAATGACTTGAAAAACCCAGTTTTACAGCAGAAATATTGTCATATTCAAATTTCTTAAACTGTACTTTGATATTTTATCATATAAACTGTCGGTATTCATTTACCATTATCATATTTGTTTTTATATTACAGACCAATTCAGCTTATTTTTTTTAATATCTGTGCTACTGTGTTAACTATGATATACAAGTTCATTACAATTACATTTTGCAATTAAGATGATTTTATTTTCGATTTTTTTTCAAAATAGTTTATATTCAAAATAAAAATTTTGAAATGAAAGCAGCAATCCTGGTCCTCACCATTTTCCAATTATACGAAAGTTATATAATTGGTATTTGGGTAACAGTAACCGGCAAATATATTTATCACTATGTAGATAAGACTGAAGAAGCCACTCGTAGTGAAACGTTTCCTATCATAAATGTCATAACTGTATGTCTTCCAAAGATAAGACTATTCTTCCTCTACATAATTCCATAAATTATCATTCATATTTATTACAAACTGTTATGCAGAGGTAATTCACACATCAAACGTTGTATTCATAATAAAATTTGCTCAATAATTAAAACCGACCATGAAATGCTTAGATCTATTTCTGCTGAATGAATTCTTTATTAAGTTTTCTTTTATATTCATTATCATGCCTCCGGACGTAATTTGAAAGAATATTAAGCTGTGTTTACTGTTACTAGTCCACAGTTATATTACCTGTCTTGCTAATACGAGGTTACAATAGTGTGTGAGGTTATATGAGTCTGAGGTTATAACAGTGTACGAGGTTATAACTGTGAGATCATAGCAGTGCGAGGGTATAACAATGTGTGAGATCATAACAGTGTGTCAGGTTTTAACAGTGTGTGAGGTTGTCATATACTATGTAGAGTGGATAAAAATTGTTAAAACAAGGCTGCCAGGCCCTCTAGCGCCTGAACGAGATATTACTTCCCCAAAAATAATAAGGTGAATTACTAGCTGCTGTTGATATTTTCATAAGTTGTAGTGTGATAAATGAGTGTATATATATACGACGCACTGTGTTATAAATTTACCATAAATATACGATTACATTACGATATTCGAGACAATTTTTCTTCAAAATAATGTATTCTCATAAAATTTGTGAATTTCAACATGAAATACACATGTACAACACCACTCAGTTCTCGGTATATATTTGGTATTTCTAGACTGATTAAAGCCTGGGAAGGCAGTCATGAAAGCCCTTTGCCAACTGTAGGGATGTCTTTTATGATTGTTGTTATCTACTAATGGTTCAGGGGTCGTAATCCCCGCGGGTCGGTCTCAGGCTTCCGTAACTAGGAATAAAAGAAATTTTATAAAATAAACTATTAAGAAATACTGGGAGTTTAATTACTATGGGATTTTCGTGTTCGTATAAGACGATGTTTGGATAGGTTTTTGCTGCGCTCGTTATTAATTAGTTAATGAATTTGCAGGCATTGTGGAGGACCCATTTTTGGGACAATGAACGTAACTAGGGTAATAAACCAGACCATCAACCAAGAGGACTGGTCTGAAACCAAGCCGCTAAGACCCCGAACCCAGGAACTATCAACAGACACACAAAGATATAATTTTAACTAATTTTTAAAGGGGTGAACCGGTAAGTCAGCGGAAGGCCTCGGTCAGATGACCAAAAGCTTCAGCTGTGGGTCATCATATGACTAAAACCCGCGTCAGATTTCCTGACAAATCTTATCTAACCTAACAGAGAGACGATAGGTAGGTAGCCTAAAGATATTTAATTAGCCTCCCACTACTCACATTCAAATAAGATAATTGTTTAAACAACAGTTTTTGCAACAAGGAATTCGTTTTAAATATAGTCCACACAAAAATTATTAAGACCAGAATAAATCCAAAATTCTGGTATAGATTTCGAAATGAGATAGAATTACATTTTAAATATAGCTTTGCAGGCCACAACAAGACCAATGCTAAAAGATGTCCCAATACACTGATGAACTTGACACTGAAGCAGGCAATTTTCCGATGACATGCAAAACTAATAACACTTGGGTAACATTATGCTAAGACAGTATATATCTCTTACCAAGTACCAATCCTATTTAAAACCATACATACTACGTAACATACAGATATATATTCAATTCTCATGACATAAAACAATCCTACTTCAGAGCAATATTAAGAAACAAAGAGAGGAAGATCCTTACAAACATGAGACTAATTCTACTTAGAAACATCCAATAAGGGTACACATTACACAGTGAGGTGTGTGAGGGAGAGACAAGGATGTGTTACACTAACATGTAGAGTACAATATGGAAAAAAAAGGCAGTGAGGGGGCCAGCCACTACTTACGTTTCTCACTGCAGTACTCGGTAGTCCACCATTCTCCTGTTCATTATACACCACGCTGCCATTCACCCACTTCTCTCTACTTACCTGTAACAAAAATGCCTTGTTAATTATCTTATGTACAATATAAACAAAGTAAAAAATAAATTTACCAATAAAACTGCATTTGTGAAATGAACATTATGACGAGGCTTCGGTCCGTCCTCGACCATTGTCCAGTCATAACTTGGTCCAGGACAGACCGAAACATCGTCAGGTTTCTCTCCTAAGTGCAGGTTTCTGGTGAATTGTTCCAGCCACGGTATTGTGGTGTTTTAGTCTAAATAAAATCAACATAAATTCATTGCCATGGTGGCTATATTCAGGTAGCACACGTGCATTGCTACATGCCTGCATATTATTCATTAATAAAAGGACCTCTTTACTTTAATAACTATATTATGCAACGCATTAAACTTTATTGCTCCAACCTGCATTGATATGGAAGACAATCAACCATACGCAGGATGTGTTTCCATCGTTGAGTCATCCAAGAAAGATATTCTATGTCCTGTAGACCCAGCCCTCTCTACCCTTGCACGAGTTATTCTACTTTAACCTTCAAGCCCTCGGTAGGCAAAGAGGCTGCAGCTTAACTTTCCTGAGACATCGGAGGTATAGTTCAACCCTCCCAAGAAATCCACGAGCTGGAGATTAACACTTTTAACAGGTAAATAAGATTTACGCAGTATGGTATAAACCTTTGGAAAAAATATTATCTGGTTTTGAAAGACACGTGAGTAAACACTAATACGTATTTATTAGAAAACGTTTCAGTCCTGGGACCTTGATCACTTCTAACATACAGAGGTTAAAAAGACAATATATACTGGCGAAGAGTGAGGTGTGAGTGACACATGGTGACCTGAAGAATGCCATATTGGGTTAAGGACAAGTAGACAACGGGATTATATGACTCCTGTATTGTTAGATAGGTAGTGTTTTGCCTGGTTGAGCATCATGTATGCTAAATGTTTTCGAAATTTTGTAGTTTCCAGTATTATGTATACGTGCTAGTGTTTGCTCGCTTGTCTTTCTAAATCAAAGGAGATTTAATCCAACACACTCAAGAATTCAAGCATCAGCTACATCCTTAAGAGTCGGGAACTAGAACCAAATCCTGTTTGTCACTCGAAATATTTTATCAGTAACACACTCAGAACATCAAGAGAGCACCAAGATACATAATACAGTGTGTTAGTCCATAATGTGTGGCATAACACATTAAAACGCAACAAATATCGTACAAAACTTTCACGAATAGTTAAAATTCATAAAGCAATGGTAAAAAAAAAATTGGAGATATTTATTAAAACGCGTAAATATACGCTGTTATTTTGTGATGAGGGAACTATTATAAATTTCTCAAACATCAAAATATCTTAAAAAAAATAAGTTTCATTATTTTTGTTTGTTTTCTATTCATAATCACATTCCAAATTATCCAGAAGCCTGTACAAAAAAAAAAAAAAAAAAAAGACGACTTAATAAATTGGCAAGAGCATGCCTGCCGTAGCTATCACATATGCACAGCTTAAAACAAAAGTGGGAAAATTGGCACCCACAAAGTCCATCATCAATCTACGCCCCGCTTTAAAGTAAGATACATCAGCAATGAAGGCTTTAAGTCCATCAGAGGAGACATTCACAATTTACAGCATGGAAACCTGAGTGATTTACCTGTGACCGGTTTCGAACGGTTTTCTACCCATTTCCGAAAACTGGCAGTAAACCGAAAGCGAAAAATTATAGACCCAATAGCTCTAACTTCATAAATCATCAAAATCTCGGAACGAGTCCTAAGAAACAAGACTGATAATCACAAGGAACTGCAACAACTGTAGAATCCATTGCAGCATGGATTTAGAGCAGGTCGCACCTGCCTTTCACAACTGCTACACCATTACAACATAGTCTTGGATGCACTGGAAGACATACTAAATGCTGATTTTGCAGAGCCTTTGACAAGTGAGATCACGGTGTGATTACGCACAAAATGCGTGCAAAATGAATAACTGGAAAAATGGGCATATAGATATTTAACTTCTTAATAAAGTGAAAAGCTGTGTTCCTCATAGTACGGTACTCGCCCCACTTCTGTTTCTCATTCTTGTATCTGCCAAATATAAGGACATAAATCACTGCTCCGTAACATCCTTTGCTGATAACACCAGAATATGAGAGAGGCGTCCGTCGAAGATACAGCGAATTTTCAGGCGGATATATAACAAGTCTTCCAGTGGGCCTCATACAACAATACGATGATCAGTGAGGACAAGTTCCATTTGCTCTATTATGGAAGAATGAAGGAAACAGACTGAAACGGTGTCAATTTTTTAAACTCAAATCAAAAGGGGGAATGTTTCACACGTGAAACTTGGGAATTATGATGTTAGATCTTACATTCTAGGATCACAATAATGTTGCTAATGCTACCGCAAGGAAAATAATTAGCTACATAACTAGAACTTTCAAGACAAGATGCTGAGCCAATGATGATACTCAGGTCACTTGTTCCGTCCCTGCTAGAAAAGTGCTCTATACTATGAGCCCCTTTCAAGGCAGGCAAGACTGCTAAGCTGGAAGACATAGAGAACCTTCATTGCGAGTATACATTCAATCAAACATCTAAACTACTGGGAACATCTGAAGTCTCTGCAACTGTATTTGAAACGTAGACGAGAAAAGTACTTCATAATTTACATCTGAAAAATCCTGGAGGGACTGGTTCCAAAAATGCACACTTAAGTCACTCCGTACGACAACAAAGAGACTTGGCAGATAGTGCAGACTGCCTGTGATAAAAAGCATGGGTGTGATAAGTACACTAAGAATTCTACGAGTGTCAGAGGTCCTCGACTTTTAACGGCCTCCCTTCATGCATAAGAGGAATTACCAACAAATCTTTGGCTGCTTTCAAGGGGTAACTGGACAAGTTCCTCAAATCGGTTCCAAGCCAGCCCAACTGTGATCCGTATTTTGGATTGCATGCGGCCAGTATTAACAGCCTGGTTGATCAGGCCTTGATCCACCGGAAAGCTTGGTCTGGGACGGGGGCACTGACCTTCGAAAACACCCTTCAGGTATGCTACAAGTACCCCAGCAGCCCGGCTTGAGGCCATACTTCCCTGATGATCGCTTGGTCAACCTGACTGTTTATGCTGGCTGCCCACAGGTGTACACAACCATCACAATACGATCAATACCGTTGATCTAGCATTTTTAGAAAGAAGCTGTCCAACTTCTTGAAAACTTTTATTTTCGTTCTGGTAATATTTCTGGTAAGTGTTGGTAATGTGGTTAAGCGTCTTGAACCAAAGATATTGAAGCAGTGTTCTCTAACTGTATCCATCGCCCTTTTTCCTTCTGCTTTTGACCGAGTTTATTCCACACTTTCTTCCACATCTTTTGTTTCATTAAGTTGTTATAGAAGAGTGCAAGGTTAGGGACTAGGTCGTTCAGTATCCTCCATGAATATACTATCAGGTCGGTCGGTCGGTGTCGGTCTCTCTTTTTATTCCCAAGAGAGAGAGTCAATGAAGCTAGGGATCCTTGTCAAACCCTGTGTAAAGAGAGAGAGAGAGAGAGAGAGAGAGAGAGAGAGAGAGAGAGAGAGAGAGAGAGAGAGAGAGAGAGAGAGAGAGAGAGAGAGAGAGAGAGAGAGAGAGAGAGAGAGAGAGAGAGAGAGAGAGAGAGAGAGAGAGAGAGAGAGAGAGAGAGAGAGAGAGAAAAGTCCAAGTGCTCTGAGGAATTCCCAATAATCTGGATATTTTAGTGATGGCCTTTGTACATGTTTCAGCTCTCCAATCATCTATCGCTTTCCCTCCTATTCTTTACCCACAACTTCTTTCCATTATTTCGGCCTACCCCAATCCCTCTCCTCCCTTCATCCCTGTCCTTCCCTTATCAGTATGATGGCTTAAAAAAAAAAAAACTTTCCCTCCCTGAAAGATGCTGTGAGAAGAGAACATCATTCAGGACGCGAGAGCACAAGTAATCTGTAAAGCCCTATCTTATTTTCAACGTTCTCATAATTCACTGTCATTGTTCCTGGTCACTGCCTTGTGTTTTCCAAATGACAGCTCATCTAACATTAATTGTTCTAAAGTCTTACTTGTTCCTTACTCTCTATTATATGGTCTACCTGCATTTAGCTTCATATTTGCTACTTCTACTTTTCCATCACCAACCTAACCGTCCACTCTCAAAAATTCGCTATTATATGCAAATACTGGAATTAGTCTAGTTTCTTGAACAGATCAGTCAAGATGATGATAGCCAGGACATACTCAGGTGACCTTCATATACGACAGGCAACAAGTGCTAGCAACTACCAGACAACCAGCTAGTGTTACGTGTACCGTTATTATATTCGTGGACAGTCTGGGGAAGCACTTAATCCACAGGGGTCATACAGCTCCAAGGAGGAAAGGAAGATACATTTCCCTGAATCAAGAGCCCTTCACAAGCATCAAGGCACCCACTGAAGAGATTAAATGTATGAAGAAGAATGAACACTCCAACATGATAATTTATACGGACTGTATAATCATTACCATTAATAGTTATGAACTATTTTAAACATCTTGTAACTAAGACTGGCAGTACACATAATATGACGGACTGCCCGGAATGAGATGTGTAAAGGAAGTAATTACAGAATATTGCACAAGCCAAGATACAGTTGGTAGCGTCATGACATTTCAGTTAGTTGGGTTGACACTGAAAGTGCCGCTGCTTTTCATTTCTTCCCCAATCCAGAAAAAATATAAATGCAAATAATTCATCTAATCCTAATCGCTTAGCTCTTAACTTCTTCCTAATTCTTCTGATACATCCTACAAAATGTTCACACGAAACAAAAATCAGAATACTGTGGCTGGAAAATATGACAAGCTCATTTAATAATGGTCTGGGACTGACCGAAACTTGGTCCGGTTTTATTTCAACTTGATGGTCTTGTGATTCTCCCTACAAAATTGTGGTAACTTGTAAGCCCAATAACTTTATTTGAAACCCTTTATTACAGTGCTATTTATTGCTGTTTATTCCCAAAGAAGCAAGATTGACTGAGTAATGGTAGGTGTGTTTCCTCTTAAAAACAAAACGTATTACTTCCATTATAAAAAAGTGTTGGGGAGTAAAATGAAATGCAAGCTACTGCATTTCACTTTATCGTAATTTTCAATACTCCAAACAAAGATAGAAACTACAAATAATTGAAAACAAGCAAGCGAGTACACACACGACAAAGGGGGATACCAACAGGGAATACACCAACAAGTGCTGGATGACATATACACGACTGAGGAGGAGGTGAAGAAGCTGCTAAGTGACCTTGATACCTCAAAGGCAATGGAACACGACATCTCCCCGTGGGTCCTTAGAGAGGGAGCAGAAATGCTATATATCCCATTAACCACAATCTTCAACACATCCCTTGAAACTGGGCAACTACCTGAGGTATGGAAAACGGCAAATGTAGCTCCCATTTTTAGAAAAGGAGACAGAAAAGAGGCGCTAAACTACAGACCAGTGTCACTGACGTGTATAGTATGCAAAGTCATGGAGGAGATTATCAGGAGGAGAGTGGTGCAGCACCTGGAATGGAACAAAAGTATAAATGACAACCAACATGGTTTCATGGAAGGCAAATCCTGTGTCACAAACCTTCTGGAGTTTTATGATAAAGTAACAGAAGTAAGAGACGAAAGAGGTGGGTTGATTTCATCTTCTTGGACTGCAAGGCCTTCGACACAGTTCCTCACAAGAGACTAGTGCAGAAACTAGAGGGTCAGGCGCGTATAACGGGAAGGGCACTTCAATGGATCAGAGAATACCTGACAGGGAGGCAACAACGAGTCATGGTACGTGATGAGGTATCACAGTGGGCACCTGTGACGAGCGGGGTCCCACAGGGGTCGGTCCTAGGACCAGTGCTATTTTTAGTATATGTGAATGACACGATGAAAGGGATAGGCTCAGGGGTGTATCTGTTTGCAGATGTTGTGAAGTTAATGAGGAGAATTAAATCAGATGAGGATCAGGCAGGCCTTCAAAGAGACCTGGGCAGGCTGGACACGTAGTCCAGCAACTGGCTTCTCGAATTCAACCCCGCCAAATGCAAAGTCATGAGGATCGGAGAGGGGCAAAGAAGACCGCAGACAGAGTATAGGCTAGGTGGCCAACGCCTGCAAACCTCGTTCAAGGAGAAAGATCTTGGCGTGAGTATATCACCGAACACGTCTCCGGAAGAACACATCAACCAGATAACTGCTGCAGAATATGGGCGCTTGGCAAACCTGAAATTAGCACTCCGATACCTAAGTAAGGAATCTTTCAAAACATTGTACACCGTATACGTCAGGCCCATACTGGAGTATGCAGCACCAATTTGGAACCCGCACCGGTCAAGCACGTTAAGAAATTAGAGAAAGTGCAAAGGTTTGCGACAAGGTTAGTTCCAGAGCTAAGGGTAATGTTATATGAAGAAAGGTTTAGGGAAATCGGCCTGACGACACTGGAGGACAGAAGGGATAAGGAAGACATGATAACGACATACAAAATACTGCGTGGAATAGACAAGGTGGACAGAGACAAGATGTTCCAGAGAGGGGACACAGAAACAAGGGGTCACTCTTGGAAATTGAAGACTCAGATGAACCACAGGGATGTTAGGAAGCAGTTCTTCAGTCATAGAGTGGTCAGGAATTGGAACAGTCTGGCGAGCGATGTAGTGGAGGCAGGAACCATACATAGCTTTAAGACGAGGTATGATAAAGCTCATGGAGCAGGGAGAGAGAGGACCTAGTAGTGTTCAGTGAAGAGGCGGGGCCAGGAGCTGAGTCTCGGCCCTTGCAACTACAATTAGGTGAGTACACACACACACAGCTACTATAGCCTGACTGACTGATTAAGCATCTCCTGTATGAATATGTTAGTTTACAAATGTGTCGTAACTACTCTCACTTGCTCTTATATTAACTTCACTTTGTCTATATTGTATGATGGAATGACTGCATCGTCTTTACATCTCCATTGCTTCTGCTGTCTTCTCTGCATTCGACTGAAGATGAATCAGACACATGTGCAACATCTAGGTATCTTTATTATGTAGACGTATCGCTAACCACTGGTTGACGAAACATCTATATAGTAAAGATACCCGGATGCTGTACACGTGCCTAATTTATCTTGTCGATATTACGTACCAAGCCTAGTGTGCAGGTGAAACCTTCCGGAATAAAGGTACCTACCTGTTGCACACGTGTCTTACCTGTGTCTATATCCTATGTTGAAAATGATATATAATACCAACAACTTGAAGAATAGGACATATGTGCAAGAGCTGGGTATTTATTGTTGATTGAAACGTTTCGCCTACACAGCAGGCTTCTTCAGTCAAACAGAGACAGCAGGCATGACAGCGAAAATGATGTAATCAGTCCATCAACCTTGGAGAAAATTCTTTTGAGGTGGTCATCTTCCATGAGAGGTAAAATACTCTTGTCTACAGTGATACAGTTCATGCCGGTTAATAAACTTACTATAACTGTATACTTCCACAATCCATTTACATCTGTGTTTATTTACTACTAGACATTTAATAAGACTTTTACGTCCATGGAGGAAGTCAGGGGAAAGTAAACAGTCAAGACAGACCACTTCAAGACTGGGTTCTTCTTCCTTCCTTCCTTAGGAAAACTCTCACCCCGGAAAAAACAACTAAACTTTGGCAAATTTTTGATATATCACCAAAACTAACATAGCAATATGACCTAGACCTGGCCTGGGACCTGGCCGCGGGGGCGCTGACCCCCGGAAACGTCCTTCATGTAACCTTGCAAAAAAAAGGTACAATGCAGATTAAATGACTTAACCTACCTAACAATTTGCACAGCTATATTCCCACTGTTTATTCTGGGGAAAGGGTGAGGGAGGTAGAGTGAGGGGGGAAGGGTGAGGGAAGAAGGGTGAGGGGGGAAGGGTGAGAGAGGTAGAGTGAGGGGGGAAGGGTGAGGGAAGAAGGGTGAGGGGGAAGGGTGAGGGAAGAAGGGTGAGGGGGAAGGGAAGGGAGGGAAGGAAGGGAATGGGAGGGGGAAGGGGGAATGGGTGAGGGAGGTAGGGTGAGGAGGTAGAGTGAGGGGGAAGGGTGAGGAAGAAGGGTTGAGGGGGAAGGGTGAGGAAGAAGGGTGAGGGGGAAGGGTGAGGAAGAAGGGTGAGGAAGAAGGGTGAGGGGGGAAGGGTGAGGGAAGAAGGGTGAGGGAAGAAGGGTGAGGGGAAGGGTGAGGGAAGAAGGGTGAGGGAAGAAGGGTGAGGGAAGAAGGGTGAGGGTCGAAGGGTCAGGGAAGAAGGGTGAGGGAAGAAGGGTGAGGAAGAGGGTGAGGGGAAGGGTGGGGAAGGGAAGAAGGGTGAGGGAAGAAGGGTGAGGGGGGAAGGGTGAGGGAAGAAGGGTGAGGGAAGAAGGGTGAGGGGCGAAGGGTGAGGGGAAGAAGGGTGAGGAAGAAGGGGGAGGGGCGAAGGGTGAGGGAAGAAGGGTGAGGGAAGAAGGGTGAAGGAAGAAGGGTGAGGGAAGAAGGGGGAGGGGGAAGGGTGAGGGAAGAAGGGTGAAGGAAGAAGGGTGAGGGGGGAAGGGTGAGGGAAGAAGGGTGAGGGGGGAAGGGTGAGGGAGGAAGGGTGAGGGAAGAAGGGTGAGGGGGAAGGGTGAGGGAAGAAGGGTGAGGGGGGAAGGGTGAGGGAAGAAGGGTGAGGGAAGAAGGGTGAGGGGGGAAGGGTGAGGGAAGAAGGGTGAAGGAAGAAGGGTGAGGGAAGAAGGGTGAAGGAAGAAGGGTGAGGAAGAAGAGGGAGAAGGGAAATGAAGAAGGGTGAGGAAGGGAAGAAGAAGAAGGGTGAAGGAAGAAGGGTGATGGAGGAAGGGTGAGGGAAGAAGGGTGAAGGAAGAAGGGTGAGGGGGAAGGGTGAAGGGAAGAAGGGTGAGGGGAAGGAAGGGTGGGGAAGAAGGGTGAGGGGAAGGGTGAGGGAAGAAGGGTGAGGGGAAGGGTGAGGGGAAGGAAGGGAGAGAAGAAGGGTGAGGGAAGAATGGGGTGGGAAGAAGGGTGAGGGAAGAAGGGTGAGGGGAAGGGTGAGGGGAGGGTAGAGGAGGGGAAGGGTGAGGAGGTAGGGGAGGTGAGGGGAAGGGTGGGGTGATGAGGGGAAGGGTGAGGAGGTGAGTAGAGGGGAAGGGAGGGGAGGTAGAGTGGGGGAAGGGGGGGAAGTGAGGGAGGTGAAGTGGGGGGAAGGGTGGGGAGAGAGGTGAGAGGGGGTAAGGGGTGAGGGAAGGTAGAGTGAGGGGAAGGGTGAGGAGGGTAGAGTGGGGGGAAGGGTGAGGGAGGTAGAGTGAGGGGGAAGGGTGAGGAGGTAGAGTGAGGGTGGGGAGGGTGAGTGAGGGGAAGGTGGGGAGTAGAGTGAGGGAAGGTAGAGGTAGGGGAAGGGTGAGGGGGAAGGGTGAGGGGGGAAGGGTGAGGGAAGAGTGAGGGGAGAGTGTGGGGAGGTAGAGTGAGGGGAGGTAGAGTGAGGGGAGGTAAAGTGAGGGGGGAAGGGTGAGGGAAGAAGGGTGAGGGGGGAAGGGTGAGGGAGGTAGAGTGAGGGGGGAAGGGTGAGGGAGGTAGAGTGAGGGGGGAAGGGTGAGGGGGGAAGGGTGAGGGGGAAAGGTAAGGGAGGAAGGGCGGCTATTCAGTTAACTGGTCATTAACTTGTATTTATTTATTTTATGTCTCTGCAAACAGTACATTGAGATTTTCTTTACAATAGTCACTAGTGGGTTGCAGTGCAGAGAGAACCTCTGTTATGCCTGGTCATTATGGGTCAACTTAACATTATTGACTTACAGTCTACTTAACACTATGGAGTATATCATAGTTGTACAGTAGGATAGTAATTATTTCATAGTTGTACAGTAGATTATTAATTATAAGTGAATTAAATTTGTATAAGACAAAAGATGTTTTCATATATTCCAAAATGCTTTTTGTAAAAACAATGATTCAATTATATTCCTGTCAACAATGGATAGAAGGTTCAAAGTGATTGTTGAAGTTATGATGTGGGAGTACATAAGTATGTGTGTACTGAGTATTCAGCGTTTAGTCTAGGGTGATTAAGTGGCTTTTGAGAAGAGTCTTAAACTGATTTTCAGACCGGGTTATTTTAATATTTTCTGGTAATGAATTCAATATTTTAGGGCCCTTTATGTTACCTGGAAGTTATTCCGGGGATCAACGCCCCCGCGGCCCGGTCCATGACCAGGCCTCCCGATGGATCAGGGCCTGATCAACTAGGCTGTTACTGCTGGCCGCACGCAGTCCGACGTATGAGCCACAGCCCGGCTGATCCGGCACTGACTTTAGGTATCTGTCCAGCTCTCTCTTGAAGGCAATTCCCCTAATGCTTGATGGGAGGCTGTTGAACAGTTTTGGGCCCCGGACACTTATGGTGTTTTCTCTTAGTGTACCAATGGCGCCCCTACTTTTTATTGGCGGCATTTTGCATCGCCTGCCCAGTCTTTTACTTTCGTAGGGAGTGATTTCTGTGTGCAGATTTGGGACCATTCCTTCCAAGATTTTCCAAGTGTAGATTATGATATATCTCTCCCTCCTGCGTTCCAACGAGTACAAGTCAAGTGCTTCCAAGCGTTCCCAGTAGTTAAGGTGCTTGACAGAACTTATACGTGCAGTAAAGGATCTCTGTACACTCTCTAGATCTGCGATTTCACCTGCTTTGTATGGAGATGTTAATGTACAGCAGTATTCCAGCCTAGAGAGAACAAGTGATTTGAAAAGGATCATCATGGGCTTGGCATCTCTCGTTTTGAAAGTTCTCATTATCCATCCTATCATTTTCTTTGCACGTGCGATCGTGGCACTGTTGTGATCCTTGAAAGTGAGATCCTCAGACATTACTACTCCCAGGTCCCTTACATTATTTTTCCGCTCTATTGTATGGCCGGAGTCAGTATGTGCATAGAGTTTTTACACAGTGTGATATGGACACGAGGTATATCAAAAAGATATCTGTCTTGTGTTGTGGTCATGTGTCCTGTTTAGGTTGGTGAGGAGAAGTTTGAGTGGAGGGTTTATATTTGCGTGTATTGTTCTGTGTATGAAGTAGGCACATGATTAAGTATGGATGTTCTTAATGGTGAGCAGATTCAGATTTTTGAAAATTGGTGGAGTATGTTGGCGGAAGTAGGAATTCGTTATCATTCTTACTGCTGCCTTTTGCTAGGTTATGAGGGGTTTTAGGTGATTGGGTGTTGTTGATCCCCATGCACAAATTCCATATGTAAGATAAGGGTATATGAGTGTATGGTACAGTGCCAGGAGAGCTGATTGTGGAACGTAGTACCTTATCTTTGATAGTATGCCTACAGTCTTGGAGATTTTCTTGGTGATTTGTTGTATGTGTGTCCGGAACTTAAGGCTACTGTCAAGGTGGATACCTAGGAATTTTCCCTCTGTGAGTCTTGTGACTGATGATCCATTTAGCGTTATGTTAATTGGATCATTTGCAGCTTTGTTTCCAAACTGAATGAAATAGGTTTTATTAGTATTCAGGGTAAGTTTATTAGTCATCATCCAGGCAGATATTTTCTACATATTTTTTAATTACGTTAAACGTTTCTATATAAGCAAGTATATACTCAAATACACAAATAATCCGCACATGGGAGAGAGGAGCTTACGACGACATTTCAGTCCGACTTGGACCATTTACAAAGCTCCTCTCTCCTGTGTGCGGGTTGTTTGTGCACTGTTCCAGTCTCAGTGTTGTGCCTTTCTGTTCTTTATATACTCAAATGTATATATCTATATCGTATATGTCAGTGTTTGGATTGGAGATTTCGTGGGTAATGGATGCAAGCGTATGTGTTAGGGAGATTTAGAATGGTGCGTGAGTGGGTGTGTTGGGAGGGAGGTTGGTTCGTGGGTGGGTGTTGGGAGGGAGGGTGGTGCGTGTCTGTGGGTGAGGGAGGAAGGGTTGTTCCTGGGTGGGGGTAATGAGGGAGGGTTGTGCGTGAGTGGGTGTGTCAGTTTGCGTTCTGGTTATTGTGAGCGCACGTGAGCGAAAATGATTTCACAAGGCGTATTGTTAATGGCCTCTAATTGAACTTGAAACAAACTAAGCGTCACTGTTACCAAGCCAAGCTGCACTTGTTCAGTGTTCACTACATGAACACTTATGTGCTCATCCAAAATGCTCCACTTTACCACACTTGCAATCAATGTTACTATACAAATACTTCAAGTTATTAGTATTCTAGGTTATTAAACATATACCAAGCACTGACTTGATAAAGCTCTACGCTGTCACAATAAAAGTTCGTTCATCACCTGTCCTTTCTTCATTACATGTAATCTTTTGCTTACGTTTCAAAGATGAATTTACAGGCTAAAGCTTTTCTCTTCCATCAGCTCATTTCAGAACCAAGTTCTATCTATGGGCACTCCAACTACCCAGGATGCTACCACCAACAATCTGATAACACCAAGGTACCTATTTGTTGCTAGGTAACAAAGGGAGCATATTACCTAGCTCATACTCCAACAACATGCCACAAACCAATAACTGCATTGTATAAATACTGTATTCATATCTTAATTCTAATGTGAGACCGATATTGCTGGGTAATCACGTACTGGAGGCTCTGAGCCTAAATAACTTTCTCCAGTTCCCTTCCTGCCTCCTCCTTACCCTCATTCTCTCTCCTGTTCCCCCAATGCCCAATGATACTGTCATCATTGTACAGGGTATGGTAATACTGACAAGATGTAGAAGAAACATATATACTGTTACAACATTTATTAAAGGAAGTAACCAGCCACAAGTTTCCTTTTGTCAAATGTATGTATGTTTCTTCCACGAACATTGTCCATATGAAACTGTGTCAGGCCGTCCTGCGAGATGGTAGTTTGTGTGCATCAGTTGCCAGTGTTGGCCGGGTTGTCATCTGGAAAAAGACCCGGGCCGGCAAATGTACGGAATCTTAAAAGAAAAAAAAGAAGTTGCCAGTGTGCGAGATTTCAGAATCGTCGAAACGATACAAGTGTTGCTAAATCCATAACAAAAATTAAGTTAAAGATTTAATAATTTGATACAACGGTCCTCAAGGTGACCCTTTACCCCAAGTGGTATACAAACAATAATTCCTTCCTTAAATTAAGCGTACGACAACTTATTAAGAAGGAATCTCTCGCCTAAATGTTAGTACCAAATAAAACATTTACACTGAAGTTACAGAAAGTGATTAACACTGACAGGTATGTAAGAAAGACACATTTGCAGTATTTGGAAATTTATTAAGGAGACAGTGGCATAAATCATTAAGAAAGTTGCAACCTCTCCTGCCATTTCCACAGGTAAGAATTATAACACCTGGAATTCTACATTACAAGCAAAATTATTAGGCACACTAGTAGCACCTACGTTAACTTGTGAAAATAAGCTCGACTCCTTGATAACTATAGATATTGTCATCATTTAATTCACTTAACTTGCCTTACAACATGCTCATCAAAGGCAGGTACAGATATGCAAAATATGAATGTGAAATTAAATACATGTACGTACAATTACGCAAACCTATATCAAGGTATAATTTCAACAAACCTATATATACCAAGGCATAATATAAACACATCTATATATACCAAGGTATAATGTAAACAAATATATATATACTAAAATATAATATAAATAATTAAAATAAGATGCCAGAAATTCGGTGCAAATATGTAAAATTTGCTTGCAACAGATATACTGCAGATAATATTTCAATAAGTGCTCATATGTAAATAATGTATTCCGAAAAGTACTTCTGTCACTTCCTGTGTTGTTGTACTACCGTCCCAGGATGATCAAGGGAGGCACAATACGTGCTACCATCCACAGGATGATCAAGGGAGGCACAATACGTGCTACCATCCACAGGATGGTCAAGGGAGGCACAATACGTGCTACCATCCACAGGATGGTCAAGGGAGGCACAATAAGTGCTACCATCCACAGGATGGTCAAGGGAGGCACAATAAGTGCTACCATCCACAGGATGGTCAAGGGAGGCACAATAAGTGCTACCATCCACAGGATGATCAAGGGAGGCACAATAAGTGCTACCATCCACAGGATGATCAAGGGAGGCACAATAAGTGCTACCATCCACAGGATGGTCAAGGGAGGCACAATAAGTGCTACCATCCACAGGATGGTCAAGGGAGGCACAATAAGTGCTACCATCCACAGGATGATCAAGGGAGGCACAATAAGTGCTACCATCCACAGGATGATCAAGGGAGGCACAATAAGTGCTACCATCCACAGGATGGTCAAGGGAGGCACAATAAGTGCTACCATCCACAGGATGGTCAAGGGATGCACAATAAGTGCTACCATCCACAGGATGATCAAGGGAGGCACAATAAGTGCTACCATCCACAGGATGATCAAGGGAGGCACAATAAGTGCTACCATCCACAGGATGGTCAAGGGAGGCACAATAAGTGCTACCATCCACAGGATGATCAAGGGAGGCACAATAAGTGCTACCATCCACAGGATGATCAAGGGAGGCACAATAAGTGCTACCATCCACAGGATGGTCAAGGGAGGCACAATAAGTGCTACCATCCACAGGATGATCAAGGGAGGCACAATAAGTGCTACCATCCACAGGATGATCAAGGGAGGCACAATAAGTGCTACCATCCACAGGATGGTCAAGGGAGGCACAATACGTGCTACCATCCACAGGATGGTCAAGGGAGGCACAATAAGTGCTACCATCCACAGGATGGTCAAGGGAGGCACAATAAGTGCTACCATCCACAGGATGATCAAGGGAGGCACAATAAGTGCTACCATCCACAGGATGGTCAAGGGAGGCACAATAAGTGCTACCATCCACAGGATGGTCAAGGGAGGCACAATACGTGCTACCATCCACAGGATGGTCAAGGGAGGCACAATAAGTGCTACCATCCACAGGATGGTCAAGGGAGGCACAATAAGTGCTACCATCCACAGGATGATCAAGGGAGGCACAATACGTGCTACCATCCACAGGATGGTCAAGGGAGGCACAATAAGTGCTACCATCCACAGGATGGTCAAGGGAGGCACAATAAGTGCTACCATCCACAGGATGATCAAGGGAGGCACAATAAGTGCTACCATCCACAGGATGATCAAGGGAGGCACAATAAGTGCTACCATCCACAGGATGGTCAAGGGAGGCACAATAAGTGCTACCATCCACAGGATGATCAAGGGAGGCACAATACGTGCTACCATCCACAGGATGGTCAAGGGAGGCACAATAAGTGCTACCATCCACAGGATGGTCAAGGGAGGCACAATAAGTGCTACCATCCACAGGATGATCAAGGGAGGCACAATAAGTGCTACCATCCACAGGATGATCAAGGGAGGCACAATAAGTGCTACCATCCACAGGATGGTCAAGGGAGGCACAATAAGTGCTACCATCCACAGGATGATCAAGGGAGGCACAATACGTGCTACCATCCACAGGATGGTCAAGGGAGGCACAATAAGTGCTACCATCCACAGGATGGTCAAGGGAGGCACAATAAGTGCTACCATCCACAGGATGATCAAGGGAGGCACAATAAGTGCTACCATCCACAGGATGGTCAAGGGAGGCACAATAAGTGCTACCATCCACAGGATGGTCAAGGGAGGCACAATAAGTGCTACCATCCACAGGATGGTCAAGGGAGGCACAATACGTGCTACCATCCACAGGATGATCAAGGGAGGCACAATACGTGCTACCATCCACAGGATGGTCAAGGGAGGCACAATAAGTGCTACCATCCACAGGATGGTCAAGGGAGGCACAATAAGTGCTACCATCCACAGGATGATCAAGGGAGGCACAATAAGTGCTACCATCCACAGGATGATCAAGGGAGGCACAATAAGTGCTACCATCCACAGGATGGTCAAGGGAGGCACAATAAGTGCTACCATCCACAGGATGGTCAAGGGAGGCACAATACGTGCTACCATCCACAGGATGGTCAAGGGAGGCACAATAAGTGCTACCATCCACAGGATGGTCAAGGGAGGCACAATAAGTGCTACCATCCACAGGATGGTCAAGGGAGGCACAATACGTGCTACCATCCACAGGATGGTCAAGGGAGGCACAATAAGTGCTACCATCCACAGGATGATCAAGGGAGGCACAATAAGTGCTACCATCCACAGGATGATCAAGGGAGGCACAATACGTGCTACCATCCACAGGATGATCAAGGGAGGCACAATACGTGCTACCATCCACAGGATGATCAAGGGAGGCACAATACGTGCTACCATCCACAGGATGATCAAGGGATGCACAATAAGTGCTACCATCCACAGGATGATCAAGGGAGGCACAATACGTGCTACCATCCACAGGATGATCAAGGGAGGCACAATAAGTGCTACCATCCACAGGATGGTCAAGGGAGGCACAATACGTGCTACCATCCACAGGATGATCAAGGGAGGCACAATACGTGCTACCATCCACAGGATGATCAAGGGAGGCACAATACGTGCTACCATCCACAGGATGATCAAGGGAGGCACAATACGTGCTACCATCCACAGGATGATCAAGGGAGGCACAATACGTGCTACCATCCACAGGATGGTCAAGGGAGGCACAATACGTGCTACCATCCACAGGATGATCAAGGGAGGCACAATAAGTGCTACCATCCACAGGATGATCAAGGGAGGCACAATACGTGCTACCATCCACAGGATGATCAAGGGAGGCACAATAAGTGCTACCATCCACAGGATGGTCAAGGGAGGCACAATACGTGCTACCATCCACAGGATGATCAAGGGAGGCACAATACGTGCTACCATCCACAGGATGATCAAGGGAGGCACAATAAGTGCTACCATCCACAGGATGATCAAGGGAGGCACAATACGTGCTACCATCCACAGGATGATCAAGGGAGGCACAATACGTGCTACCATCCACAGGATGATCAAGGGAGGCACAATACGTGCTACCATCCACAGGATGGTCAAGGGAGGCACAATAAGTGCTACCATCCACAGGATGGTCAAGGGAGGCACAATAAGTGCTACCATCCACAGGATGGTCAAGGGAGGCACAATAAGTGCTACCATCCACAGGATGGTCAAGGGAGGCACAATAAGTGCTACCATCCACAGGATGGTCAAGGGAGGCACAATACGTGCTACCATCCACAGGATGGTCAAGGGAGGCACAATAAGTGCTACCATCCACAGGATGGTCAAGGGAGGCACAATACGTGCTACAATCCACAGGATGGTCAAGGGAGGCACAATAAGTGCTACCATCCACAGGATGGTCAAGGGAGGCACAATAAGTGCTACCATCCACAGGATGGTCAAGGGAGGCACAATAAGTGCTACCATCCACAGGATGGTCAAGGGAGGCACAATACGTGCTACAATCCACAGGATGGTCAAGGGAGGCACAATACGTGCTACCATCCACAGGATGGTCAAGGGAGGCACAATACGTGCTACCATCCACAGGATGGTCAAGGGAGGCACAATACGTGCTACCATCCACAGGATGATCAAGGGAGGCACAATAAGTGCTACCATCCACAGGATGGTCAAGGGAGGCACAATACGTGCTACCATCCACAGGATGATCAAGGGAGGCACAATACGTGCTACCATCGCCTGCCCAGTCTTTTACTTTCGTAGGGAGTGATTTCTGTGTCCCAAATCTGCACACAGAAATCACTCCCTACGAAAGTAAGACTGGGCAGGCGATGCAAAATGCCCCCAATAAAAAGTAGGGGCGCCATTGGTACACTAAGGGAAAACACCATAAGTGTCCGGGGCCCAAAACTGTTCAACAGCCTCCCATCAAGCATTAGGGGAATTGCCAATAAGCCCCTGGCTGCCTTCAAGAGAGAGCTGGACAGATACCTAAAGTCAGTGCCGGATCAGCCGGGCTGTGGCTCGTACGTTGGACTGCGTGCGGCCAGCAGTAACAGCCTAGTTGATCAGGCCCTGATCCATCGGGAGGCCTGGTCATGGACCGGGCCGCGGGGGCGTTGATCCCCGGAATAACCTCCAGGTATCCACAGGATGGTCAAGGGAGGCACAATACGTGCTACCATCCACAGGATGATCGAGGGAGGCACAATACGTGCTACCATCCACAGGATGATCAAGGGAGGCACAATAAGCTAGTCTTCGGCGTCAAAAATCAAAGCTGTCAACAAGTTCTGGGTTGTAACACAATATAGTATTTATGCTTATGTTGTGTGTATATGAGAGCATGTTTATCAACCAGGTGGCTGGCTACTTAGTAACGTATTTTCTCCTGTATTCCTAGGTGGCTGGAAATTCACTTTCATGCAGAGTGACACATGGTATGATTATGAGAGCCTCACACATGTTCATAAAGCTTACAGTGTCACGCACACCTTCACGCTACTACACTCACTTTCTCCATCACCCTCCCCCAACCCTCCCTCCATCACCCTCCCCCAACCCTCCCTTCCCCATCTCCCTTCCACTATCCTAAACCCAGCAGCGATATTATTATTTTTATATCACGGGACGCGCTTAACATGAAGGGGAGTCACACAGCCTGCGGAATGGGAGGTATATCAGGTGTGATCCAAGGGAAGGGGTAACTCCAATTCCTTGGCTGGAGATCCCTCCACCAGCATCAAGGCGCCCGTATCCAGAGTCCCAGTGAGGAGAGAGAGGTGGGCGAGGCAGGTGTTGGTAGCAATTATTGTCGCCAGGCTGACTTGCAGAGTGGTAATGAGGCAGTAGCAGCATAGAGAGCACGCTACAAGCCTCCCTCCATCCTGAAAAATAATACACCAATTCCACACCTCATTATACTGGCATACAACGTGATCCTTTCTGTAATACAGTGTAAACAAACTTAATACTATACCGAGCTGTGTACAACTGATGTGTATACATCACTATATATAAGCTAAGTAGTATATATACACTGAGTGCATATACATACTGAGACGTATATCAATGTATATTCACCGAGATGCGTATCCGTGTATATTAGGGTTGGCCACAAATATGAACTTTTGCAATGTTATTGTCTGAACCACTCGATGATATGTTCCACTCAAAGAAAAAAAAATAATTTTATGCCAAGTTTCAAAATATTTAGGGTTCCCCAACGATCTCAAACTTTCACCCTCTATAACACGGGAATTCAGATTTTCTTTCAGTGACAATGATGTAAAGAGCAACTAAAATCACTCTTCGGCAGCAGTAGTGTAATACAAAGAACATTAATAACACCAATAATAATAATAATAATAATAATAATAATAATAATAATAATAATAATAATAATAATAATAAAAATAAAAAAAAAGAACAGGAATTCCCACTTTTGGCGAAAATTAGGTGTAAAATGAAATCCAATCGCCACAAACTTTATACAAACAATTTTTAGCCTAACGCAAAACAGTGAAGGGGAGAGGCGAGACTAAGAAATTAATTTTCTATCTCCTATCAGTGGGCCACCCGAGTGTATATGCAATGAGTCGTATATACGCCAAAAAATGTGTATATACACCGAATGGTTTGCAAATACACCCAAATTATACGTCAATCCCTATTTTAGGAATGAAAATATTCTTGTGTTTGTGATCAGGTGAACTGGAGCCTGAATAACGTACGTACAGCTTTAAACCTAGGAAACTAATTAGCTAGCACTGATGTGAATATAAAATAAAACAGAAAAGGACTTGAATATTTCGGCATCACAGACCCTTTTCAAATCTACTGAAGGGGGTATATGATTGAAGCTGAAATATATTAGTCCTGTATATTTCGTGAATGAGTTTCCGTGGATGTGAGGTGTACATGTTCACTGATGTGTCTCTGAAGGTCCCATCATAACATTGCTACTATGACCCACCTCACAACGTACTTCCCTCATGACCAAACCAACATAGCGCCGACTCTTCCCAGAACAAGCTTTCATTACCACTACCTTTCCATCTGTTTACATTCAACGTCGTCCAAGTTAATGTAGTTATGGGAAAGCGCTAAAACGCAAGGGTTATACTATGCTTGGGATATGTGAAGCAATCTAAGTTTGATTAAAGGAAGTGGAGGGTAGCTCCAATTTCCTGGATCAAGAGCACTTCAGCAGCTCAAAGGCACCTTTCCTTGAAGGGAACATTGTACCTAATAAAGTTTGTTCTTCAATGTGTTTTTCTTCAATATGGTCAGCAACACATCATATACAACCATTACCACCTTCACCACCAACTCACTACACCGCATAATTTTGCATGGTCTAAATCGACATTCATATTATACCCATCTTGCAAAGAAAAGGAAGTTAAACTACGGTACGGATGGGGTTCAAACTCACGGCAGGTGAATCGTAAAAGCCACTGGCTTGTTTATAATCGTGTTATTACGATTTCGTGAGTCATGTTAAAAGGAAGTTGGTGTTCCAGTGTTTTTTTATTGCATCAGTTTCCGTTCAAGGGGCACATGAGTTCTAATAACATGAGCATTTTTCCACCATAATCTACCTTGTTCATAATTAGTATCGCCATAATTACTATCTGCAACACAATTGTCTTCAAAGATTTGTTAAGTTATATCATGACTTAAAGATTCTAGACTTCATTTTACGAAACAGACAAAGCAAATGCGATAGTAATTATGGACAAGGTAGATTATAGTGGAAATATGAACATGTTATTAGAAGACGGGGGAACTTATGTGCCTCTTAAGTCTAGACCAAAATTAAACGTTATTCTGTAATCTAATCTATTCTTAACTTTTTTGTATAATTAACAGCCAATAACGAAATTACATAAAGAGGAGAGTTATGTCAGCCATAGGGCTAAACTGTCGTCGCTTATATGTTGGAAATGAGACGCTCATTGTTTATGTTGCAAGCATGGTTGCTTCCCTAGCTGGTGTGTGAAATGCCTCATCAACGCTGCCAACAACCTTCACTTGTGAGCACGGTGCCAGGTAAACACAAGTTTACTCTCATGTAAACAATCATATGATGCATGAATGCTCGCTCGCTATACTGGTTACTCTCCTGCACCGGCTCTATTAATAACGGCTCTATTAATAACGGCAAATGTGCCCTCTAGATGCTAGTTTATCAGATTTAAAGTCTATTCAAACCATTTGTGCTCTCTACTCTAGAACACACTTCGGTGTTGACATCAGAGCTGAAAAATACAGAGATCATTTACTGCTTGCATAAAACAAATGAAGAATTTAACCTACTGGGAACGCCTCTAAGTAACGGGAATGTACTCTCTGGACCAAAGGAAATATACCAGATAATAAATGAGGAAGATATTTGGGGGCATAGTTAAAAATCAACACGCTGCCACAGCAACGTACCGGGACAAGAATATGGCATCAAGTGTAAAATAGACCTAGTGAAAAGCAGGAGCACCATGGA